>NC_139715.1:3701807-4049307 GCF_964188405.1 Protomyctophum parallelum
ATTTGAGAGCGGTTTTGAAGGACCGTTTGCAGCTTTCCATTTGAGAGCGGTTTTGAAGGACCGTTTGCAGTGGTGGAAGGTTCTTATAACGTCAGTGTGTGCTCCACAGCACACCATATATATATATATATATATATATATATATACTGTATATTCAGTCTCTGTTGGACAATCAACCATCAACACAAGTTAAACTACAGTATAACATTCCACAAGATAGCAGCCTTAAGAGTGCATGTACTGTCAGAACATAAATCATAAACTGTGCAACATTGCAAACAAAAACACAGATAAAAGTGCAACAAGAACTGCTATATCGAATACAGCTTTTCAAAAGTGTGTGTGCGTGTGTGTGTGTGTGTGTGTGTGTGTGAGAAATGGATAGATGTACCTGAGAACACAGTCAGAACAGAAGAAGAACATAAACCGTAAATACTTCAGTCAGAGACAGTCAAGGAACCTCTTGAGGAAAACACGACGCTCCACAGAGCATAAGAACATAAACCGTAAAGTCTAAACTGTTTAAACAAAGTCTTTGCAAGAAGAAGAACTGCATGAGGAATCAGCTATATTAAATACATCGAGTATTGGGTAAGTGAGTGTGTGTGTGTGTGTGTGTGTGCGACTGTGCGTGTGTGCATGCGAAACAGAGAGATGGCTGTACTTCAGTCAGACTGACACAGAGTCAAGGAACTTTTTGTTTATCTTGTGGTGTTGACACTCCAGAGATGTGGTTGTTCTGTTTCTCAAGCCGGATGAGAGCAGTCCACACACAGAGAAGATCCGCTCCACAAAGGCTTGTGAGGCAGGGGCACTAAGAAGATCCAGTGCCACAGGTGCAAGTTTTGGATATACAATCTTCTCCTTTGAGCTCCAAAACTTCAATGGAGTCTCAGTCACACCCTGTTTGATTTCCTCAATGTACTTCTTCATTTCCGTGGCTGGGGGTAACTCTCTCTTCAGGCTGATTTGTCGAGGATGCATTGACCTCCAGACGGGACGCAAGGAAGCGGTATTTCTGGAGGACAGTAGGAGCGGGGTGTGGTGCATTTTCAGTGGCAATGGTGGGAACATCATGAGAAGCAGTAGCTGGGCTGTACTGAGTTGCCAGGTTCTGCACAAATGACTCTGCTGCCCTCCTCAGTGGCGCCATCTCTGGTGATTGCAGAACAACAGACACACTTGGATCTAGTAGGCAGGCTGCTGCGGGTGTCACATCAAAGTGTGGGCAGTCAGGGCTGAGAAGGCCTGCAAAGCGTTGTCTTAAAGACTTCAGCAGCAGCTGAGCTAACTGCTTTGCCGTGGTAGTTGTCAGCAGGTGTGCCTCAAAGTTAAGCAGGCACGGCAGTACATGTGACAGTGACTGGCTGTCACTCTGAAGCTGGTCTGTATGGATGGCAAATGGCTCCAGCAGCTTGACGAGGCTCTCCATTTTAGACCAATCACTGTTGTGAAGTGTGTCCATGCTCAAGTCCTCAAGCACTTAATTTAGGTAAGCTTTGACCTCCAGCAGTCTTCTCAGCATGTCAAAGGTGCTGTTCCAGCGTGTGCTGCAATCGCGGATCAGAGTTTTTCCACACTTTTTGACCATTGCTTCATTTGCTATTGACGATTTCCGCACAGTTGCAACCAGAGTTCTTGCTCTGGTTATGAGGGAATCAGCACTGGCATGCTTCATCCCATCTTTCAGTGTGAGCTGAATGTTGTGGGCCAGGCAAGGCATTCTCTGGAACTTGTTGTTCTCCACATCATCAGGCAGAAGAAAACAGAGAGAACAAACAAACAATAAGATGATTATCCAATGTAAAACAGACAAAATAAAATAAGTTTATAATGATTAAAAAAGTATTCATGGATTATAATTTTGTCAATAAAACTTTTTTTTTGAGCAGGGATTATTTAGAACATTATATTTTATTATTCTGGGTGCCTGCCATGCAATGGCAGAAACACAGGTTGAAATCCGCAACCAATACTTAATCGCATAAATAATCAAGACGCGAAACTTTGACGTCTATGGCCGGCCGCACGGTTTACCAAAGCCCCACAATATATACATCGAAACGTGCGGCTCGGCCGGGAATGGTGTGCTTGTGCTTTTCTTTCCGTTTCGGGTTACCGTGCCGACGTAATTCGCAATAAACGACGCGAAAAATGCCCCATGCAAAGTCAATGGGGAAACGCGGGTAAAAACAGAAAACGACACGTTACTTTGGAGCCACATTGCTCTGGCATAATGTTACGTAGAAACACGATTTAAACCTCAAACAGCACACGAGGCCATCGACTTTGTTGTGGTTCAGACGGAATTCGAATACGTTGCACGGTTTGCCCGCTACCGCACTTCAAAGTGTGTGTGGTCTGAGCAAAAATCTCGATTTAGAGTGTCGCACGGCCAGAGAGAGAGCGGGTCAGAGGGACAAGACATTGTGAAGACTGTAGCGAAATTCTCCGAACAAATCGTCATCACGGCCAAAATATTAACTTTACACGCATGGGTTTCGGTAATTTTGTAGCCACACTCGTCCTCTTTCACCCAATGTCACAACCACAGCCCAGATTCATACGGTACGTGAACTACAGCCCTGAAAGCGACAGGTGTACCATCATAATGTGTCATACAACTCCATGTTAAATGCATGAATGAGTCAGCAATTTTTTCATCACAAACAGAATTTCTTAACTCGCTCTCATAACCACGTTTTTTATCGTACCAATACCACGATCGCACACAGCGTACCTCAATGTCTCGGGTCACTCACGGCGAAAACAAAAATCGCATTTGACGTTTACTTTTTGCGATAGAGCAATTTGTTCGGACATACGTTCTCTCACTGAGTCAGTGTGGTTTTAACTTTCAATAGTGTTTGCATTCGCATAGACTAGCCCTAGCCCAGGTGAAATTGATACTTTGTTAATGATTCAAGGTCAAGTTGACCACCTCTCAAACACGCGCACACACGAACGCACATGCACGCACATGCACACATGTGCATGCACACACACACATTGAAAGTCAATGGAGAAAATCGGGGAAACACGTAACTCTGTCATTTCTCGACCGTTTCAGAAGCAAGGCGGCTCGCCGGAACCGGGCCGCCCCCCTGAACGAAACCAAATGGACCCTTACAGCTCAGACATCTTAGCATCAGCATGTTAGCATATTAGCATTAGCATGTTAGCATGTTAACATGTTAGCATTAGCATGTTAGCATTAGCATGTTAGCATGATAGCATTAGCATGTTAGCATTAGCATGTTAGCATGATATCATTAGCATGTTAGCATTAGCATGTTAGCATGATAGCATTAGCATGTTAGCGTTAGCATGATATCATGTTAGCATTAGCATGTTAGCATGTTAGCATTAACATGTTAGCATGATAGCATTAGCATGTTAGCATTAGCATGTTAGCATGATAGCATTAGCATGTTAGCATGATAGCATTAGCATGTTAGCATTAGCATGATAGCATTAGCATGTTAGCATTAGCATGTTAGCATGTTAGCATTAGAATGTTGGTGGCAACGTAATGCGCAATAAATAAATTGAAAGTCAATGGGGAGACCTGGCTCACATGTAACCATATGGACCCTTCTGAGAGGCTAAATGTAATCAAATGGTGGTCCGTGGCTCAAATGCTGCACAGTCTTGGCGAGCTTCAGGCACCCAGTAAAATTTCTTGAAATTTTGTTTCTAGTAATAATAATAATCGTCCTCAAGACACGAAACTTTGACGTCTATGGCCGGCCGCACGATTTACCAAAGCCCCACAATATATACATCGAAACGTGCGGCTCGGCCGGGAATGGTGTGCTTGTGCTTTTCTTTCCGTTTCGGGTTACCGTGCCGACGTAATTCGCAATAAACGACGCGAAAAATGCCCCATGCAAAGTCAATGGGGAAACGCGGGTAAAAACTGAAAACGATACGTTACTTTGGAGCCACATTGCTCTGGCATACTGTTACGTAGAAACACGATTTAAACCTCAAACAGCACACGAGGCCATCGACTTTGTTGTGGTTCAGACGGAATTCGAATACGTTGCACGGTTTGCCCGCTATCGCAGTTCAAAGTGTGTTTGGTCTGAGCAAAAATCTCGATATAGAGTGTCGCACGGCCAGAGAGAGAGCGGGTCAGAGGGAGAAGCCAATGTGAAGACGGTAGCGAAATTCTCCGAACAAATCGTCCTCACGGCCAAAATATTAACTTTACACGCATGGGTTTCGGTAATTTTGTAGCCACACTCGTCCTCTTTCACCCAATGTCACAACCACAGCCCAGATTCATACGGTACGTGAACTACAGCCCTGAAAGCGACAGGTGTACCATCATAATGTGTCATACAACTCCATGTTAAATGCCAGAATGAGTCAGCACTTTTTTCATCACAAACACAATTTCTTAACTCGCTCTCATAACCACGTTTTTTATCGTACCAATACCACGATCGCACACGGCGTACCTCAATGTCTCGGGTCACTCACGGCGAAAACAAAAATCGCATTTGACGTTTACTTTTTGCGATAGAGCAATTTGTTCGGACATACGTTCTCTCACTGAGTCAGTGTGGTTTTAACTTTCAATAGTGTTTGCATTCGCATAGACTAGCCCTAGCCCAGGTGAAATTGATACTTTGTTAATGATTAAAGGTCAAGTTGACCACCTCTCAAACACGTGCACACACGAACGCACATGCACGCACATGCACACATGTGCACGCACACACACACATTGAAAGTCAATGGAGAAAATCGGGGAAACACGTAACTCTGTCATTTCTTGACCGTTTCAGAAGCAGGGCGGCTCGCCGGAACCGGGCCGCCCCCCTGAACGAAACCAAATGGACCCTTACAGCTCAGACATCTTAGCATGATAGCATTAGCATGTTAGCATTAGCATGTTAGCATGTTAGCATTAGCATGTTACTATTAGCATGTTAGCATTAGCATGTTAGCATGTTAGCATTAGCATGTTACTATTAGCATGTTAGCATATTAGCATTAGCATGTTAGCATTAGCATGTTAGCATTATAGCATTAGCATGTTAGCATTAGCATGTTAACATGTTAGCATGTTAGCATATTAGCATTAGCATGTTAGCATTAGCATGTTAGCATGATAGCATTAGCATGTTAGCATTATCATGTTAGCATGTTAGCATGTTAGCATTATAGCATTAGCATGTTAGCATTAGCATGTTAACATGTTAGCATGTTAGCATGATAGCATTAGCATGTTAGCATTAGCATGTTAGCATGATAGCATTAGCATGATAACATTAGCATGTTAGCATGATAGCATTAGCATGTTAGCATTAGCATGTTAGCATGATAGCATTAGCATGTTAGCATTAGCATGTTACTATTAGCATGTTAGCATTAGCATGTTAGCATGTTAGCATTAGCATGTTAGCATTAGCTTGTTAGCATTAGCATGTTAGCATATTAGCATTAACATGTTAGCATTAGCATGTTAGCATGATAGCATTAGCATGTTAGCATTATCATGTTAGCATGTTAGCATGATAGCATTAGCATGTTAGCATGTTAGCATTAGCATGTTAACAAGTTAGCATTAGCATGTTAGCATTAGCATGTTAGCATTAGCATGTTAGCATGTTAGTATGTTAGCATGATAGCATTATAGCATGATAGCATTAGAATGTTAGCATGTTAGCATTAGCATGTTAGCATGATAGCATTAACATGTTAGCATTAGCATGTTTGCTTGATAGCATTAGCATGTTAGCATTATCATGTTAGCATGATAGCATTAGCATGTTAGTATTAGCATGTTAGCATGTTAGCATTAGCATGTTAGCATGTTAGCATGATAGCATTAGCATGTTAGCATGTTAGCATTAGCATGTTAGCTTTAGCATGTTAGCATTAGCATGTTAGCATGTTAGCATGATAGCATTAGCATGCTAGCATTAGCATGTTAGCATGTTAGCATTATCATGTTAGCATGTTAGCATGATAGCATGTTGGCATGTTAGCGTGATAGCATTAGCATGTTAGCATGTGCATGTTAGCAACATGTTAGCATTTTAGCATGATATCATGTTAGCATTAGCATGTTAGCATTAAAATGTTAGCATGCTAGCATGTTAGCATGTTAGTATTAGCATGTTAGCATGTTAGCATTAGAATGTTGGTGGCAACGTAATGCGCAATGCACTAAGACAAAATACCTCATTGAAAGTCAATGGGGAGACCTGGCTCACATGTAACCAAATGGACCCTTCTGAGAGGCTAAATGTCATCAAATGGTGGTCCGTGGCTCAAATGCTGCACAGACTTGGCGAGCTTCAGGCACCCAGTAAAATTTCTTGAAATTTTGTTTCTAGTTATATTTAATTTCTTACACTATGAGCTCCATTCAATTCCATTCAACATGGTTTAATATTGCATCTCCATAGTACTAATTCATTTCAATATTAGATGTGATATCATGCCATGACAATAATTATGTTGCCAATGTGCAGACAATTTTTACACCACTGACATTTTTACATTGAGTATACACTACAGTAGCTAGGCTTATATCAGTAGGCAACAGGCTATTGAGTGAGTAAAAAAAGCTTTTGGTAGTTTTTGTTTTTTAATTATCATTATCCCTTTTAGTTTGAAAAGGAAACACTATAAAATAAAAAGGCCCAGTGTCCAAATGCATCTCCAACTCCAAGCCAAGGTAGGGGAAGGTTGCTGCATAAATATGAAGCTTGTGATCCCCCTGTTTGTTTATAGTTCAACGTTTTAAAAACGCCATGCTAAAGAGCATGCAAGCAGGCGCACAGCTTTAACGATGTTGGAGCCATTATCTGTCACGATGAGCAGCACCTTGTCTTCTCCAATACCCCATGCATCTAATGTCTCATCAATGCAGCGAGAAATGGTCTCTCCGGAGTGTGGGTGCTCCATTCGGTGTAGGTTAAGCAGAGCGTGGTAAACCAGGTCTCCAGGTGGATGATAAAAGCAGGCTGAGATGCCCATGAAGGTCGTTTGCTCCACCCATCCAAACAGAGGGTCAGCTTCCTCGCCTCCGCAATCAAGTCTTTTAATTTTTTTTCTCAAACTTGGCTCCAATGAGATTATTCACTCTTGCAGCTCCAGGTGCTTTGAATTTCGGTTCGAGTACATACGAGTACTTCATGAAGGCTGCATAGTTACACAGCTGTGTCGACATGCCAGTCTGGGTGAACAGGTCCACCAAAACGTTCTCGCGTTTCTGGTGTTCCTGCGAGTTAACAAGCCAGCAGCTACCGGTATTTGGCCTATTAAAGCATTCTTCTATGGTCCTTCGATGTAGTTGCTGGGGCGGCACAGGCTTTCTCCTTGGTCAGAAACTCACCGTAAGCCTCTTTATGTGAGGAGCGCAAATGCGCTTTTAAGTTTTTGGGTTTTTTTCCCTTCAGACATGCTCCGCATATTTTCGCATCCTCATCCACAAGGCACTTGCTTGCATCTCCCACACAGTCATATTCGAAGAAATACCATATTGGGCTGTGCCTCTTTCTGCCAAGTTTTGCCATTTTTGCGAGTTGCAAGCAGCAGCATTAAAACTTGAAGCGACCACGGATCCGCACTGCCGCACTGCAGAATGTAAAAAACACGTGTAAAGCGTTGTGACATGCTGCCTTACGGTGCTGAAAATGCTGTAAAAACGGCTCGGGAAATAAGGAAAAGACCCAAATTAATTTAAAAGGTTTATATTCTAAATGTCCGTAAGGCATATAAATATGCCATTTTGTCTATAATTTCAGTTCGTTTTAGTTAGTTTTGTGAACATACAATACAGTTTTAGTTTAGTTATCGTTTTTTAATTTATTTTAGTTTCAGTTTAGTTTCAGTTAACTAAAATGTTTTTTTAATTCTAGTTTTCGTTAGTTATAGTTAACTATAATAACCTTGCTATCAACCAGGGCACCGATTCAGGCGACCAACGAACGGACCACTCGTGGCCGTGTGATGAGCCCTCTCAACCACTGCGGTACGAGTGTGTGTAGAATGGTTACGTTCAGCAAAGCAGCAGGTGTAGTGCTGGCCCTGAAATCACAACGGCTGTATTAAAATACTACTCTTATACTACTAGTCACAATTTACAATTTTACAATTTAGGCATTTAGCAGACGCTCTTAATCCAGAGCGACTTACATTTAAGCAAGAACAAAAGCATGGGAATACATCACATAAAAGCATTTATCATGAAACATGCGTAAGCTAAGAAGGTAACAGTGGAATATCTATATAATGAAACTATACATACACTATACATATAAACTATACATATTTACTACTATGCTATACATATGTACTATGGCGTGCTATGACTATATACAATACAATTATAGTGCTGTCTACATAACATGCTATAAGTTAACTGAGGCAGGAACAGCAAGACACACAAACTCACCCGCTTTAATGAGGCCAACATGCACCGTTGTTGTACCCACTGCAGCGGTAGTCAGGTAAAGAATACAACTGTAAACAACAAGAGCCCATGTTTATACTCCCATGGCATCACAGACACCAAATGAATATAAATACTGCGGAGAGGGAGGAACACCAACCTAGGTGGCGTGGTGTTGGTTCACAACATGCCGAACAGGACACAGGCCAGAGCGAGTAGCTCCAAGGCTAAAACAACAACAAGCGCTCACAGTCAAGTTCACAGTCAACTCTTAAGTGCAGGCGATCGTAACAGCAACGTATAGAAACATACCTGCACTGAAGTGCGGACCAAACACACTGTCGCCCGACGGGACAGCTTTGTTAAGGATGATCACCTCAATGCGGCGGAATAACTCCTGGCCGTGGAACCCACCAGCAGTGTGGCAGAGAGAGACTGACAGCTGACAAACACGGCCGTCACGTCACCTTATAAAGCCAGCTAGGACACTCATCAAGCCCTAATCAGTGGGCGGAGGACGGGCCGTGACAGTGTGGGAACGCTCACGCCCATCCTTCCACAATCGCGACCAGTGTTCCTGTGCCTGTTTTTAAGACTTCGACATTGTGTACGAAGTTGCCTCTGTTTCGGAGTAGATCTACATGTAGTCGCCTTTCTTTTGAATTCTTCGGAAAGCTGAATGCCTTTGCAACCTCAGACTCCCCGCTGTGAACAGTCTCCAAATGCCTTGACAATTTCAACATTGGCATCTCACAAAACATACAGAAGTGACGTTTACTATATTTCCGAGATCCATCGGCTTTCTTTCCGACAGCAGGAATAATCACAGAGGCTCTCAAGACAGCGTTTTGGGTGTTACTACCAACTTCCCTGTCTCTCGAAAGTTGGACAGGTCTCTCTATGGTGTCACACTCTGTGGCCACATCCTCATACCAATCACTATCACCGACCGTCACATGAACTTTTATCGGCAGAGGGGGAGTACGTTCTGTCATCCAAATCCGAAAAAGAAGACTGATCGGTGTCCAAATCTTCATCTGATAAATCTTGGGGCAGGCTGGGGGGAAGACTATTGTGCTGTAACAGGTTGTCATTAGTCTCGTTGACAAGGGAGACGGGCACAGGACTGGGCGCCGAGGAGGTGGAGGGCAGAGCCACAGACATGGGTTTCACCTTCTTACTGCAAGAGAGGACAAGAGATCCAGTATAAGTAATTTTACACTTGGGCGCATGCTGAAAATAGCAGATCTACAATCTCACAATACGTCACAGCGCGACACGTGAACTTGTAGATATGCCATTTTCAGCAAGTTTAAAATCAGCCATTATGACGCCACCAAGGCCTGCCAAAAAACATTTAGTCGACTAAATAAACTGTAGATATAGTCGACTAGAAATCGCATGACATTTAGTCGACTGCAATTAGACTAAACATTCCAGGTGACTAAAATGTGACTAAAACTAAATGAAAACTACTCAAGAGACTATGAGTAAAACTAAAATATATTTTGCTGCCAAAAACACTGGTTGGGATTATAAGGCCAATGCAAAACCTACCTGATCTTTCTGGTTCTGGTTCTTTTGAGAGGGGCCGGGGAGGTGGAGGGCGGAGAGAAGAGGCTACTGGAGGGCATGGGGGAGGAGGTGTCCAGCGTGGGCAAGTGTAGGTGTTGGTGGCCTGGTGGGCAGCATCATCTAGCCTGGTTAATAAACCAGACCGAATCAGCCGTTGGCAAAAAAAATTGCCTACCGGCGGATTTCGGTCTGGCGAGGCTCAATTGTACGCCCATTTTCTACACACGAGAACGTGTGCGCCCAATAGGGACACGGTATGCAATAAGGGCGGGCTTTGGTACAGTGACGTTCAATGCTTGAGACCTTTGACTGACAGTAGCTCTGACCAATTGCGTCAAAGAGAAAATGTTTCCCTGGAAATGAAATCCAAGCTGAGCCTCCCCAGACTAATATCCCGCGGATCCGTGCGATATTAGTCTGGTTTATTAACCAGGCTAAGCATCATCCAGGCAGTTGAGCGGCGACTTGCTGGTCGAATGATCTACAGGGAAGAGAGGACGAGAGCAAAGATTAGTATAGGAATATACACCAATCTGGTTGTAGACACTAGTGGCAAAATGGTAAACATCTGATGGTAAATCTCACCAATGACCAATGTTTACTGTTACTAGATCAAGCGACTGTGGTGCTGAGACTGAGAAGGGTAAATAATAAAGTAGATTTTCGCCTGATTCGGCTCTGAAAAAGCCAATAGTCATGCTGACTGTTCACTCACCAGAACCTTTTTTGTGGAGGAAAACCCTCTGCTGCGTGGAGGGCTTGAGTTTATGGAACTCGACATCAAACTCGGCGGGTATGGAGGACTGCTTGAGCGAGGGTTCATCGGACTGGATAATTTCTACCACTTGCCACAGATGTTCAGTGGGGAGCTCGGCGATGTCTTTAGCGAGCTGTCGCAACTCCTCCACAGACATGGGTTTCACCTTCTTACTGAAGAGAAAATACATATTCCCATTTAAAGGAGAAACAGTGAACATGCTAATAGATATGAAATCATTCATTTTTAAATGTAAAAAAACAAAACAGCTTCAAATTGTGGCAAAAACTAATTTATTAGTTATCCATCCACAAACAATCCCTCAACCACATGCTGGTTGAAAACCACAACATTGCACATTAAAGCTATAAGCAATTATGTAAAAATTGTAATGACCTTTTTGGTATTCAGACAGCCAGCAATGGGTAGAACGCTTAGGGTGCCGGCCCAGTTCCGGCGTGCCGCCCCGCGTCCGAAACGGTTGAGAGAAATTGCAGTTACCGTGTGGGTACTAGTGTACCCTGTACTGTACTGGCACACACGAAATCATCATATATACAGTTATGTGCATTGCGCACAAATGCCGTTTTTGTGCTTAGACCCAGACACACAGCTCCGTAAGCACTCAAAAAAATAAGGTCATTAAAATGTTGACATATTGCTTATAGCAGGCAGCTTTAACACAGTATATATAAAAAAAACTAAAATTTATTGGCATCAAAATTTACATAAAAGTTGAAAGGACCACTTCACCACTTTTCATACAATTGGTACTCACTAATGTTCATGATAAAAATACTACAATTGTTTTCTACTCTGTCTGTGTCTCATAACAGGGCTGTGGGCAGTTCAGAAACCCATCCACCAGTGACATCATCGTTTGGCCGTTTTTCAAGATATTTTTTTAAATATTCACCATCGATGATGTCACTGGTGGACAGGTTTCTGAACTGCCCACAGCCCTCCTATGAGGACCAATTTTATGAAAGCAGGTTGAAAAGTGGTCCTTTAAGTGCAACAGTGCATCATCTTTAACAGTTTGCATGTGTACTAAACAAATGCCCACAACCAAGACGTAGTCTGCAGACAGAGAAGATTACATGAGCTACACAAGTCAGTCAACATTCCAACATGGGCTTCCCCCGGTTAAATGTATACATTGTAAAGACTATATGACTCTCTACAGACTGAGCACAGCATAGCCACAGACGAGGCCAACCTGGTTCAGAGTGTACGTACTGTACATCCCACCAGCACAACATGTTGGAACCTGCATTTTTTTACTGCACAAAATGCAGCCAAATTTCCCAATGATAATGTATTGGTGACATCATAAATTGAGAATATAATTTACAAAACCAAGATTTGTCAAGGATCAAGTATATTTATATGTCCCAAGCTGGGCCTTTTACAGCAGATAATAAAAGCCCTAAAAACACAATACAGTAAGACAGACATGTGTATACATTGTCACAAGATACAGATTATTGCATTTAAATATAAAGTGCAACTAGAACCAAAAGTGCACCAAGTGTAACTACAACCATCCTCACCACCCACCCCTAAAACTAAACAGCAGCTATACCTCCTACTGCTGCTTCCCTTATTGATGGCCCGGAAGGAGGTATGTGTTATTTTTGGTTACAGGGGTCTTTTACCATTAATTGGCCGGAAGGCAGTAAAGGCTCATACATAGTCTGGATTTTCGGTGGTTAGGTGACCACCGAACTACAACATGACGTCACGAGCCGCGGTGAAGAGCAAACCACCGCCACCGCTCCAGCCCTTCTCTCCGTTTTTACTCACCACCGCTCAATGTTATTTCAGCTCCGGTGGTCAGCTCACCACCGGAGCGGTGGTCACCTCACCACCGAAAATCCAGACTATGAATAGGCCTTTATACATATTCCCGGTTTAGGGGGTGAGAGCGGTCTGCTCCAATTGAAGATGTTTTTTTGAGCACCTGCTTGTTTGTATGTATGTATGTACAGTATGTATGTATATATATATATATTAATGCTGGGCCGTTATCGGCGTTAACGTGCTGCGTTAACGCGAGAATATTATCGCGCGTCAAAGAAATTATCGCCATTAATCTATTCTCAAAGTTGGGTCTGGGAGCTGGGTCTGCATTGACTGCATAAAGCGAGCAAACTAGGAATTTCACGTTTCAAATTGCCATTCGAATGGAGCTTTTATCATTTATTATCCCAGTTCATTCTGTTGGCAAGATTTAAAAATAATAAGCCCCGACTGCCTGCGGAGTTTATTTCTCCTGCCTTCTGTGTGATTTATCCACTATACATTCTGCGTCTACTACATCCTGTAGTTCACTTAAGAAATAAAAGTATTGTTACAAGCAGCTTTTATTTTGAAGAGGAAGAGGAAGTTGTTTCAGGTTGTAGCCAGCTACCATGACAGTCTTGAGTCTATACCGGTGCAGGTGGCAGTGGAATAATAACAACAACATGCTTTTAGCCAAAGTTCATAAAAACCGCATGCGTCTATGACTTAAACAATGTAGGCTAAACACTTTGGAATTACGTTAAACATGGTATATCCTCCGTGGCGGCGTCATTAGGTGAGTACTAGTTAATTAATTGTTAAGTTTCATAGTATCATTCATCATCAACAGGCTGTTGTTTGATGCCCCCCAAAATGAACAGGTTACAGCCTAAGGATTCTCATTCTGTCACTGCCTGCAAGGATGGCCGCCGTGCCATTTCTTATAAATTATCTAATTCATATGTGGTTCGTCGTGGGTCCACTCCACGTGGAGTTGTTATTGTTCATGTGCCACGGTGCGCGCCGTGGAGAAGGCATTAGGAGCGCAGCGCAACAGCCTAATAGTATGGCATATTATTGTCTGTACTCTCTGCACTCTCTTTCTGTCCAGTCCTACGTGTATAGGCTGGCGATTGTGGCGACTTTAATTTGGTTAATAGGCTAAAGAGAGAGCTGTAAAGGGGATATTGTCTATGGTCAGTTCATGGTGTGTATCATTCTCGTTTTTAACCGGGCCGTGGCCCGTGATAATGCGTCGCAATGACGGTAGGCAGTAGCCTAATAATACAATGTAACCAACTTGCGCAAGCATTAAAAAATGGGTTGTTATTCTGTGTATTATTATAGGTTAAATATGAGCTAAAATAAACAATGTAAATATTCGAATATTTCCGAATATTACAAATAATGAAGCAATGAAATTCGAATTGGATTATAGAGGTGAACTGACAGCACTAATGTGAACAAGCTGGTGTGTCTGAGTGACTGGTGGAAGAAGGAGAGGTAGAGGTTGGACTCAAATCATGTCACAAAGCTACTGACTGTAAACAGTTCTTCATCACCTCTAGGTTTACAGTTTAATTAATGTCATATCCCAGAAAAGGGGGTACTTTGTTCTTGCACCCACTGTTTCAAATTGCCTGTATGGTAACGTGTTTATGGTTATTCGTGTTTAACTGAATAAACAATGTATAACACACGTACATCGTATTGAACATTATTATTATATTTTCATTACCAATTATGATAGGGCTCCTGGTCTAATGGGCCACGTGGTGTTCAAGGATTTACTTCTGGTCATTATTTAGGTAGCGCACACATATTTTCAATGCTTTCGGCAGAGTTCAAATGAGCCATTTTAATCTAGATTAATCTAGATTAACTCCAGAATTGCAGTGAGATTAATCTAGATTAAAAAAATTAATCTATGCCCACCACTAATATATATATATATATATATATATATATATATATATATATATATATATACACACACACACACACACACACACACACACACACACACACACACACACACACACACACACACACACACACACATACACACACACACACACACACACATTTTACCCCCCACAATCTTTCTAGCCCCCTTAACAACCCCTTTAAGGGCATTTTTCTGTCCAATACCTAGATTACCATACGAGCAAATGGCAAAGTAGATTCAATGAAGGCTCTAGTGACTAGTCGTTGATTTGTTTACCTGAAACGTGTCTAACTTCCTTAAACAGAAAAGGCAGTGCTGGCCTTTCTTGCAAACAATTTCAGTATTGGAATTTGAATTTCAGACGATTGTCGATTATGGTCCCAAGATATCTATAAGTTGTTACCAACTCCACTGACTGGCCGTCTATAACACTACTCTGAGGAGCTAGTGGTGTGACAAATACTTACTGAACAGTGCATCCCTCTTTGCCTCATTCAGTCGGTGCTTCCCCTCTGGGATGACGCCATGCTTGCCGTATACGACGGCATTGCAGCACTCCTCATTGGTGAAGAACACCTCAAACAATGCGTGGAAGAGCCGCTTGCAGTCCTTCCCGGCACGCTGGTGAATGGCTGCCAGCTGCACAGAGGAAATCAGCTGTCCACAGCCTGTGAATAGAGAGCGAGCAATTAACAAACTGCATTTTAAGACATCAGTTTTGCACTTGTAAGGCTCAGCTACATGGACCCCCTTCTGCTCTCAGTGCACCATGAAAACAGAACCGTGACCTTCTGAAAACGTCACTATCTAGTTGCAGCTCACAACACGGATCACTCGCTACCAAGAACGTCAGGTTCAGTGGGAAATGTACAGTATGGCAAACGTTAACATCCATACCTGGATAGAGCTCCTGCTGCCCGAGATTGGACACTCCAGACTCAAAGTCACCGACCAGGGTGATAAGGCTTTTCAGTGCGTCTAGTTGCTCAGAGCCTAGAACAAAGACAAAAAAATCTGAGTCTACCGAGTGTATTTGTAAAACAATAAGATTGAGTACTGTTCTATATAGCTCTACAGCAGGGGTACTCAACTGGCGGACCGCGGTCCGACCACCTCTTTGCGGACCACCCAATTTTTTTTTTTTGTTAATAATATAAATAACATCAGATGGTACATTTCTCATGTGAAATTGCTGCAAAGGCCCCCAAAATGTCCCCCAAGGGCCCCCAAAATTCTGGTGCGCGCTATGCGCGCGCGCAGTGTGGCCTGCCAGGGCGTATAACTCCCGGCCTGATTTGGAGTTCCACTCCGGGCCTGCACTCTGCACCCCATTATTGGTTGGGTGGAAGGCGATCTGATTTGTATAAGCTTGGCTTGACCATACTAAACGGGCATAGAGCCCCGCTCTCCGATGGACTAAATAAACTGTAGATATAGTCGACTAGAAATCGCATGACATTTAGTCGACTGCAATTAGACTAAACATTCCAGGTGACTAAAATGTGACTAAAAC
The DNA here is from genome assembly GCF_964188405.1 of Protomyctophum parallelum. Taxonomy (NCBI): domain Eukaryota; kingdom Metazoa; phylum Chordata; class Actinopteri; order Myctophiformes; family Myctophidae; genus Protomyctophum; species Protomyctophum parallelum. The sequence goes on from NC_139715.1 coordinate 3,717,802, forward strand.
TAAATGAAAACTACTCAAGAGACTATGAGTAAAACTAAAATATATTTTGCTGCCAAAAACACTGGTTGGGATTATAAGGCCAATGCAAAACCTACCTGATCTTTCTGGTTCTGGTTCTTTTGAGAGGGGCCGGGGAGGTGGAGGGCGGAGAGAAGAGGCTACTGGAGGGCATGGGGGAGGAGGTGTCCAGCGTGGGCAAGTGTAGGTGTTGGTGGCCTGGTGGGCAGCATCATCTAGCCTGGTTAATAAACCAGACCGAATCAGCCGTTGGCAAAAAAAATTGCCTACCGGCGGATTTCGGTCTGGCGAGGCTCAATTGTACGCCCATTTTCTACACACGAGAACGTGTGCGCCCAATAGGGACACGGTATGCAATAAGGGCGGGCTTTGGTACAGTGACGTTCAATGCTTGAGACCTTTGACTGACAGTAGCTCTGACCAATTGCGTCAAAGAGAAAATGTTTCCCTGGAAATGAAATCCAAGCTGAGCCTCCCCAGACTAATATCCCGCGGATCCGTGCGATATTAGTCTGGTTTATTAACCAGGCTAAGCATCATCCAGGCAGTTGAGCGGCGACTTGCTGGTCGAATGATCTACAGGGAAGAGAGGACGAGAGCAAAGATTAGTATAGGAATATACACCAATCTGGTTGTAGACACTAGTGGCAAAATGGTAAACATCTGATGGTAAATCTCACCAATGACCAATGTTTACTGTTACTAGATCAAGCGACTGTGGTGCTGAGACTGAGAAGGGTAAATAATAAAGTAGATTTTCGCCTGATTCGGCTCTGAAAAAGCCAATAGTCATGCTGACTGTTCACTCACCAGAACCTTTTTTGTGGAGGAAAACCCTCTGCTTGAGTTTATGGAACTCGACATCAAACTCGGCGGGTATGGAGGACTGCTTGAGCGAGGGTTCATCGGACTGGATAATTTCTACCACTTGCCACAGATGTTCAGTGGGGAGCTCGGCGATGTCTTTAGCGAGCTGTCGCAACTCCTCCACAGACATGGGTTTCACCTTCTTACTGAAGAGAAAATACATATTCCCATTTAAAGGAGAAACAGTGAACATGCTAATAGATATGAAATCATTCATTTTTAAATGTAAAAAAACAAAACAGCTTCAAATTGTGGCAAAAACTAATTTATTAGTTATCCATCCACAAACAATCCCTCAACCACATGCTGGTTGAAAACCACAACATTGCACATTAAAGCTATAAGCAATTATGTAAAAATTGTAATGACCTTTTTGGTATTCAGACAGCCAGCAATGGGTAGAACGCTTAGGGTGCCGGCCCAGTTCCGGCGTGCCGCCCCGCGTCCGAAACGGTTGAGAGAAATTGCAGTTACCGTGTGGGTACTAGTGTACCCTGTACTGTACTGGCACACACGAAATCATCATATATACAGTTATGTGCATTGCGCACAAATGCCGTTTTTGTGCTTAGACCCAGACACACAGCTCCGTAAGCACTCAAAAAAATAAGGTCATTAAAATGTTGACATATTGCTTATAGCAGGCAGCTTTAACACAGTATATATAAAAAAAACTAAAATTTATTGGCATCAAAATTTACATAAAAGTTGAAAGGACCACTTCACCACTTTTCATACAATTGGTACTCACTAATGTTCATGATAAAAATACTACAATTGTTTTCTACTCTGTCTGTGTCTCATAACAGGGCTGTGGGCAGTTCAGAAACCCATCCACCAGTGACATCATCGTTTGGCCGTTTTTCAAGATATTTTTTTAAATATTCACCATCGATGATGTCACTGGTGGACAGGTTTCTGAACTGCCCACAGCCCTCCTATGAGGACCAATTTTATGAAAGCAGGTTGAAAAGTGGTCCTTTAAGTGCAACAGTGCATCATCTTTAACAGTTTGCATGTGTACTAAACAAATGCCCACAACCAAGACGTAGTCTGCAGACAGAGAAGATTACATGAGCTACACAAGTCAGTCAACATTCCAACATGGGCTTCCCCCGGTTAAATGTATACATTGTAAAGACTATATGACTCTCTACAGACTGAGCACAGCATAGCCACAGACGAGGCCAACCTGGTTCAGAGTGTACGTACTGTACATCCCACCAGCACAACATGTTGGAACCTGCATTTTTTTACTGCACAAAATGCAGCCAAATTTCCCAATGATAATGTATTGGTGACATCATAAATTGAGAATATAATTTACAAAACCAAGATTTGTCAAGGATCAAGTATATTTATATGTCCCAAGCTGGGCCTTTTACAGCAGATAATAAAAGCCCTAAAAACACAATACAGTAAGACAGACATGTGTATACATTGTCACAAGATACAGATTATTGCATTTAAATATAAAGTGCAACTAGAACCAAAAGTGCACCAAGTGTAACTACAACCATCCTCACCACCCACCCCTAAAACTAAACAGCAGCTATACCTCCTACTGCTGCTTCCCTTATTGATGGCCCGGAAGGAGGTATGTGTTATTTTTGGTTACAGGGGTCTTTTACCATTAATTGGCCGGAAGGCAGTAAAGGCTCATACATAGTCTGGATTTTCGGTGGTTAGGTGACCACCGAACTACAACATGACGTCACGAGCCGCGGTGAAGAGCAAACCACCGCCACCGCTCCAGCCCTTCTCTCCGTTTTTACTCACCACCGCTCAATGTTATTTCAGCTCCGGTGGTCAGCTCACCACCGGAGCGGTGGTCACCTCACCACCGAAAATCCAGACTATGAATAGGCCTTTATACATATTCCCGGTTTAGGGGGTGAGAGCGGTCTGCTCCAATTGAAGATGTTTTTTTGAGCACCTGCTTGTTTGTATGTATGTATGTACAGTATGTATGTATATATATATATATTAATGCTGGGCCGTTATCGGCGTTAACGTGCTGCGTTAACGCGAGAATATTATCGCGCGTCAAAGAAATTATCGCCATTAATCTATTCTCAAAGTTGGGTCTGGGAGCTGGGTCTGCATTGACTGCATAAAGCGAGCAAACTAGGAATTTCACGTTTCAAATTGCCATTCGAATGGAGCTTTTATCATTTATTATCCCAGTTCATTCTGTTGGCAAGATTTAAAAATAATAAGCCCCGACTGCCTGCGGAGTTTATTTCTCCTGCCTTCTGTGTGATTTATCCACTATACATTCTGCGTCTACTACATCCTGTAGTTCACTTAAGAAATAAAAGTATTGTTACAAGCAGCTTTTATTTTGAAGAGGAAGAGGAAGTTGTTTCAGGTTGTAGCCAGCTACCATGACAGTCTTGAGTCTATACCGGTGCAGGTGGCAGTGGAATAATAACAACAACATGCTTTTAGCCAAAGTTCATAAAAACCGCATGCGTCTATGACTTAAACAATGTAGGCTAAACACTTTGGAATTACGTTAAACATGGTATATCCTCCGTGGCGGCGTCATTAGGTGAGTACTAGTTAATTAATTGTTAAGTTTCATAGTATCATTCATCATCAACAGGCTGTTGTTTGATGCCCCCCAAAATGAACAGGTTACAGCCTAAGGATTCTCATTCTGTCACTGCCTGCAAGGATGGCCGCCGTGCCATTTCTTATAAATTATCTAATTCATATGTGGTTCGTCGTGGGTCCACTCCACGTGGAGTTGTTATTGTTCATGTGCCACGGTGCGCGCCGTGGAGAAGGCATTAGGAGCGCAGCGCAACAGCCTAATAGTATGGCATATTATTGTCTGTACTCTCTGCACTCTCTTTCTGTCCAGTCCTACGTGTATAGGCTGGCGATTGTGGCGACTTTAATTTGGTTAATAGGCTAAAGAGAGAGCTGTAAAGGGGATATTGTCTATGGTCAGTTCATGGTGTGTATCATTCTCGTTTTTAACCGGGCCGTGGCCCGTGATAATGCGTCGCAATGACGGTAGGCAGTAGCCTAATAATACAATGTAACCAACTTGCGCAAGCATTAAAAAATGGGTTGTTATTCTGTGTATTATTATAGGTTAAATATGAGCTAAAATAAACAATGTAAATATTCGAATATTTCCGAATATTACAAATAATGAAGCAATGAAATTCGAATTGGATTATAGAGGTGAACTGACAGCACTAATGTGAACAAGCTGGTGTGTCTGAGTGACTGGTGGAAGAAGGAGAGGTAGAGGTTGGACTCAAATCATGTCACAAAGCTACTGACTGTAAACAGTTCTTCATCACCTCTAGGTTTACAGTTTAATTAATGTCATATCCCAGAAAAGGGGGTACTTTGTTCTTGCACCCACTGTTTCAAATTGCCTGTATGGTAACGTGTTTATGGTTATTCGTGTTTAACTGAATAAACAATGTATAACACACGTACATCGTATTGAACATTATTATTATATTTTCATTACCAATTATGATAGGGCTCCTGGTCTAATGGGCCACGTGGTGTTCAAGGATTTACTTCTGGTCATTATTTAGGTAGCGCACACATATTTTCAATGCTTTCGGCAGAGTTCAAATGAGCCATTTTAATCTAGATTAATCTAGATTAACTCCAGAATTGCAGTGAGATTAATCTAGATTAAAAAAATTAATCTATGCCCACCACTAATATATATATATATATATATATATATATATATATATATATATATATATACACACACACACACACACACACACACACACACACACACACACACACACACATACACACACACACACACACACACACACATTTTACCCCCCACAATCTTTCTAGCCCCCTTAACAACCCCTTTAAGGGCATTTTTCTGTCCAATACCTAGATTACCATACGAGCAAATGGCAAAGTAGATTCAATGAAGGCTCTAGTGACTAGTCGTTGATTTGTTTACCTGAAACGTGTCTAACTTCCTTAAACAGAAAAGGCAGTGCTGGCCTTTCTTGCAAACAATTTCAGTATTGGAATTTGAATTTCAGACGATTGTCGATTATGGTCCCAAGATATCTATAAGTTGTTACCAACTCCACTGACTGGCCGTCTATAACACTACTCTGAGGAGCTAGTGGTGTGACAAATACTTACTGAACAGTGCATCCCTCTTTGCCTCATTCAGTCGGTGCTTCCCCTCTGGGATGACGCCATGCTTGCCGTATACGACGGCATTGCAGCACTCCTCATTGGTGAAGAACACCTCAAACAATGCGTGGAAGAGCCGCTTGCAGTCCTTCCCGGCACGCTGGTGAATGGCTGCCAGCTGCACAGAGGAAATCAGCTGTCCACAGCCTGTGAATAGAGAGCGAGCAATTAACAAACTGCATTTTAAGACATCAGTTTTGCACTTGTAAGGCTCAGCTACATGGACCCCCTTCTGCTCTCAGTGCACCATGAAAACAGAACCGTGACCTTCTGAAAACGTCACTATCTAGTTGCAGCTCACAACACGGATCACTCGCTACCAAGAACGTCAGGTTCAGTGGGAAATGTACAGTATGGCAAACGTTAACATCCATACCTGGATAGAGCTCCTGCTGCCCGAGATTGGACACTCCAGACTCAAAGTCACCGACCAGGGTGATAAGGCTTTTCAGTGCGTCTAGTTGCTCAGAGCCTAGAACAAAGACAAAAAAATCTGAGTCTACCGAGTGTATTTGTAAAACAATAAGATTGAGTACTGTTCTATATAGCTCTACAGCAGGGGTACTCAACTGGCGGACCGCGGTCCGACCACCTCTTTGCGGACCACCCAATTTTTTTTTTTTGTTAATAATATAAATAACATCAGATGGTACATTTCTCATGTGAAATTGCTGCAAAGGCCCCCAAAATGTCCCCCAAGGGCCCCCAAAATTCTGGTGCGCGCTATGCGCGCGCGCAGTGTGGCCTGCCAGGGCGTATAACTCCCGGCCTGATTTGGAGTTCCACTCCGGGCCTGCACTCTGCACCCCATTATTGGTTGGGTGGAAGGCGATCTGATTTGTATAAGCTTGGCTTGACCATACTAAACGGGCATAGAGCCCCGCTCTCCGATGGACGCCGCGCATGGGACCGGACCTCGGTCTTATTCAAAAAAATATTTGTGGACCTTCATCATTTCTAGTTGAGGACCCCTGCTCTACAGTATATTCTGATAGCAGTCATTGATGAATATTTGTTCAGTAGCAGGGGTCGATCTCCCCAGCTCTTCAGTAAACAGTTTTATTTTGGGATACCAATGTTTTCCAGTCATGTCAGAGAACTCACAAAGAGGTACAGGATAAAGTAAAAGTTCAAGTGTGACAAAGAAATTAGCAGACATAACTGAAAACTGCAACATTACAGGCAATGAAACTTACTGATACTGGAGAGCACAGTGATTATCCTCCTTAACTGGAGCTGGAGCTTCTCCACCTCAGGCCGACAAGAGTCGCAAGGCTGCCACCCTTGACCCTCTGGTATGCTCTGGTCAGATGGATTTGGTTGACCTAGAAAGATTGAAAGCACATCAAAAACAGTAAAGAAAAGTAAAAAAAAAAAAACTTTTGGCTGCAAAAAATGTGAAGGTGCCAAGTCTTAGACACTTAGCGGAGGGACCACACCTAGTGGAGCATCACTGGACGGAGATGGAGGGTGCAGAGGTTGCAGTACACTGGGTGTTTCTTGGTTCCACCGATCCAAGTCCATATATGTAGCTGCATACGGCTGTGCAGAAAAGAGAAAAGGTCCTTAATTGTACTTGGTAAAAAATAAAAAATAAATCCTCAAAACTATACTATACAAGCTCATAGCGCACAGAGTGCCGTGCTACGAGCTTGTAGGTCAAAATGGGTTAAATCTAAAGAAAACATACCTCATCAACAGGTCGGCAGGCCTGTGTAGAAGAGGCTGGAGGGTATGGCTGTAGATCGGGGTAAAAGATATCACAGGGTTGCAGAGACAGAGACATAGAAAAGTAACCTTAGTTTGTGGTCTGTCAAAGCTCTTTAAAAAATAGCTATGCCTGATTTTTAGATCAATCAAAAGTAATGTGGAATGTAATACAAGTCACAAATAAATTAAATATAAAGAAAACATACCTCTTCAACAGGTCGGTAGGCCTGTGTAGAGGAGGCCGGAGGGCATGGCTGTAGACCAGGGGTGTCGAACTCAACTTGGGGCGAGGGCCGCATTGGTCAAAAGGTCACTTGATGGGGGCCACAACCAGTTGCGCACGCACGCTCGATGTCTCAGTCAGTCACTGCTATAAATACAGAACAAAGAATGTTTGTTTTTGCCATCAGTTATTGAAGTGTCTGAGCAATTATGTAGCCTAGGCAGGCCTAAAGTTCAATGGATTGTTCAAAGAGTAAGACTAAGTTGCTAAAATACTTTTAGTCTTACTAGAATTAGGTTTATTCTAATTGGGGAACAAAGAACGTTTTTTGCATGGTTGGGAATATACAACCTGGGGAACATAGGTACGCTCCCACACCAGCATGTCCACACTGGAGAAAAGCTCTTATTTTAAATCATATATAGGCTATATTTTAGGATGTCATGTGGTCTACCTTTGTGATCTACTGGTAGATCACAATCTACCTTTTGGGCACCCCTGATCTAGATGTTCTTGCCATAGTTGGACTTGCACTACATTGACTTGTTTTTGCTGCCACTGAAAAAATGTGACCAAGGTTGAGTATTTCTATATTTGTTTGAAAGGTTTATTTCGATCTTATGTCATTGGAACATTACAAGAATAATGTATTAAACTCATTTGACATGATCGAAAAGGTATAGGCGGAAGCTGCATTATTGATAGTTTGGTTGGTTTCAGCATATCTATTTATCTGGGGACCACCTGGAACCCCCTCAAGGTCCACTGGTTTACAGCAAAGCAACATCGGTGTCGCCTATATAAACGTGAGTTAGAATAAAAATAACAAATAGGCCTACAAATTAAAATACGGCCTAAACTTTGACCCGGTCTGTTGGAAAATACATTTGTAAAGGTTTGTAAAGTGTTCAATGTTTACAACAGAGAGCATAACGGTACATTTTAACAGCGGGCGACAGCCAGGTGCATTTTCCGGAAGTGCATTATTTGTCTGCTGAGTTCCTGAAAATAGACAGTTGATATTGATATTGCCCTACGTTATTATGGCCAATAAATATTGCTATTTTGCTTAAAAAAAGTAAAAAGAAAATATATTTTTTTAATTCATGGTAAAAGGATCTACATACAAACATCATTCAGTGCACTCAGTGTGCAACAAAATTATCATATTGTAAAGAGAATGTCAATTATCAAAATCCAGTAAAATGCAGTGAACATACAGTGTGCATGTATAGTTTAACCCATTTTGGGCGAGAACCCCTTTTGGTGTTTTAAACATTGTTATCATTTAGCTATTGAAAAATAGCAGATCTGCAATCATACAGCGCGCCACTGATTGTAGATCTGCTATTTTTCAATGTATGTGTATGCATACTCCCTAGAGTAAAACCTTGTATGCATACTCCCTATAGTAAAACCGATTAAAGCAGATCCCTGCACAGATCAATTATGCCTAGCTCTACTACTAACAGAATAGTTGAACAAACACTGGACAATACAAACCTATATAACATTAATTTCCATGCAAGATTGCAAATAAACATTTGTCACAAATCACAGGTACAGTATACGGTATACGGTATGTGTTTTCAGATACCTGCTACTACATATTATATAGCATTGGTCATAATTCTATAGCATTGGTCATCATTCTATAGCATTGGTCATAATGATATAGCATTGGTCATCATTCTATAGCATTGGTCATCATTCTATAGTGTTATAGTGTTTCTAGTGTTCGTAACTGCTCCTAAACAATCTTCATCTGGTGCAGAAATAAGACAACGTCCCAACTGATATCGAGAGGGCTTTTTAGCGACAACGTGAAAAACGGCAACACAAAACATAATATTATTTTAAACACAATGAAACATGAAATATGAATGTCCTTGCTGTCAGTCAATCATGATGTCCGTATTATATGTAAACAAACACAATGAGATGTACACAAACAATTAAACGATCGACAGAATTGCAACACTGTTTACAAACAAACAAAACAACTGGGAACATACCGTATGCGCCTTCTGCACAGACTTTTAGGAGTTCAGTTAAGTTCTTGTTCTTTTTTATATTATTTCTTCATCTTTTGTGGAGACTCTGACATGAAAGAGCTCCTCTATTCACCTCTGCTCTGTTTGTTCTGCCCAAACATGCCCAAACCCAACAAGTGATTGAAATGAGGTGATTAGCTGCTTAGGTGAGCCTAATTCAACCTGCCCAAAACATACCTATAATGTTCACATATTATACATTTTCAGAAAGGTAAGCAATAAAATAGAATATTACAAAATACCCATTGCTGGGACAGCTACACTGCCCCCAAAATACAGTGATTTATTACTGCTTTGATGAACTATTTAGGCTGTAGAAATCTGTATTTTTCTTATTAATTGAACCCAAGTGTCACATCATTTATTTTATATTGACCTTTCACCAACCAAAAAATAATACCTTTTGTTCCCTTTTTTGTATTCTTAAATAGCAACTCTAGGTTTGCATTTTAATTGGAGGCTTAAGTTTTGTCAGACCTAAGTTACACTGCCCCCATGGACCTTCATCTTCACTTGTCTCTTTCCTTTCCTCCTTTTTCTTTTCCTTTTCCTTTTTGCTCCCGACAGTTCGATATCCTCTGTCAGAGCTGTGGAAACATCAGACATGATTACCACGTTCTTCTCCTGTCCCACTTCAGAGTTCTTGGATGCTGATCTTTTCCTTCTTTCAGCTACTTCCTCGTTTCCTCTTCTAGTGGTGGTACCGAGCTCTCTGTGCCACACTCAGCCTTCATTTTGGCCATCACTGTACTTGGCCTCTTCAAGGTTCGATGTTTTGAGCTTGCACCTGTTGAGCATCCGACCACACTCCAGCCTAGATCAGTCTTGACTGCGTATGGCTTATAATCTTCCCCATCTATTACTCTTCTTGGTTTCAGTGCTCTTGCACAATCATAGCCAATTAGGAGTTCTACAGGACAGTCCAATAGATCAGGCATCTCCTCAGACATACTGAGAAGGTGAGTCCAGCGCTTCGCTGTTTCTCTAGTGGGAATACTGTTTTTCTCCATTGGGATGTATTCTCGAGTATATGCCGGTGGCAAGTCAATGCTCTCCTTTGAGAAGTAGCCTCTTACTTTAAGACCACTCACTCTGTGACAATTCACAACTGAACCCCTGTCAGTCATGGTTGATTCAATTTGACTGGCTCTGGTGCTGATTGAACTAAACTAACTTTGTGAATTGTGGGCTCTTTATTTTCAGTGGAAGCAGGAGGCGGGAGGCGATTAGAGGCTTGATCACAAGGCGTGCTAGTTTGTTGCTTGACAGGATGACTTGGGAGCTGGAAATGCACTGCTGCTTCTGAGCCCCTTCTTTGGTTATTCAATTTGAACTCTTCTTCCACATTGTATTCTGCTTCTACAGCTTCCAGGTCTCTCAGTTTCTCCAATTTACTCAACTTCCTTAAATTCTCTCTCTGGGCTGAAATTTCTTCTTCCCTGAATATTTCAGCCTTCTTTGAAGCCAATCACGCTGCTGCTTTTACTTTCTCAATTGTGATTGCATCCGAGGCTCGACTTCCTCGCTGGCTGCCCCGTTCTGCTCTTGACACAGTTGAGCGATACATCGACTTAGAATCTTCTCTTTGGAGTAACTGGAGGACTGCAGCCTTTGCTGCTGCTGGGTCAAACCCGGTTATCCCAGCCTCTTCAGAAGATCAATCATTTCACCAGTTACGTGCCCTTAAGCTCTCATACATTTTTGTTACGTCTGACTTGCATTCTTTAACAGTTTGTACATATTCATCCAAGTCTGTTTTTGTGCATTCCTCTTTTAGCTGCAGCAAGGGCAGAATCCATTTGTACCGGTCGGCCCGTCCGCCGGTCTGTGGGACGGCCGGCCGGTCGAATTTCTTTGTTTTTCTTTTTTTTTTTTCTACCGGCCAATGGGCCGAAACTGAATACCGAATATAGGAAACAGTTGCCCCCCCTGAAAACCGAATATCCGTGGCCTTATACAGATAATTCTGGGGGTCCATGACATGGAAAAAGGTTGAGCACCACTGACAGATTACAAACAGGTTTTTCCTGAAAACCGGCCTCAGATCTAGCTTCAATGCTACAACCATGTTCATTTGCTGCTCTGAGGCAGTGTGGTTTTCGTCGACTAAAACTACGATGAAAAATGTTCATCGACTACCTCATTCCACTGACGAAAACTAAATGGAAACTAAAAGAAATACTAAGCTATGATGAACAAATAAAAACTAGACTAAAATGTTAGGAAGGGACTAGTGTAGAAGAGATCCAGTATAAGTCATTTTACACTTGGTTGCACGCTGAAAATAGCAGATCTACAAGCTCGTAGATCTGCTATTTTTAGCAAGTGTAAAATCAGTCATTACGACGGCCTCAAGGCCTGCCAAAACACATTTTAGTCTACTAAATCAACTGTAGATTTAGTCGACATAAGTCTTATGATATTCAGTAAACTAAAACTAGACTAAACGCAAACAGTCCAGGTGACTAAAATGTGACTAAAACTAAATGAAAATGTTTCAAGAGAAGACTAAAACTAAAATGGGGGTCCTGGACAGGTTTTTCTTAATGATGTGGGGACAGTCTTTTTTCTGTGCTAAACTGGGAGTCCCTGTCGGTGTTGTTGGACCTTCTCAACCAGGAACAGTGAAACAGATGGGATGCAATGAAGACCCTGGTGTTTGTCCTCTGGCTAGCAAGTTGGGCATCTGGGGTGGTCTTCAGGGTGTGTTTTCCACTGTCCACCGCATTGTTCAGGTGGGTTTGCAAGGCTGACTCAATCGACGGCTGCCATGTCACTGGATGTTTTGTTTTTTTAAAGAGGCAAGAATAGAAAATATTACAAATGTTTCCTAAGGTAAATATTAAAAACCTTTTTAAGTAAATGGGAATCATTAGATATACGGTACATCTGTTCGACTTGCCTGTTAATAGTCGTTGTCATTGGGCACCTCCTCCAGGCCAGACACCTCCTCAGTCAGCTGGGCGCGCCACAGATCACCGCTGACTGCCTCCAACGCTCTCTCCCCCTCATCGTCTCCCTCATCCTCCACCTGCTCGTCATCTGGGGCCACAATATCCCCTGCATCCAGGCAGATATTGTGGAGGACTGAAATCATATGGCGGGGTTTTTTTTTTACTGAAAAAGTCTTCTTAACCACATTAAGCCTATATTTAGTTGACTGGTGTAGGAACTCTATAGGCTGTTCAGTGATTACTTACATAGGGTACAAAGGTGTGGTGCACCTCCTGTGCATGCAGGAAGATGGAACGCCACCTGGTCTTCATCATTCCAAAGGCACACTTGATAATGCCGCGTGCCCTGGAATGATGGTGGTTGAAGCGCTGGGCGGCATCACCAGGTATTGGCCGTCTGTAGGGAGTGATGAGAGGGAGTGGGTGTTGGAGGCATGGGTACCCTCCATCTGCCAGGATGAAGTGCTCTGGAGGAGTAGTTTCCTCCTGGGAGTGATAAGAGGGGGTGGGTGTTGGAGGCATGGGTACCCTCCATCTGCCAGGATGAAGTGCTCTGGAGGAGTAGTTTCCTCCTGGGAGTGATAAGAGGGGGTGGGTGTTGGAGGCATGGGTACCCTCCATCTGCCAGGATGAAGTGCTCTGGAGGAGGGTAGATTCCCTGCCGGTAGAGTGGGCTGTAGCGGAGCACTCTGGCGTCATGCACCGACCCAGGCCAGCCCACGTAGGTGTCAATGAAACGGCCCCGATGATCACAGACTGCCTGCAGGATGATGGAGGCAAACAGTTTCCTGTTCTGGTAGCACTGATGATCGGGGCCGTTTGGTGCTGTGATACGGACATGGCAACCGTCGATTGCTCCAGCTGCTCTTCCGAAAGCAGCGTGTCTAGCCAGCCTTGCAAACCCACGGGTCACTTCCTCCAGGTCTTGAGGGGTACTTGGGAAGTGGATGACCCTGTGGCGTTTGGCCACCACCTCCCTTGTGACCCTGTGGACAACACGGTGGACAGTGGAACGAGGCATATGGAAGGCGTCCGATACCAGCCTGTATGATGCTCCACTTGCCAGCCAGTAGAGAAACAGACGAAAATCAGGCCGTGTCCACACCAAGAACCTGACCAGGACAGGGACATGCATGTTGACCCTGCAGTATGGGCCTCTTGGCTGAGTTAGGGAAAGAATGAGAAGAATTAGGTTGGTCGGTCTTATACTCAACCAGTTTTAAATAACTGAGTGACAGCATTTGTAAGATTTGTGTTAGATTACACAGTACAATAATATTGTGATAAATGTAGCCTATCCATTTGGAGCTGAGAGTTGTCCTGGTTTAACCTTTTGATTCATGTAAATGCAAATGTGATTAACTGATTAAGAGTAGCATTCTGATGAATTAATTTCTCTCAGTTGAATTAACAGTTTATACTCACTTTACAGTAGGCTATATAGGCCTATTTGTTTTAAATGTAAAAGTAGACCTATATTGTCAAAGTTAAATGTCATTATAGCAATAAACTTAGCCTATATGAAAACGAACTAGCTGTTAGCTGGCTGTAAAGGTATAGGCATACACAAATTAACCATGAACTTACTTGTCCATCATTTGTCCTTCCCAGCTTGAGATAAAACACGCGCCGACGAGGGCGCTGTTGCATCTCCAACTCTTCCAACAGCAAATAAAGAATAAAATATAATAAAACTATTTCTAAATCCATATTGGCAACTGGCAAGCAAAACGAGGGACAAATAGGTCTATAGGAGACGTCACTGACGCGGGAATATAGAAGCGGGAATTTATATTTATATATAATATACAGAAGAAGAATCAAGAAGATCTACAAGCTCATAGCGCGGCGGCACTGATGATCAGTGCCGCCGCGCTATGAGCCACACACGGGTACATCTCTTGCTGGCCGTCCCCAAGGCGAGACAACACAGTTCTCTGAATTCTCCGACATCGTTGTGGGATATTTTTAAATAAGCCGTTTTATGATTAATTTAGCACATATATGAAGTTTAAACAACTAAATACTCCCCTAAAATAATTGAAAGTAAATTCCGTACTTTTAAGGGGTCTTAAAAACACTGCGGTGACAACAGTAATGGCTGCCAGTCGGGAACGCTCAGCTCCGCTTGGCTCCGCCCTGCTCCACTCGGCTCTCAAGTGAACGCTGTCCCATTACACAGACATCCCCAGAGTGTGTGGCCTATGCCACCTCCACAGGGTAGTGCCCTACCCTATTCTACCTAGTACCGCACCTTGTAGGGTGAACCCCCTGAATTGGGATCCACCACTTGTATGCATACTCCCTAGAGTAAAACCTTGTATGCATACTCCCTAGAGTAAAACCTTGTATGCATACTCCCTAGAGTAAAACCTTGTATGCATACTCCCTCGCGACGATCTTTAGCAGCGTTTTACTCAGAATTGACGCTCAGATTGAGGTGATCATACAAAACATACATGTTTTAGGAGCTCAATAAAAAAAATCCCAGCGACCTCGCGATCCCGTTTTAGCGCTTCTGTCAAACGAAAGTCTTTAGAGAGTGCCCCAGAAACGATAGATTATTACTTCCCGCCCCCGTCCGCCCCACCCCCTCCTGGTGCTGCCGCCATCTTGGTAGCCCAATGGGAGCAGGGCGGTGCCGAGATATAGGCCCTTAGTTTTTGAAAACACTTACTTTTTTTTTTTTTTTAAGATATTTTTTTTGCGGCTTACGCCTTTTATTGATTTTTGAAGGGACAGACAGTAGGCTGACAGGAAACGGGAGAGAGATGGGGGGATGACATGCAGTAAAGGCCGTGTCGGGTCCGGGAGTCGAACCCGCGGCACACTGCGACTGGATTACCAGTCCGGTGCCCAGACCGTTACGCTACGGCCTGGGCCAAAACACTTACTTTTAAGGATAAAAAAGTTGATATGTATGAATCTGCTACATTGTTTTACATTTGAATTGTGGAGCTTGTGGATCTGCTACTTTTGACACTTTTGTGTGTGACGCTGTAGTGCAGTAGGGTTAATTTACAAAAAAAACACACACACCGAAAGTTAAAATCCAGGGAGGCCAGGGTGTGGGGGGGGGGGGGGGGGATAAGAGTCTTCTGCCTGACAGTGACGAAATATGAGTGACACACTCAAACGTCACTTTATAGATCAAAAGCTGTTATGCATCACTGTGTGTGTGTGTGTGTGTGTGTGTGTGTGTGTGTGTCCGTGTGCGTGCGTGCGTGCGTGCACCCACACACATTCTTCAAATGTGTGTGAGGGTTGCGTGTTTGCTTCTCTGGAGTTTTCCTGTGAGCAGTAGTCGCCGGAGGACAAATAGAGGAGCTTTTTAGTACTCTGTAAGAAAAATAATAATCTGGAGTCTCAAGTATTTTTATTTAAGTTGTTTTTTTAACATAAGACAGGACAGACAACAGATACAAGACAGATACAGGACAAACCAACAACAACACCAGTACTCAACATTCATGTAAAAAAGAAAAGAAATGTCTGAAATACAATGTAAAACAAAACCCTCCAAATTGTACATTCATGACATCAACAATAACTGAAATAAAATGTATATAAAAAATAAAAATACAAAACAAGTGGGTTTGGAGTCTTAAGACCTGACGTAGGTTCTGCAAATGCCTTCCAGAGCAGCAGTTCTCACACTTTCAGGATTTTTCAGAAACGTTCCAAAATAGCGGCTGTACTTGTATAGCTCCTATTTTTGAGTGGTGCAACCACTCCAAGTTACAGCAATGTCCATCCTCACCTGTGACTATCTTTAGAGTACCAGTAGGGGCAAAAGTGGTGCTGTTGTGCCAGAAACAGAGAGAGAGAGAGAGATAGTGTTGCACTGGTGCCTGCTAATTACAGAGAGAGACTGTCATGGTCTGTCCCCCTACAGACCATGTTTTCCTTGTCAGCCACTCCCACTCTCCATTCCATCTCTCAGTCATTGTCAACACACCTGTTTCCACCCCCTCTTCAGCCCTACAGTGCCATGCCCATTCCACACCTGTGATCACTCCTGCAATTACCCTGCTCCCTATAAGACTGGACTCATTTCAGAAACAAACTGTCAGATCATACTTCCTTGTCCCCGAGTTGTTCCCGAGTTCCTAGTTCTCTGTGTTTCCTGAGTGTTTCTGCGTATTTGGAGTTGTGATTTATCTTCTAAGGTTTGCATTCCTGTTTCCTGTTTTGTTCCTGTTTTTGTACCTTTGGAAGAGTTCTTTGCTTTTTGGAATTCCCTTAGTTTTGTGAGCTTAACAGTTTTTGGCTTAATAAATCATTTAATTTGAACATTCCTGCTCTTGTCCTGCATTTGGGTCCTACCCCCCCCCTGCCTCACGTAACAGAATGATCTGACCATTCTGGACCCAGCGGACAAGTTTGCTTTTTTGGATTGTTTAGTTTTTGATTTTTTGCCAGTGTTTCTGTCAGTGAGCTGCTGAGGCTGTCAACCATGGCCAGTAGCCACCAGCCCAGCCTACCTTTTTCACACAAGGACTTTGGTGTAACTAAGGAGATTTTTTATGAGGATCCTCAGTTCCTCTCTCAACTGGCCAAATATTGGAGGCGGAATCGGGCATTTGCCCAATATACGGCTTTCTTCCGGTGGGAGAGTAGGGGTGCACCGTTTCCTCAGTTACATTCTGAAGAGGTCGCTCCGGTCACCCCTGCCCTTCAGCCCACTTCCTCACCCAACCTGCCTGGCACTCCGCTGCCCGGCTCCCCGCCGCCCAGCATGCCTGGCCCTCCGCTGCCCGGCTCCCCGCCGCCCAGCATGCCTGGCCCTCCGCTGCCCGGCCCTCCGCGGCCCTCCGCTGCCCGGCCCTCCGCTGCCCGGCCCTCCGCGGCCCGGCCCTCCGCTGCCCGGCCCTCCGCGGCCCGGCCCTCCGCTGCCCGGCCCTCCGCTGCCCGGCCCTCCGCTGCCCGGCCCTCCGCTGCCCGGCCCTCCGCTGCCCGGCTCTCTGCTGCCTGGCACTCCGCTGCCCGGCTCTCTGCTGCCTGGCTCTCTGCTGCCCGGCTCTCTGCTGCCTGGCACTCCGCTGCCCGGCTCTCTGCTGCCTGGCACTCCACTGCCCGGCCCTCTGCTGCCTGGCACTCCACTGCCCGGCCCTCTGCTGCCTGGCACTCCACTGCCCGGCCCTCTGCTGCCTGGCACTCCGCTGCCTGGCACTCCGCTGCCTGGCACTCCGCTGCCCGGCTCTCTGCTGCCTGGCTCTCTGCTGCCCGGCTCTCTGCTGCCTGGCACTCCGCTGCCCGGCCCTCCGCTGCCCGGCTCCCCGCCGCCCAGCATGCCTGGCCCTCCGCTGCCCGGCTCCCCGCCGCCCAGCATGCCTGGCCCTCCGCTGCCCGGCCCTCCGCTGCCCGGCCCTCCGCTGCCCGGCCCTCCGCGGCCCGGCCCTCCGCTGCCCGGCCCTCCGCGGCCCGGCCCTCCGCTGCCCGGCCCTCCGCTGCCCGGCCCTCCGCTGCCCGGCCCTCCGCGGCCCGGCCCTCCGCTGCCCGGCCCTCCGCTGCCCGGCCCTCCGCTGCCCGGCCCTCCGCGGCCCGGCCCTCCGCTGCCCGGCCCTCCGCGGCCCGGCCCTCCGCGGCCCGGCCCTCCGCTGCCCGGCCTTCCGCGGCCCGGCCCTCTGCGGCCCGGCCCTCCGCTGCCCGACCTTCCGCGGCCCGGCCCTCTGCGGCCCGGCCCTCTGCTGCCCGGCCCTCCGGCTGCAGCTTCCCTAGCATACCCTACGGCTCCCCTGCCTCTGCCTGTGGCTTTCCTGGCGTCGCCTGCAGTGTCTTCTGCTTCGTCTCGGCCTCCTGGCCGACCACCGGACGACACCTCCGCCTCGTCTCAGCCCCCTGGTCGTCCACCGGACGTCGCCTCATCTCTATCATCTCGGCCTCCCAGCCGCCCACCCGACGACAGCTTCGCCTCGTTTCGGCCTCCCGGTCGTCCACCCGATGACGCCACCTCGTCTCTGCCTCCAGGCCGTCCGCCAGACTACGCCTCATCTGTCTCGTCCCAGGCCGTCCGCCTGACTCCTCGTCCCAGCATCCTGGCCGCCCACCTGACATCACCTGCTCAGCTTCAGTTCCCCTCCTCCAGGCCCCCTCCACCCACCCTGCTCTGTGCTCCAGGCCAGCGTGGTGGGACGTCTGGTAGCCGTCCCTTGAGAGGGAGGTACTGTCATGGTCTGTCCCCCTACAGACCATGTTTTCCTTGTCAGCCACTCCCACTCTCCATTCCATCTCTCAGTCATTGTCAACACACCTGTTTCCACCCCCTCTTCAGCCCTACAGTGCCATGCCCATTCCACACCTGTGATCACTCCTGCAATTACCCTGCTCCCTATAAGACTGGACTCATTTCAGAAACAAACTGTCAGATCATACTTCCTTGTCCCCGAGTTGTTCCCGAGTTCCTAGTTCTCTGTGTTTCCTGAGTGTTTCTGCGTATTTGGAGTTGTGATTTATCTTCTAAGGTTTGCATTCCTGTTTCCTGTTTTGTTCCTGTTTTTGTACCTTTGGAAGAGTTCTTTGCTTTTTGGAATTCCCTTAGTTTTGTGAGCTTAACAGTTTTTGGCTTAATAAATCATTTAATTTGAACATTCCTGCTCTTGTCCTGCATTTGGGTCCTACCCCCCCCTGCCTCACGTAACAGAGACAGAGAGAGAGAGAGACAGAGAGAGAGAAGAGAGGGGAGTTGCAACACTCAGTTCATACGGTGTGATTTTTAAGTAGCAAATGCAAAAATGGGAAAATGGGACAGATGCTAACCTGTTTTAATGGGTTAAATGAGTCATCACTGTTAACCTATAAATTGAGAAGCCCTTTGCAAATCGAAGCATAAAAGTATCCTTCTGTTAATGTTACCGTTACCTGTTTAGTTTACTTTACTCTAGCTCTAAAAACACACAGCAGTATCATCATTGTCGTTACTAATCAGATTAGTGTATAATCCAGTTCCCTGCGTTGTCCGTCACGATGTGGTTGGTGCAGAGTAAACAGCGCTCTCGCTCTCTCTCTCTCTCTCTCTCTCTCTCTCATCCATCGGCAGCTGACTTCATCTTGAGCGAGGCCATTGATGAGTGCCCCCGGCACAATCGATACCACAGAAAAACATGACTCCACCGTGAGGAAATGAAGAGGGGCGGGGGATATTAATGGCTTCCTGTGCGTGCGTGCGTGCGTGCGTGCGTGCGTGCGTGCGTGCGCGCAGACAGGGATATTAGTTTGGCGTCATGTTTTCAAGATGAACTGGAACCCAGTTGGAATGATGTGACAAAGCGATGGAAAACGATCACTCAGATACATTAGAGGAACATCTGAATGATATCAGCGAGATAGATTTGAAATGGATAGCGGATAGCCTTGAAATTAGAGTCTGTTTCTGCACACTTAATTTGTTTTTTGTTTCACTTCCCCGGGCTTGTTTTTTGTCACCTGTACATGCTATGAAAAGCTTGAATGGTAATGGCTCTCTCAGAAACAATGTAGGAATCATGAATCATAGGTAAGCTAAGAACCTAACAGTGGAATATCTATATAATGAAACTATGCGTATACACTATAGAGCGCTATGTCTATAACATGCTATCTAAATCACATACAGTAAGTTGAGCCGCATACACCTATAAGGCTGTAAGGTCGTCGAGGCTAGGGCAACTGCTACGGCACAGAGATAATAGCCCTGATACAGTACGTCCCATTTTAAGGTGTAAACATAACCCAGCCACTGTGTTGTCTACCACAGTGGTGGAAAATCGTAAACCACTGAAAGCACATCATGACGACTATAAAATAGGGAAATATGGGGGTGCAAGTTCTTTCTGTTTTGTGCATTCACCAAGATGGTGCCTATAGGTCAGAATGCAATGATGGACATAGACTTGACTTCCTTTTAATTCCACAGGCTTTATAAACAGCAGTTCTGTAGTAACACACAGAATACATCTATAGTTAGGGACTGATCGTTATTTATCAAAGGTTGGTATGGTGCAAAAAAGGGGGGGGGTCATTAAACTATTTTTTTAGCCTAAGGGGGGGATACAACTTTATTTTGCTGAATTTTGTATTTAAAAAATGATTGGTTATTTTGTTTTTCATAGTGTTTTACTCCTATCTATATAAAGTTTACCCTGTGTGGCGAGTGTACTTGGTATCTTCCATGTGTGCACAACTGCGCATGCAAATAGAACAGATCTACAAGCTAACACTGTGTTGCTTGGTGACACGTTGTTAGCTTGTAGATCAGCAAAGGTCCCTCCCCCGGCCGCTGATGTAGTTTTCCTCGTCTGACGTGAGCCACTTCAAAACAGCGCGGGACAGATTGATTCTGCGTTCATGACATTTCCAGTAGAAAAAGCTAAAAATGTTTCAAGCTATGAATTGAATTGAATTGCGGTCCATCAGCAGGCCTCAGAGAGGAGGAAGGCGAGGAGCAGCAGTGTGAGGTGTCTCGGTGAAACCCAGCGCCGAGTCAGGAGAATGTCAGACTGAGATGATAATAACAACAATAATAATAATAATGTTGCGGCTGCGGTCGTGGATGACATAACGATATAAACTTCTCACAAGTTACTGTTTGTGACTCAAGTTGCTTGTGAACGAAGCTCCTCCACATAGAAAGTAGCAAAACATCACAGGAACACCTTAGCCTTTATATTGATGGACATGGACCATTTTGATGGAAGAGACTACCGTCTTTGGACAACGCATCGTCGACATGGTGGCGGAGAAAAGCACATTCGAGACAGATTCTCATTCAGAACAAGGTAGGGCTGGTCTAAAAGCAGCTGTCATGTGCATCTTTGCGCACTCTCATTGCAATTTTGGATTGTGGTATGTGCGTCATCGTAGCATACTTGTGTTTTGGCGCCATGCCATGTACTTTTGTCTGCGTAATGCGTATGTGGTTGTAATAGACTAAAAAGAACAAGTTAAACTATTCGGTGGTGCCTGGCTGGCTAAATGAGCTGAGCAGGCAGTTGTTGAACATTGGTGTTGTGCAAATTGTGCTTTTCTCTGTGGAGTATGAAGCTGTAGTATTAATGGTATGCGTGACATATATAGACATATATATTTACCATACCGGTATTCATTCATTTTCATCATCCTGGGCTTGGTTGGGGAATGAGGACGCACAGAGGCGAGGGCTGCCCACTGCCCTGGCAGCACCAGCACACATCTGTGGCTATAATGGCTTTACGCACGAGGCTCACCTAAAAAAGAATTGCGTCGCGTCATCAGCGTGTTGTTGTGAGCTTGTAGGTCTGCATCTGCTATTTATGGAGCTGCCAGATTCATATTAAATCTTTATGCAATGGCATATCATCAGTGTTAAGTGTTGACCATAATGGAGTGACGGATGGAACCAAATGAACCCCCGAAGGCCGGCGCTATTCGCCTAATAAACAATCAGCGTTCACTTTACTTTGCTGCTATACTGTACTCGTACTGTATAGGGCCGGGGGGGGGGGGGGGGGGGGGGGGGGGGGTCATATATATTCTTCCAGTCCCTGAGGGGGGGGGGGGGGGTCCCGAAAAAAAATATTTGGAGGCTGAGGGGGGGTCAAGAAAAAGAATTAATCACATCTGCACCACCCCCCCCCCCCCCCCCCCCTGGTGCATAAATAACGACCAGTCCCTTAGACACCGGTAACAAAATTAACAAACAAATAATAAATACCACTCCATCACAATGAGTAGGCTATGCAAGCTATACCATGGTAACAAATCACACCATATGCTGTATGCTCAATATCAAACTGCATCTGTAGACATTAGTAGTGTTTCTTTTCACACTTTCAACAGAAGTTTATAGATAACTGTAACGGACCCCGGGATGATCAAACTTTTATTGTGAAGGGGATCCTGCCATGTTGGGTCTTGAGACCTTTATTTGACTAGTTTCCTGTTCAAACTTCAGGAGCACATCAATGGGCACTGAGTAGGTTGATCAAGTTCACCTGTTGTGCTGCCGACGCCCAGCACGGTGCTGCAGATAGCAGGAGTAGACAATAAAAGGGCCTCAGTGGTAGAGGAGAGAGAACGGCATCACTATGGGACCAGTACACAAATTGTGTTTATGGAATGTTTGGTCAAGGCTTATGGAAAGGAAGGCCTAAGGAAAGGACTCACGGCCAAACTTTATGAAACAATTGGACGCCATGCAATGAAGCACATGCCACTTTAGCACCCAGCTGGAAAGGGGACAAGGTGAATCTCTTTTTAATGTTTATTTGGTCTGCCTGGGTCTTATTCTTGTGGTTTATTGTCTGAGGTTTATTGTGGTGGTTGATCGGCATTTGATATAGTAGTTTTAAGCTATAGTATATTGTATGGGATATAGGCCTATATGTATAAGAAAAGATGGGTTTATTGATATTGTGTGAAATTGTGAATGATCATACAGTAATTTAAACTCTTTAAAACAAAGAAAGAAAAGCAAATGGTAATTGAACCTGCATAATTGTTAATAAATCAGATGACAAGGAAGAGAGAAACGAACAACACTGAAACTGACTCTGTCTCCCGTTTTTCCCTGTTTATTCAGGTTAACCTGGCAGATCAGTTTAAAATATATATCTGTTTACTAAGCCACACCCCTGGGGCGTGTAACAATTGCATGGCAGGCACCCAGAATAATGTTTCAGCCATTAAAACACAGAAGGTAGGCCTACATAAATTGATTTGATGACTGAAGCAATGTAAGACCCATCTTTGCGCTCGCGCACACACTTTACAATTTAGGCATTTGTGTATGGAAGTAAAAACATGACATTATTCGGCACACATAATACCATTCGTCACGTGTATTTTTAGGTCTCCTCACTTGTGTTTCAAACCTCGCAAATCACACGTCGCAAATGTATTCACTGCTTCACTTGTGTTTTCACTGCTTCACTTGTGTTTTCACTGCTTCACTTGTCTGCAAAATACAACTCGCAAAGATTTGCACTCCTTCACTTGTGTTTTATAGCGTTCGCAAACAACTTAATTATTTATTTATTATTTACACATTTGTCGTTCCTTTTTTTACAAGTGAAGCACCAATTTCACATTTGTGCAATAATGTCTCATTTGACCCTCGCCAACTTTGTATTTTACATTTTACAAATCAACTTTGTGACTTGTAAACGGAAAGTGAATTCACACATGTTTTCCGTGTTTCGCCTGTGTTTTATTCCAGATCCTGCAAAATAATTTGTGCATGTCACACACACACACAAAGGATCTGTAAGCACGTCATCTTATTTACAGTCTTGCAGCTCTCTTTTCTACGCTTGTGGATGTTAACAATCGCTTTGTGACCACGTGACATTTGTGACGCATTCTTGTCCATTTTGAGGCTAGCGCCCACTGTAGAATGACAGGCTCGCGTGTAGTCTGTGTCGCGTGTGTGTCTCCGCTCCCCCCCCCCCCCCCCCCAAATCGCCTGGATGCAGTTCTTTCAGTCCAGCAGGTGGTGTCATAATAACGTCAGACTTCAATACACTATATAATTACCCTTTATAATTACATTTATATCGTTATTGTTTTAATAGGCCAGCTTCTTATTTTAATTGAGTGTTTCCCCCTCAAGTATAAGATGAACTATTTGTAAAAGAACGTATTCAATTATATTATTGCATAAAGCTTAATGTAAATCGCTCTGGATTAAGAGCGTCTGCTAAATGCCTAAATTGTAAATCCAACAAGGTGTTGGTGTAACAGGTGTACTTCGGTAGTTTTCAAACCTTTTGGATGATCTCTGCTTGCAAAATCCTCTTTACTATAGAATACAGTATGTAGCCTACCTGTAAATATATTCTAGGTATAAATCTCATTCATATTCTAAAGACAAGTGCAAAATCATGTGGACTTAATCTCCTTGAAATTACTGCAAGTGTATTATTTTGAAATGGTGTTGGCATCTGTAAGTTGCCTACATTTCCCTGAATATTCTTTGACCATTCTATAAAACGGAGTCATAAACAGGGTCATATTATAATCCATTTGACATTCAATGTCATTTTTCCACAAATGAATCTTGAAAAATGGGGCTTGTCTCAATCAGTCCAATAGGGACAGTATAGAGGAATACTTTGCATCACAGGTTACTTTATAAGGCTAGTAAGGTTCATGTAATTGTACTGTGGTATAATTGATATACAAGATCTTGCATCATAAAGTACACAAGTTCAGTTGAAAATAATTTTTCGGTTTTATAGAAGATTCTTCTGAACATGTATTCCATATGTTGACCAATTCAAACACTCACACACAAAGGCATATACAATTTTACATAAGACCTGGCATACCTCGGGTAAACATTTCAAGGACATACAACAAGAAACATCACATACAGTACATGCGAGTATGTATTATGTAAACATTTTATTAGTAAACTCTGAATGCTGGCACAACAAATCACACCCAGGTGGGTGGTGCAACTCCGTGTGGGGTTGGGTGGGGTTTACGCACCCAGGGTGCCGGCCTGATTCTGGCGAGCCGCCCCTTGTCCGAACCTGTTGACCGTGTGGGGGTCCCTCTACTGTACAGTACTGGCACACCCAAAATCACCATATATAGAATATGTGTGTGTGTTTGGATGTGCACAGGTGGTGAAAAACAACCATGCCGTTTGTGCTCAGACAAAAAAGGGACATAGACGGGTGCTGGGCAAATAATAAAAATCTAAAGAAAATGAAAAAGAAAAGCTGCCTAACGATGATGTCACTGGTGTACCATGGGCTGCATAATGTCCACTGTCTGCATATATAAATCTACTCCGTGACTATCTGAATGTTGAAGGGGATTTACTGCAGCCTGGAGCATTTCCAACTGTTCTTCAGTGAGAGGGATGTCGATTTCCGGCAGAACTATTCCAAAATCCGGCTCATGTGGATGGCCACTGTCCTCCCAGTCAATCTCATCCAGACCCAGGTACGTTTCCTGCAAATAGTTTGAGAACAGTAAAGAAATGAATAATATAATTTACTTTTTTCCTCGATAGAAGTCATATAACTGCAATAAAAGCTTAATATGATGAGTGTCAATCTATGGTGTTGCTTTGCGGTTGTCAAGGACTGATTCCTAGTAGGTGCTTGTAGCAATTAGACAGTTATATTGGTGGGGTTATTGAGGTATTGAGGTACATAAGACATATTATAGTTTGATGCGGTGTTAACCTCACTGATAATTGATTGGGAAAACACCTAACAGGGATTCCTTCTATATCAATGTGATCATTCAACGCTGGCATAAAGCAAAGTGGAACACTAAAGGAGACATACAGGTGATGAGATTGGAAACCAGTGAAACCACATATGGATATCTGAGTATATAAAAGATCTTAAAGGAAATTCATTATTTTAATGTATTCATTTATTTTATTATGTACAAATGGAAGTTTGTCCGGTTGTCCTTTCTCCAGGTGGGGCGAAATCCTTTCGCGGCGGAGACGTAAGTCCCGACCTATTATTTTCCGTTGTTGACGTATATTCGAGTACGTCCTGGCGTAAATATCAATTCGTCCCAACGGTTCAACAATTATATAAAATCGTGGCTATAAAATAATTCGCCACGACTTAATAATAATTCGTTGCAGCGTTAAGAATCCGTTGTGGCGTGAGCTGGACTCGTCGCGGCAGAACGGGACTCGTCGCGGCTATATCTACCCGTTTGCGACGTAATAGGTTGACTTTGGTATATTTGCGGTGGTATTGCCGATGGGCCCGGGGCCCGGCACGTGCGCCTCGCCGGTCCGACTCGTCGCGGCATAGAACGGGACTCGTCGCGGCTATATCTACCCGTTTGCGACGTAATAGGTTGACTTTGGTATATTTGCGGTGGTATTGCCGCGTGCCCGGGGCCCGGCACGTGCGCCTCGCCGGTCCGATTCCGTGGAGCTCTCCGCCGTCTCCAGGCGAGCCTGCGTTCCGCATGTGTGTGTGTGTGTGTGTGTGCGCAACGCCGTTTCTATATGTCAGAAAGGCCGCAAGGCGTTTATAAGAGAGAGAGAGAGATAGATTGAGGGGGGGGGGGGGGGGGGGGGTGAGTGACCGGCTGCCGCCACCCGCGCAATCAATCAATCAATCACTCACTCACTCCACACCGATCAGCAACCCCTCTCACTTCCCCCCTCTCTCTCTCTCTACCCCCTGTATCTCTCTCTCTCTCGTTATGTTTAATAGTTAATAGTGCGCATTGTATTATATATTATATATATAGTAGGCTAGTATATGTTTTTCGTTAATAATAATACATGCTAATTATTATTGAACCATTTCAAGCACACATGTGTGCTATATATGTTATAGCTCTAGAGACGCAGAGACAGAGACATATTTATTTAAAATCATCCTGTCTCGCACGGCCTAGCCAATGAACGGAGCACATTCCCCCCCCCCCCCCCCCCTCTCTCTCTCTCTCTCTCTCTCTCTCTCTCTCTCTCTCTCATAATAATAATAATAATATAGTCCTGAAAGTCCTCACCTTGGCTTGGACATTGGCCTATAGAAGCTGCTTTAAAAGTACCAGCGAAAACAACTTATTTTTTTCCGCGCTGCGGCGGGGGGGAGGGGGGGGCGGGGGGGGGAGGCGGGGCTGCGGGGGGGGGGGGGGGGGGATATAGACCCGCTGCGGCCCAGCGATAATCAACCGCTGTCCGCTGCGATGCGTGAGCTTGTAGATCAGATGCCGACAGACAGACAGACAGACAGACAGACAGACATCGGTAAAATGGAGCATAAATTCGTATAGTGAAATATAAATATTTGAAATGGTTCAATAATAATTAGCATGTATTATTATTAACGAAAAACATATACTAGCCTACTATATATATAATATATAATACAATGCGCACTAACTATTAAACATAACGATAGAGAGAGATAGAGATACAGGGGTAGAGAGAGAGAGAGGGGGGAAGTGAGAGGGGTTGCTGATCGGTGTGGAGTGAGTGAGTGATTGATTGATTGATTGATTGCGCGGTGGCGGCAGCCGGTCACTCCCCCCCCCCCCCCCCCTCAATCTATCTCTCTCTCTCTCTTATAAACGCCTTGCGGCCTTTCTGACATATAGAAACGGCGTTGCGCACACACACACACACACACACACACACACACACACACGTGCGGAACGCAGGCTCGCCTGGAGACGGCGGAGAGCTCCACGGAATCGGACCGGCGAGATGCACGTGCCGGGCCCCGGGCACGCGGCAATACCACCGCAAATATACCAAAGTCAACCTATTACGTCGCAAACGGGTAGATATAGCCGCGACGAGTCCCGTTCTGCCGCGACGAGTCGGACCGGCGAGGCGCACGTGCCGGGCCCCGGGCCCATCGGCAATACCACCGCAAATATACCAAAGTCAACCTATTACGTCGCAAACGGGTAGATATAGCCGCGACGAGTCCCGTTCTGCCGCGACGAGTCCAGCTCACACCACAACGGATTCTTAACGCTGCAACGAATTATGTTGTGGATTCTTAACGCTGCAACGAATTATTATTAAGTCGTGGCGAATTATTTTATAGCCCCGACGTTGGGGCGAATTGTTGAACCGTTGGGACGAATTGATATTTACGCCAGGACGTACTCGAATATACGTCAACAACGAAAAAAATAGGTCGCGACGCAAAATGATTCAGTCACAACCTACATCGTCCGTCGTGAATGGATTTCGCTGTCTCTCCCTTAATCATTCTTGTCACAGAGAAGACAGACCATTGTTTTTGTTTCTGCTTGGGCAACTCAAGTTGCTGCCCTTTCCTCCGTACAATGCATTGGTATGCATAAACTTCATGTTTAGTATTTGTGTTTTTATGAATTAAACTTACCAATAGACACAACCTGAACAAATAAATAATGCAATTAATGAAATCAAATATTTTATGTTTGCTGAATTAAAACACACATTAAATGAAATGTATGTTTAATGAACACTTTCCTCTTTGTATGTGCCTATATCTTCTCCTTTGTACAAGCCTTGTTGCCTACTTTTTGGGCATAGCAAGTTGTTGGAACCCTCTAACAACCAGTCTCTGCGTATGCAGGGACGAGGGACCCTGTGCAGTTTGCTTATAGATCTATAGAGGTCTACGATTCCACTCTGTTGGATAAAATTAATAGTCGTAGCTTATACAAGCTTAAATCATTAAGTATGTGTACTTTTTATGGACTTCTCTGCTTTTAACCCATTCTGACCGGGCACCCATTTTGGTGTCAGCATCATGTTATGCTTTAGCTATTGAAAAATAGCAGATCTACAAGCTCATATCGCGCCACCGAGTGGCGCGATACGAGCTTGTAGGTCTGCTACTTTTTTGAAAAATCGAAGAACGACTGACATTTTTTAGAATCTCAGGTCAGAATGGGTTCATCAGACCAGTGTGTGTCCAGTGGAAACCTCGTATGAATCTGATCTCAGGTCAGAATGGGTTAAAACAGTTCAACAATATCTTCTCCTAATACACCTGTGTGAACTGAAACGCAGTACTCAGTGACTTCATTGTGTGGACTTTTGGAGAGGGACACCCTCACACCCCATGCAACAAGTCAGTATAATAACACCTTTTCTGACTACCTTATCTTGATTACTGGCATTCCACAAGGCCCCCTTGCTGGACCCTGTGCTCCTGTGCCCCCCAAGGCCAGGGGTGTGTTTAATCTCCTCTCACTATACACAGATGTTACAATACAAAATAGTTACTACAGTATCTCTCAATGTATGCTGACAGCTGACAGGGCAGCCTCCTTGACCTTAATGTCACTGAGACCAAGGAGGCCTACCAGCTGCTCTGCCCAAGGTTTATTGTAATTATGCAAATCTTTAGAACTAGGGCAAATCTGCACTATTGTATAAGACAGAAGACACCATACAAATAGTGTTCAAGGAAAATTAAGTAAAAGCATTTTTCAGCATTCTGTCCCAAGGAGGTGGGGAGGAGCACAGGGTCCATCTTCAGGCCGCCTGTTATTATGATTGGGGAGGATCTGCATGGGGCAGCGGTCACTGACTTTAAAGATCTGGGAACAACTACAGACAATAATTATAAACTCACCTTTCATACCAATGCAGATAGCATTTATATAAAAAGGCAGAGCAGTGGGTCTATCTTCTCAGTAAAATGCAAAGTTTCAATGATAGTAAACACACCCTGACCATGGTCAATAGTATGTGTTCTCACTTTTAGGCCTAAAAAAAAACAACTTTGGTTTCCGATTGGCTGTCATTTTTGGGCTGAGTAGGTAGGGAATTTATTTTATTTTATTTTTTTATTTTATTTTTCGTGGGAAAGTTGGGTAGCAAGGAATTTTTTTTATTTTTTTTTTTTTTTTCGTGGGAAGGATGGGTAGAGAGGATTTTTTTTTAACTTTTTTTTTTCCTACGGCAATGATGGATAGGCTTCTTTTTTAATAACTTCAATATTTGCCTGAAATACCATATTTTAAATAATGAATGGTTCAAGTACACATAACACTACGTCTACATGCCTACAGCTAAACATTTGAAAACTTTGAATAGAATGTCCACACACTGGTTGAATACTTAATACGCATGTTTCATGATAAATTATTTTTATGTGATGTATTCCCATGCTTTTTGTTCTTGCTTAACCCATTCTGACCGGGCACCCATTTTGGTGTCAGCATCATGTTATGCTTTAGCTATTTAAAAATAGCAGATCTACAAGCTCATATCGCGCCACCGAGTGGCGCGATACGAGCTTGTAGGTCTGCTATTTTTGAAAAATCGAAGAGCGACTGACATTTTTAGAATCTGATCTCAGGTCAGAATGGGTTCATCAGACCAGTGTGTGTCCGGCGGAAACCTCGTATGAATCTGATCTCGGGTCAGAATGGGTTAATGTAAATCGCTCTGGATTAAGAGCGTCTGATAAATGCCTAAATTGTAAATTGTACTGTCTTACAGTAACTAGAAGGCTCTGACAGTAATGAAATGCACAGTCACGTCAAACTGCTGCCCCTCCTCCTGCCTGCAACTCAGTTCATTTGAACTGTGGAATCATGGCAGGTCTAAGACTACATTTGCAAGCCCCCTATTTTATTTAGTTGCGCCTGTGTTTTGGGGTGGCATGAATCTTTCATGCTTGTAAACATTGTGAAATCACGTGTACTTCATTTATTGGCCATCCAGTTTTAGGTAACGGTGGTGTCAGCAACAACCCACCTAACGTAAAACAACCTCTGCTTTCCAGCTCATGTTTTGACATAAAAAGTTAGAACGTGTTGCTGGCATCAACATAGCTATAGTGCTAGTTATTAAAAGACAAAAACATAGCTAACGTTAGCCCCATATATGATATGTGCCCTCTCCTCTCCCTACGCCCATTCATGTTTTGACATAAAAAGTTAGAACGTGTTGCTGGCATCAACATAGCTATAGTGCTAGTTATTAAAAGACAAAAACATAGCTAACGTTAGCCCCATATGTGCCCTCTCCTCTCCCTACGCTCATTCTGTAGCTCCGAGCACATATATGGGGCTAAGCTAACGTTAGCTAACGTTCTGACGGGGTAGAAGCATGAGCCGAATGGGTTTCCTCCTCCTCGCATCTCAGGGCTATAGATACCGAAAGTCAAACATGCCCAGCACGCACCCAGCCTGGGCGCCTAGAGGCTCCAGGGTGGGGGGGGAGAGTATGTCGGCTGAGATGATAGTCCATTTATCCGCTCGGTCGTGTCTCCCTTCTGCGGACTTAAACCGACACCGGCACGGTTTCACCTCCTTAATTATGTCTTCAAATGTTTTTGTACTCAATCGTATGATCTGTGGCGGTGCTTTGCACGGGCAGTGGACAGTCACAGACACCGTGCACAGGTCCATGCTGTATGTTGTCACTGTTGTGTTGTGCGTCTCCTCGCGATGACGCATTCCAAAACATTTGCGCACGTGATATTTTAGACGAAAGAAAACTTTATTTTGACTTTGCGCGTCCCCCAATGGTCTCATCAAAGATAATTTTAATTTTAATAAAGACCTTTTGGGTCTTACTCGGTCGCATTCTGAGCTTCTTTTTTTTTTTTTTTCACCAAATGCCAATAAAATAATATGAGTCGCGCATATTTAATAGAGTCGGTCGGCAACCGGAAACCAAAGTTTTTTTTTATTAGGCCTTAACATTGTCTCCAGACTCCTGGTATGGGAAGTTGGGAACCTCTCAGTAGAGATAAAACCCCTGGTAGTCAACCAGGCTAGCAACTTCAGGACATATATGCAACTGCTCCATTCCCCAAAAGGCGATTCAGGTTTACAATTACTCTACGCACCATCTTCGGGAGGTAGGAGGCTGTAGCCCTAACCACACCAAAGGGTCACCATGCAACTCCTTGGGCCACTCCTCTTTCCACGAGAGGCTGAGACTGAGAGGCAACTGGATGCACAGGTATTCATCACGATGGGCATTGTGCTTCATAATTGATGGGAGTTGCTGTGCAGCAACATGTATGTAGGTGCTTGTGTGTGTGTACTTCATTGTCTGAAGCGTCACAAACGATTATGGTGTAAAGGAACAATACATCTTTGAGAGTTGGAGCATGTCCCATTGTGTAGACTATTTATTTGTTATATGATTCAAAATTCGTATTGCTTTTTCGGTTTAGTCACAAAGGAATACCGTAACTGCATAGACTGTTCAATAAAATAATCATACAAACAATTAAGACAACAAGAAAAGAATAAATACAATACATTACACTACCAAACCTTTACAGAAAAGATAATACAATACAGTACAGTACTATACTTTTTTTTTTTTTTTTTTTAAGAAGAACCTGGATAATATTAACCCTTTTACTGCTGCCATTTATTGAGAAAATAGGACCTAATTCATGCCAGCATTTTTTTAATTTGAGCTCTTATTTTGAAAAGCCACATTTTGCCTCAACCGGAAGTGAGCTTATCCCTGCCAGCTTTACGTTGCCAAGACAACCTTTGTTTACATAATCGAATCAATGCCGGTACATATAGCACTCCACAACGTCGGCTCTGTGCCGTCAAAGAAACGCTGTTTTGACCAAAAATGCCATCTGGGACAAGGAATAGGAGATACAGGCGATTGAAAGAAACGGATAGAATGGATTCTTATGGCGACCGCGATCTAATCTGAACGATCCAGTGCAGTGCTAACAAGACTGCTAGCTAACCGGCTAACGTGAGTAGCATTATGGCTTGATCGATCATATGCACTATAAAAGTATAATTGCCGAAGGGCTACGGCAATGGCAGCAAGGTGTATTATCAAATTGAGGCTTTGATTGCCGAAGGGCTTCGGCAATGGCAGGAAGACGGTTAATTTACACTGTCCAAGGAAAAATAAAATAAGAAAAAGGATGTGCTCACACCACAATGGAATCTCTGACAGCAATATGGATTATGTATCCCCATTTCCGGATATATTTTTCCAGTCTGTCGGACCTCCTATATGCCATTTTCCGACCTCAGCCCAGGACCTGGTTTTTAGTGAGTGTATGTGTGCTTTATTTTCTATTTAAATCTGGTTAGATCAAGTTCTTTGGTTGAAGTCAATCTTTAATTGCTGCCCCTGCAATTTAAAAAATATTGCATGTTTCTGAGCTAAAGTGATTGCCTTTTTTCCAGGCACAATATTAATGGCCTGATTGATCACACATTTTTTGCAGATGATCATTCAGAACATTAGATGGCCACGCAGCAGAGAGGCTGCTGAGTCTGAGTCTGGTGATGAAGACTGCCTGTCAGCAGAGGTTCTGTACCGGGTCACAGGATTTTCCCGCAAATTCCTGGAGGAAGGTGTGTACTTTAGATTAGGGTTTCCATTTTACATGGTCATAACATTCTTGGTATATAAAAAAATACCGTCTTCCATGCATGGGGAAAAGGATTGGAATTCATAGACATATTTGGCTATTCATTTGCACTTGAGTTTCATGGTGTGACGGCCCTGCCCCCTCTGCCTCACTGTAAGCTAGAGGGAAGCCTCTGTGATGGCAGAGTGGAGCAGGCCATCAGCCCAATTGTGCTCACCTGAGGTGGGTGTGGCTTAGGGGACTATATAGAGAGCTCTCCTGGCTGCAGCTCATTCTTCTCTCTGTCCTCCCTGCAAGCAGGACTGCCACCTGGCTCAAGGGCCTAACCACCCTTTTGTTGAGTTATGTTTTGCACCAGCTAATACAACACTCACACACCACTCTCCATACATCCACACACTGCACACATTACTGATGACTGATATCCTCACATCCCACACTTCATTATTTTGCTATGCTTTATTTACTTTAATATAATAAATATAATTACAAAACGTTATACTCTTGTGTGGACTCCCTGTTTTTGCCATGCATCCCCTAGTGCATGACAAAATGGGGGCTCGTCCGTACATAATTAATTAATTGATTAGATTGTTTGGTTAAAAAAAAAAAAAAAAAATCAAAAAAATATTAATTTTTGTTTTTTCCCGTTTGTCTTGGTTGGGAGTTTCACACTTGAGTTTGCTTGTTTGTTTTTGGTTAGGAGCCGGACAGAGAAAGCATTTGGCCCCAGTTTACAGAGTTACAACAAAGGTAAGTGTTGGGATGTGTTTGCAAGTGTTAGTTAAATGTGTTTTAGTTGGAACAAGTCCCTTAGCGACCGGCACTGTTAGGGTGTCAGTTGTTTGTTCCTTTCTTTGATTTACTCTTAGTGGAGTTTTGGTTAGCGGCGGATCTTGGGGGTCACACTAGGTGGCTGGAGGGGAGAAATCCTCATGCCCGGGTGCCGACTGTAGGTAAAGATAGGTAAGTTAGTTAGGAATAATAGGGAAGTTAGGGGGGGGTTTGTTCCATTTTGATTAAGGTTACTGTACTACACTTTGCAATGCACAGCCCCAACACTTGGTTTTGTTAAAGTTTATTTACATTTGCATACAAAAATGAGTTCAGCTACAGATAAGTTTATTAAGTCCCCGTCAGTGGGGTTACTCGATATTTGTGCGAAGGATCAGCTATTGGTAATTGCTAAACATTATGACATCACAGTGACAGAAAAGCTCAAGGCAGCAATGAAGGCCAGTTTAATCAGTGGTCTGGTAGACAAGGGCATTTTGCAGCCTGTTGAAGACAAGGAGGACGAGGTCAGTTCAGAGGGTGAGTTCAAATGGAGGAAAGAACTTTTGATGTTAAAACAACAACATTCCTTGGAAGTGGAAAAATTGAAACAACGAACTGAATTGGCCAAATTAGATTTGGAATGCAAAAAGCTAGAGTTGGTTGAACAGGGAAAGTTATCAGCAGATGCATTGAATAATGGTAATACTGAAAGGGGAGGAGGTGTCAAAGCTATGGACATTGGCAGTAGCCTGAGGCTCCTTCCCAGGTTCAATGAAAAGGATCCTGACACTTTTTTTATCTTATTTGACAGAATTGCAGAGGCACAAGGTTGGACAGACACAAATTGCGCTATAATGGTGCAGTCGGTACTCACAGGGAAAGCACAAGAGGCATTTGCTGCGTTAACGTCTATGGACTCTAGGAGTTATGCAAAAGTTAAAGAGGCAGTGTTAAAAATATACGAGATGGTGCCAGAGGCTTACAGGCAGAGGGCTCGTGGCTGGCGAAAACGTGACAAAGAGTCACATGTGGAGTTTGTCAGAGATTTGAGTACACAGTTTTCACGCTGGTGTTCATCATCTGAAGTTGAGAATTTTGAACAATTGTTTAATCTCATGGTCTTGGAGCAGTTTAAGAACACTCTGTCGTGTAATATTGCTACATACATCACTGAGCACAAAGTAAAAACGGCAACTGAGGCAGCAGTTTTGGCAGATGAGTACGTGTTAATTCACAAGAATAGTTACAGTGATTATGCTAGTGAGAATGTGTTCAATAAAGTTCCTCGTGTAAAGGGTGCTCCAGAGGTTTACAGAAATACGGCCGACAGCAGGGTGACACCAGGGACACATGACAAATCAGTGGGTGTATGTCATTATTGTAAATCTGCAGGACACTGGAAAAATGAGTGTCCGGTCCTCAAATCTAAGGACAAGTACACCAGCTCACAGGTTAAACCAGTGGCACTGGCCAACTCACTCAGCCCAGTGGCTTTGCCTTTAGGACAGCAGAGTGTGCTATTGAAGCCAAAAACGGCTGATGCATACTTGCCATTCATTTCTAATGGTTTTGTGTCTGTGATGGGAAGTGACAAACAAATACCAGTGAAGGTGCTACGAGACTGTGGATCACTAGATTCCTTTGTACGAGAGTCAGTGTTGCAGTTTACAACTGAGACTGATACAGGGGAGAGCATTTTGATTCAGGGAATGGGCATGTTTGTGTTTTCTGTGCCAATCCATAAGATGTCCCTCACTTCAGAGTTGGTAAATGGAGAGGTTCACATGGGGGTGAGACCGGAGTTGCCGGTTGCAGGGGTGGACATCATCCTGGGTAATGACCTTTGTGGGGAACGAATTTGGTCTGATCAGGTACCAAATGTAATTACCAGGAAGTGGCCTGGAGATGTTCAGCAGGACAGTGTATCTGATGGTACAGTGGTGTATCCAGCTTGCGCTGTTACACGTGCCATGGCCGCCTCACATGAGAACCAGAGTGTTGATCAGGGCGAGAGGTCTGGTCTGGTTGATTTGACGTTGCCTGAGCAGTTTAAATCTATGTCGCATATGGAGTTGGCTGTAGAACAGAAAAATGATGCTAGCTTGCAAGAGCTGTTTGACAAAGCCATGTCTGTTGACAAAATTAACAGTAGTGCACATGGGTATTTTGTGCAACAGGACTTGCTCTTTCGTAAATGGGTTCCACATGCAGAAGCTCTAGGTGGGGATCCAATTTTTCAGTTTGTGGTTCCTAATAAATTTCGGTCATTGGTGTTGCAAACATGTCATAATAATGTTGCTGGGCATCAGGGAGTAAGGAAAACATACAACCGGGTGTTGCGGTATTGTTTTTGGCCTCGGTTGAAGCGTGACATTTCTGCTTACATCAAAAAGTGTCATACTTGTCAGTTGACGAGTAAGCCCAACCAGTCAATTAAGCCAGCTCCACTGTGTCCAATCCCTGCAGTGGAGAAACCATTTGAGCATCTCATTATCGACTGTGTTGGGCCGTTGCCTCGTTCCACGCAGGGCCAT
Source organism: Protomyctophum parallelum (assembly GCF_964188405.1). Taxonomy (NCBI): domain Eukaryota; kingdom Metazoa; phylum Chordata; class Actinopteri; order Myctophiformes; family Myctophidae; genus Protomyctophum; species Protomyctophum parallelum. The sequence goes on from NC_139715.1 coordinate 3,753,931, forward strand.
ACATATTTGCTCACGGTTATGTGTCAAGTAACGCGATACCCCGCAGCTTACCCACTTCGAACCATAACCACTAAGTCTGTTGTGAAAGCTTTGACACAGTTTATGTCTGTTTTTGGGATCGCAAAGATCATCCAGAGCGATCGTGGTTCAAATTTCACCTCCCGTATGTTTGCTGAAGTTCTCAAGCAGCTTCAGGTTAAGCATAATATGGCTTCAGCCTATCATGCTCAGTCACAGGGGGCCTTGGAACGGTTCCATCAAACCCTAAAGTCCATGTTGCGTTCTTACTGCACAGAATTGGGGAAAGATTGGGAGGAGGGATTACCGTGGCTGATGTTAGCATCTAGAGAGGTAGTCCAGGAAAGTACAGGTTTCAGCCCAAATGACCTGGTGTTTGGTCACAAGGTTCGTGGTCCCATGGCTATGTTGGAGGACAGCTGGAAAGTAGCTGAACCCCCTAAAAGTCTCCTTGACTATGTCAATGGATTTAGACGCCGGTTGATTTTGGCAGTGGAAAGTGCAAAGGAGAATTTAGGACAGTCACAGAAAAAAATGAAATCTCTTCATGACAGACGTGCAGAGCCTAGGGAGTTTAAAGCTGGAGATCAAGTTTTGCTCCTTAAGCCTATAATAACTTCTCCTTTCCAGGCCAAATTCAGTGGTTGTGAGACAGGTGACAGAGCAGAACTACATAATAGCTACTCCAGAGAGTAGAAAGAAGACGAAAATGTGTCATGTCAATCTGCTAAAAGCCTATTACTCAAAGGAGTCTGATGGTAAAGCAGGAAATGGGGAAAGTGTTAATTCCTGTCTTTGTACAACCAGGGTAGATGGGTCTTCACCTGTGTTGGCTACTCCAGAGGAGGGTGAGACCCCGGAGGTCATTTTGCAGGGTCGGTTGAACAACACAGAATCCTTGAGTAAACTTGATTCTAATCTGGCCTATTTGAATGATGATGAACGCTCTGAGTTGGTGGCTCTTATTAACGGATATCCTGCTTTGTTGCACGATGTGCCCACTCGTACCCATTTAATTGAACATGATGTGGAGGTGGATGAAACAGCAGTACCTATAAGGCAGCGTTTTTATAGGGTGTCTCCTGAGAAACGTAAATATTTGAACAAAGAGGTGGAGTACATGCTGGAGAACCATTTTGCTGAACCATGCAGCTCAAGCTGGGCATCACCTTGCCTACTGGTCGGTAAGCCTGACAAGACCTACAGAGTGTGTACAGACTATCGAAAGGTCAATAATGTAACTAAGCCAGATGCTTTTCCCCTTCCACGAATGGAAGACTGTATAGATGAAGTGGGATCAGCTAAGTATGTTAGTACATTTGACCTTTTAAAAGGATATTGGCAGGTCCCTCTGTCGAAGCGAGCACAGGAAGTTTGCGCTTTCATTACACCATCTGGTTTATACAAGTACACTGTTATGCCTTTTGGTCTGCGAAATGCGCCCGCAACTTTTCAGCGCCTCATGAATTTGGTGGTGGCTGGTTTGGAGGGATGTGCCGTATACCTTGATGACGTGGTAATCTACAGCGATACCTGGTCTGAGCACATGCAGCGTACTAAGGCTCTCTTGGAGAGGTTGGTCTGGGCACGATTGACAATCAACTTGGCTAAATGTGAGTTTGCAAGGGCCACAGTAACATATTTGGGCAAGGTGGTCGGGCAGGGCAGTGTACGCATGGTTCAGGACAAGGTCAAGGCAATGGTTGAATATCCTCATCCAACTACAAAGAAAGAGTTGCTCCGGTTTATGGGCCTAGTAGGATATTATAGGAGTTTCTGTAGAAACTTTTCGTCCGTGGCTGAGCCATTAACCAGGCTGTTCAAAAAGGATACCAAATTTGTCTGGTCAACTAATTGTGAGTTGGCATTTGAAAATCTCAAGGCTCTGTTGTGTTCAGCTCCGGTTCTAGCTGCTCCCCATTTGGATAAGTCCTTTTCACTACAGGTCGATGCTTCAAATGTAGGATGCGGAGCTGCTCTTTTGCAAGCAGATGAGCGGGGGGTTGAAAGAGTGGTTGCTTTCTTTTCAAGAAAGTTCAATACTTATCAGCTCAACTACTCGGTTATTGAGAAGGAGGCGCTAGGGCTAATATTAGCTTTGCAACACTTTGATGTGTACTTGGGTTCTGGTTTAACTCCACTAGTCGCTTACACAGACCACAACCCACTGACATTTTTGAAGTCTCTCCAAAATCCAAACCAGAGGTTAATGCGATGGGCATTATTCTTGCAGCCCTATAATATGGAGATTCGTCACATTAAAGGTTCTCAGAACGTGATGGCAGATGCACTGTCACGTATACATTAAGGTGTTAACCTGTTCACTTACATTTCCTGTTTTTGCTTGTTTTCTTTCCCATTCTAGACTATCCTGTCTCCGGCTCTCTTAAATTGCTCCTAGTACCAAGGTTGCCGAGGCTGGGGGCAGGATGGGGGGTCATGGTGGGGAAGCAGGTAGTATGGGTAGGTAGTGTACAGTTGCACAGACAAGTCTGGGTAAACGCAGACATTAAAGTTGTTAGTTGTTTGATTGGAAATGTGGTTTTGGTGAACTGTAAACTGTTCTGTCCTGTAGAACCCTCCTATGTAGTTCTCCGGTCCCACCTGTCCCAAGTGTCATTTCGCCAGAGCTAATTCGGGGCAGATGCGAAGGGCAGTGGGGCCACAGCTGGACTACTATAGGGGAATGAAACGGGTATTGAGCATCCAGGGGGCATTGTTATACAGTAGTAAGTCAAAGTTGAAAAGGTAGCTGTTTGATTTGGTTAATTTGGTCATTTGGTTGATAATATTTGTTGTTTATTGGTTGCTAATTTGTGGTTGTTTCTCTTTTAGATGATGTGGTGGAACATCATTTTTATGGAGGGGGGTGTGACGGCCCTGCCCCCTCTGCCTCACTGTAAGCTAGAGGGAAGCCTCTGTGATGGCAGAGTGGAGCAGGCCATCAGCCCAATTGTGCTCACCTGAGGTGGGTGTGGCTTAGGGGACTATATAGAGAGCTCTCCTGGCTGCAGCTCATTCTTCTCTCTGTCCTCCCTGCAAGCAGGACTGCCACCTGGCTCAAGGGCCTAACCACCCTTTTGTTGAGTTATGTTTTGCACCAGCTAATACAACACTCACACACCACTCTCCATACATCCACACACTGCACACATTACTGATGACTGATATCCTCACATCCCACACTTCATTATTTTGCTATGCTTTATTTACTTTAATATAATAAATATAATTACAAAACGTTATACTCTTGTGTGGACTCCCTGTTTTTGCCATGCATCCCCTAGTGCATGACACATGGTCTGTGGGAGTGTGGCCTGCAGTGGTTATCAACAGATGCATGTTAGCAGGTATGGGCTTGTAGATTTCTAAGTTTTTCACTCTTTAAATTTTGCCAAAGCATTTCTGGGGTCCCCAGCCAAAATATGTTGAGAACATACATACATTTCTTCCTCCTCCAATGTCTAGCCACTCGAGACAATACCCCGCTTCTGACTCGGGTGGTCAGTTATCAACGGTTTTAATTTGCATGCGCCTGTGTGCACCTAGAGCTCAGTGCTATTCATTTTGGAATGCCCAGAGAGTGGTGTGCTCTCAGCAAATGTCCAAATGTACCCTTGATGTATGTATACTGAATGTCACATGACAAGATCAGATGTTCAGCTTTTAAAACGGTTATTTGTTCTGACACGAACATCCTTGATTAAGAATCAATTCATTTTGTTGTACACATTCTGCAACAGGTGAGAGCTTACTCAAAGTGCAGGTGTGCAGTAGTGCATTTTACTGATTATACTTTATTGCCACCTAAAATGGCCTGATGTGTCAGATCCCTCTAAACTACTACAATGACAAGATAAGTAATATGAAAACTGGATAATATATGAATGAAAAAAAACAAGGAGAGGGGGGAAGAAAGAGGATGGAATATCCCCCCATTCAGCCTCCACAAGCACTTTACGTGACATGCTCAAGTTCTGGACGGTTGGGAAGTGTCTGATAAAGTCCTCAAACTGGAGATCGGACATTTCGCCCATCCTACCTCAGCGACGTGCTTCGAAACTTTAAAATTGCCATGTCACTATGAGAGTGCAGAACGACTACAGGAAGATATGATAATGTGCCTGAGGTCAGTTGATTCTGGGTTTGGCCTTGTGTGATCACACCTTTAATTTATTTGGCACTTTTTTGGTTTGACAACTTATCTTCATATAATTGGTCCTCAATGTTCATGATAAAATGTCACAATTATTTTTTTATACCTTGGCCAGTTTAGAAATACACACACCGGTAACAACATCGTAGGAAGATTTGATTTATATTTTTTGAGATTATGAGAACGATAGCTTCCTTTTTTGCATTGCAACCTTTCAGAAATGGAAAGTTTTCTAGTAGCTTGAAGTCCCCATCGATGCCAATGGACAGGTTTCTCAACTACCCACAGCCCTTCTGAGACAAAAGTGTGCTATTTTATCCTTAATGAGGACTATATGAACATAGGTTGAAAAGTTTATTTTCAGTCTGCACTTTGTTAGATTTTATTTTTAGTCTGCACTTTTTTATTTACTTGCAAAGACGTTCATGTTCTGAGGCACTGTTATATTTTATTTGAGATGCACTGGTGGGTGATTCACTGTTGACGTTGTAAGACTCCAGTCTGCACTTTATTTTTTTGATTTTCTGTTGTAACTGAATTGATAAGACACTAGTGATTCACTGTTCAAATTGGAAGACTTGTGGCACTGTACAAACTGGATGGATGTCTATGAAGTATAGCAGTGGTTTTTAAACCTTTTCATATCAAGGTCCATTTATATTAATTTTGCATTTAAGACACTGGTCAACACTTGCCTCTCGGAACCAAAACATTGAATATTTTATTTTGTCAACAATTCCATGATAACAGGCAAACATCAAAATAATTCTTCCACATTCTAACTGTAGACCCTGTGTGGATCTATAACAATTGTACTCTTGAGCCTAAGTCTCATTTTACGCTCTCAAGAGTTAAAGATCTATAATGGGTCCATATGGTTAGAAAATCCATCATTTTGCTGGGGAATCCCTGAGACCAGCTCACGGATAACTGGTCCCAGGACCACAGGTTGAGAACCACTGATGTACGTCTAGTGAGTCGGTGTGTATTATGTTTATGTATGGCCTTTGTATGAATGTTTCTTTTTACGGAGCTGTGGGTTGGTGGTCTGAGCACAAACTGCATGGTTGTTTTTCACCACCTGTGCACAACAAAACACACACGCACATATTAACTATATATGGTGATTTTGGGTGTGCCAGTACTAGTGTTGTCACGATACTGGATTTTCAACTTCGATACGATATTTGGAAAAGTATTGATATTTCGATACCATTTTCGATACCACGCAACCACGGCGATTTCTGAGGGTTTAACATATATTACAAATAAAAGCTGTGCAGTCTTATGCACTTTCATATTTTTTTACATTTTTATTATTTGTATTATTATTATTAGGCCTATTATTATAAGTATTATTATTATTATAAATAACTATGGATTATAAACCAGTATAGGCTACATAAAAGTAAAGTTGTGAAGCACAACAGCATTTAATTTCTTTCTGACCAGTCAACCACATCATCTTGGTTTCTATTCCTTATTTATAACTATACTTATTTATAATCTTTATCATTTATAATTATAAAAAATAAATCAAAATAAATCAAGTTTGATAATCTATTCAGATATTATTCAATGCATCGAGGCCAGCCTACTCAAACTATTATTATTTTTATTAGTAGTATTATTAATATCCAGAATCACGCACGCACGCACACACACACACACACACACACACACACACACACACACACACACACACACACACACACACACACACAGCAACCGATTGCAACGTTAGCTTGCTAGCCTAGCTATATATGTGTTTACTGTTGATAGCTTTAGCTAGTTAGCTTATCGCTATGACAGCAACAAGACAAGTAGGATGTAATTGTATGCAGGCTTTGGCAACTTTAGCTTTCCGTGTACATCGGATTCTTTATCTTACATAAAGAAATATGAGCGACCAGATACGTTAAAGAAGTTAACACAGCGTGGAGACAACTTGTCACAGAGAGAACGACACAGTGTACTGTTTGTGAGTGCTGCGCTGTGCGCTGCTCTGTCTGAGGGCTGACGGCCCCTCCCCTCCCTCAAGGCTCAGTTTGGAGGGGGCTGTACTCCCTTCTGAGCCTGTGTGTGGCTGGGGAGCATGGTCTCAACGAATACTGGACTACTCGCCCCGGTGCTTGCCCGTTTTTCCTCCCGGAATTTTCCCCAGTGAGGGGGATAACTTTGTAATATGCTATTGGCTGTTTGTATTCTTTTTGGAAAAATATAAAAAGATACTCCTGTGGAAAGGCTATATTATTTGACGTATATTGAACCTATAAACAATTTAGTATTATTTAGTATATGTAAGGTTTTGCCCCCTCAAATGGTACCTCGTCAGATAATCCCCACATATCCTACAACAACTTCTGTGAACAGACTTCACTGTAGTAGCTTTTCATAAATTATATTTGTACTTAGGCTGTTCTGCTGTCATGAAAGTTTATAGTTAGTGAAATTCAAAGTCCAGCCGTCTGCTGTCCAGCCTCTCCCACCCCTCACTGGGGGAAATTCTGGGAGGAAAACAGAAACGGGGCGAGTAGTCTTGTTACCGTCTCAACCAACGGGAAGACGGAGCAGGACAGTATCGATAGTATCGATACTATGGAAAAGTCATATCGAACCGTTTTAATTTTTCAGAATAGATATTTATCGATATATCGATATTTTCGACAACACTAGCCAGTACTGTACAGTAGAGGGACCCCCACACGGTAACTGTCATTTCTCAACAGGTTCGGACAAGGGCCTGCTCGCCAGAATCAGGCCGGCACAGGGGCGGCGATATAGGCGAGGCAGTCGCCTCAGGGCCCGGGGGGGGGGGGGGGGGGGGCCCGGCCGGCCGGCCGCTCCGATGCGTGGTAGTAAACTGTATACTCTCTCTCTCTCACTCTCTCTCTCTCTCTCTCTGGCGCTCTCTCCCACAAACACGCTGTTCAGTTACCGCAACTAAGACTACATTTCCTGTCAATAATAAGCAGTGTAAAATGTAGTTCATTGGGAGTTAAAGGGTGACGCTTTATTGTGAAGGGCCCTTTACGGCGCAGGCAGGAAATAGAGGGTTTAACCTGGGCTGCTTGGCTGCACGTTAGAGTACTAGAGTAGATGGATTTGCTCCGGTATGTCCGCTGTGGCTGTATACAGTTGTTAGCCCTGCACTGCAATCGCCTGATAAAGTTGAGTTTTGATTATTTGAACAGTCATAAACAAGACATAAAATTACCACAGGCAAAAGAGGGCAAGATAGATGGAGTAAGGTGGAATACAAACACAACAGCAGCAGCTCCATCCACATGCACTGGAGGTGAGTGAAGTCGCAATGAAACGAATACCAAGACAACAACAGTAGCCTAATCATACAGATGGACAGACATGACCACGTGAACTTTATCACTTGAATTGAAACATTAAGAGACTATTTAATCAACTTTCCCGAATCCCGAAGCTGTCCCATTCATCACAGCCATGTACAGTAGCCTACAGACAGCAGGCACAAGTGAGTAGCAGCCCTACACCCTCCAGTATGAATAGCTCCGTTAGGAATGAATGGTTATGGACATTTCAACATGTAACGTGATTTTCAATATGCAACCTGTGTATTCATTGCCCCCTCAACTGAGCCACGTTGAGGGGTATTTACGGTTCCGTTCGGCGTTGGGTGGCGGCGCGGGGGGGGGGGGGGGGGGGGGTGCGGGTGGGGGCCCGCGCTGTCAATCTCGCCTCAGGGCCCGTGGGACACTCCAGCCGCCACTGGGCCGGGTGCGTAAACCCCACCCAACCCCACACGGAGTTGCACCACCCACCTGGGTGTGATTTGTTGTGCCAGCATTCAGAGTTTACTAATAAAATGTTTGCATAATACATACTCTCATGTACTGTATGTGATGTTTCTTGTTGTATGTCCTTGAAATGTTTACCCGAGGTATGCCAGGTCTTATGTAAAATTGTATATGCCTTTGTGTGTGAGTGTTTGAATTGGTCAACATATGGAATACATGTTCAGAAGAATCTTCTATAAAACTTGTCATTGGTGTACTTTATGATGCAAGATCTTGTATATCAATTATGCCACAGTAAAATTACATTCACCTAATACTAGCCTTAAAAAGTAACCTGTGATGCAAAGTATTCCTCTAAATCTTCCTCTATAGGCCTACTGTCCCTATTGGACTGATTGAGACAAGCCCCATTTGTGGAAAAATGACATTGAATGTCAAATGGATTATAATATGACCCTGTTTATGACTCCGTTTTATAGGATGGTCTTATATTCGGGGCAATATAGGCAATTTACAGATGCTAACACCATTTCAAAGAATACAAGGAGATTACGGCCCTTTCCCAATTCCTTTTTTAACCCTACCCCTCAGCCCTTGCCCCTACATAATGAGTGTCAAGGGGTAGGGGGATGAATCATCCCCCTAGGAATTGGAACGTCCCTAAATATTGAACGTCCCTTGCAGATATTGACATGTGATATAATATATTGATATACAACCTGTTCTCAGAAAATAGCTGATCTGCAAGCTCACTACAGGCCAGTGGTCCCCAAACTGTTTCATGTCAAGGACCCCCAGATTGACACTAATTAGCCCGCAGACATGGACCCCCATTTGATGGCATTTCTGTCTCTGGGACCCCCAATTTATATTGTAAAATCAATGTTAATTAACTCTGAGAGTGTACAAACTATCATTTAGCTGGGGACCCCCTGTAACTCTCAAGTACCCCCGGGGGTCCCCATAACCCACTTTGGAAACCACTTTCCATAAGCTGTAGATCAGCTATTTTGGGAGAAGAGATGGAACGTAAATATAACATTGCTGTGGTTATGATGAAATAAATATATTGTAATTTTGTCTCATCTTGGTAGCCCACCATGCAGAATGTAATTCAGAATAGCTCATTCTGACACCTGCTCAACAGTTGTACCTGATTAATTGATTATTGTATTAACAGTTTGTATAGAATTGGTAAAGATATATATATCCTATACAGGGTTAGAAAAAGGAAAAACAATTTACAGTATAGAAAGAAGGGGCTGTGGTCACTGTGTTCATTGTTTTTAATATCATTAAGAACAGAGTCATTTTCTATCAATGAAAATGCCATCGTGATTCATCTCCATCCAATGTACAGGCTGTACAGCAGCTTGCAGTCTGTTCCATAGCTGGTTTGCCTGGGGGGAAAAACAACACCATTGCTAATTAGTTATGTAAGTTTTGCAACTACCAGCTATCACTGCAGCGAGTAGCCAACGTTATGCAGCGACAGCGTTATGTAGGTACAGGCTATTTCTCTGCTTTTATGAGCTCCAAAACTGCAGAATGTTGACATATCGTGGTCTGGGGGGTCGGACTGATGCCTGCTAGTTAAGCTAGCTTGCATCCGAGTTGTTCCACCGGGGCACCGGCGGTAAATAAAAAAGAATAAAGTGCAGATGCCAAATGAATCGGTAACGTTGTATGAATGCAACGCCGTAGCATATCGTTAGTTCACGTGAGGTAACGTTAACCTTTGCTAGAGTTTGCAATGTTTTTGGCGATGCAGATTCTTAATACATTCAAATAATATTGGTTATTATCATATTTGTCCATAATAAAGGACAAAAAAGGCTTCTTACCTCGTCCGCCTTTCAGCCCTCACTGCCCCTCAGTGATGTTGCTCCGTTTGAAGTCCCGTCGAGATATCCCTTCAAACGAAGGGGATTCTACCCCTCGCCCTCGGCCCTACCCCTCGATCCAAGGACAATTGAGATAACCCTTCCCCCTCACGTGAACGCTCATAAGCAAGGGCAAGGGCTAAGGGCCAGGACGAAGGGAGGTCCACATGATTTTGCACTTGTCTTTAGAATATGAATGAGATTTATACCTAGAATATATGTACATACTGTATTATATAGTAAAGAGGATTTTGCAAGCAGAGATCATCCAAAAGGTTTGAAAACTACACCTGTTACACCAACGCCATATCACCTTGTTGGATTTACAATTGACAATTTAGGCATTTAGCAGACGCGACACAGACTACACGCGAGCCTGTCATTCTACAGTGGGCGCTAGCCTCAAAATGGACAAAAATGCGTCACAAATGTCACGTGGTCACAAAGCGATTGTTAACATCCACAAGCGTAGAAAAGAGAGCCGCAAGACTGTAAATAAGATGACGTGCTTACAGATCCTTTGTGTGTGTGTGTGACATGCACAAATTATTTTGCAGGATCTGGAAAACACAGGCGAAACACGGAAAACATGTGTGAATTCTCTTGCCGTTTACAAGTCACAAAGTTGATTTGTAAAATGTAAAATACAAAGTTGGCGAGGGTCAAATGAGACATTATTGCACAAATGTGAAATTGGTGCTTCACTTGTAAAAAAAGGAACGACAAATGTGTAAATAATAAATAAATAATTAAGTTGTTTGCGAACGCTATAAAACACAAGTGAAGGAGTGCAAATCTTTGCGAGTTGTATTTAGCAGACAAGTGAAGCAGTGAAAACACAAGTGAAGCAAACCTAAAATACACGTGACGAATGATGGTATGTGTGCCAAATAATGTCATGTGTGTGTGTGTGTGACACAGGGAGCGCCACACACACACACGCACGCACACACGCACACACACACACACACACACACACACACACACACACACACACACACACACAGCCTACCATTTCCTCCTCCCACTGCTGATACAACCGGTATAAAACGGTGACTACCTCAGGCAGATATAATCTGACCTGACTGAACATTGATGATGAAGCCTCATGCCCGGTATATTGTACTGTTGTCTGCTGTTCTGCTCATCTTCCTAAGGTAAGACTTTATTAATAATGTTGCACATTTTATTATATCAAATCTAATTAAGCCTTTATTTATAATAATAATAAATATATACGATTTATATAGCGCTTTTCTGGGTACCCAAAGTCGCTTTACAGAAAGAAGTACAGACATATTTATTAGAAAACTATTTAAAAGGTTTAAAAGGTTAAAAACTAGAAATCAAAATCAAAAGAGGGACAAACAAGAAGGGTGTGTGTGTGTGTGTGTGTGTGTGTGTGTGTGTGTGTGTGTGTGTGTGTGTGTGGGGGGGGGGGTTATGAAGGGAAAGCCAGTTTGAAAAGGTGGGTTTTGAGTGCTTTTGAACATTTCGAAGGTGGGGGCAGCTCTGATGTGAGTTGGGAGTGAGTTCCAAAGAGAAGGGGCAGCCACTGCGAAGGCCCTGTCTCCCCATGTCCGTTTGGTGGATTTGCGGGGTTCCATGCAGTTGGTTGGCAGTGCTTGACCTGAGGGAGTGGGAGGGGACATGGCGGTTGATGTCATTTATATTATGCTGATGTATTTTTGATGTGGTGGTGGCCTATACCAGGTAGCCTATAACAGGTGGTGGCCTATACCAGGGGTCGGCAACCCTTTTGACATGAAGTGCCAGGTTTTGATTTTTTGCTTATATAGTTTCTTGATAGTTACATAAAATCGTATTATGACACCACATCAAAATGTAACATTTACGCATATAGGCTATACCATTATTGTGCCGTATTATTGTCTTTTGTAATATGTTCTTTCACATCAGGATGTAATGATCATTGGACTCATGAGAGAAATAATAATAATTATTAATAATAATAATTATTAATAATAATTATTATTATTAACTCATCGATTGCGCAAAACGCTCTAAAGCGTTTTATTAATATCGAACGCCGTCTGCGCATAACGCTCTAAAGCGTTTTATTGGTTTTTTTTATGATTAATGTGCTTCATATTTATACGCGCCCGGACAACATAGAAAGTAACACCGATGTCTCTAGGAAGGTCCGTTTATGTGATCCGGGAGTTAAAAGCCCCCCCCTCCTGAAAAGAGGTCTGGTCTATGCGGCATGCCGTATCCATTACGACGTACTGGAGGCGGCCTCGCCGGCATGCACGGCATAGACCAACGCAGATGTCAAGGGGATCTAAAATGGAGGTACCCATGCTAGTGTGTGTGTGAATACACTTGATTCCCCTCCCCTCCTGTTTCTACATGGTTTTTCCCGAGGCAGCAATGTAGGCCCCCCCCCTCTTCGTTTCGGATCGTCGCATTTCAGTTTCAGTCCCCCCCCCACTCACTTACCCACTGTGGCTGTGCCTCGAACTGCCTTTCACCGCTGCTTCGTCCTCTCATTCTCGGAAAGAAATAGCCCTCTGCCCGACGTTACTAGGAGAGATCACCGCCGTGGAACCCCCCCCAGGCCCGCGTTGTGATCGCTTTGCATCTCTCTCATTCTCGGAAAAAGGACATAACGCCTCCAACTGCAACCGCCGCTTCGTCCTCTCATTCACTCGGAAAAATAGCCCTCTGCCCGACGTTACTAGGAGAGATCACCGCCGTGGAACCCCCCCCAGGCCCGCGTTGCGATCGCTTTCCACCTCGTCCTCTCATTCTCGAAAAAAGAGAGCCCTCTGCCCGTATATAAGAATAATCTGCAACGGTCGCCATGTCATAATGATACGCGAAACGAATGACGTATTATGAGAGAGATGATCAACTGGCCGCTTTATATGTCTTGACCACCCATGTTTGGGCAAATAAGCCCGTATAGCGATTCTCGACTCGACACCGTGGATCACCATTAGCCATAGAGCCTTCGCCAGGCAACACTATCCGTACTCCGTAGTGTGGTTGTAACCGACTTTTTATTCATTATAATTGCAGTGATAAGACCGCAATGAAGGCGTCTGCGACGTAATCGACCCGTTTGTAATGTACAGTATAACGAATACACATTGATTAGAGTCTCTCTCTCCTCCTTTCCACCGCTTATCTCTCCTGAGGTTCTTTGCCCCAGAACATGTCCAGACATGTCTGTCAACAACGACTAACGTGTCTCACCGTTACACAATACACTATCGTTCTGAAACTGCCTGGTACACTGATCAAGACATGTGTTGCCCCCCCCTGTTACTGAGACAATTTCAGATATGTCTATAGTATGTACATGTCGCTATATGCCTTGTCTAAAATACTATTTTTCAGAGAGGATTTCAGAGAATGAAGGACCTGAAGAACTATTATTCACAAAATAAGGCCTATAGCGACATGTACATAATATATACCGTATGAAACAGAAGACTCTCTGCTTTCATAAGAAAAAAACTAATACTGTAATAATAATAAAAATCACACCCCTGTGAAGTGAGCAGTGCAATGTTGCACAACATTGCACTGCTCACTTCACAGGGGTGTGATTTTCATTATTATTACAGTAGAAGTATTTTTCTTATGAAAGCAGAGAGTCTTCTGTTTCATACGGTATATAGTATGTACATGTCGCTATATGCCTTATTTTGTGAATAATGGTTCTTCAGGTCCATGCATTTTCTGAAATCCTCTCTGGTGGGCGCAAGCTGCATTCAACAGCCAATTACTGACAAACTATACATGGGACCATGTGTATTTGTTTTCCTCCTAAAAGTAGACATTCAGGGCTTTCATTCAGTGTGTAGTATGTATATGATATTATTTGTGTTCATTTTTATATCTGTCTGTCAATGTCTGTCAACTTCAACCTTCCATATCTCTGCTGTTTTTTCAAAAGAGCAGCGTGCAGCGAAAAGCAGGTTTTAGAAAAAGGTCAATATCTCCAGAATGGAAGATGGTAGAATCATATTTTTTTTTTTAAATTGAAGTGGACAAGTGTGGCTTTCTTTTGATTTATGCGGTGTGATTCTCACTATAAGAGGCCCCTCGCTGTGGGCCCCTAAACATTTTCTAAAGTCCAATGTTAATCGCCTTAGCACCACCAACCCTAACCCCAATTTCACATTGTAGCATACAATGTGTTAATAATAATCCATATATCTCCCAAACTCAGTCTCTCCCCAGCCAGAGTGAGGAGTCTGAATGTAGAAGTATGTGCAGGACGTAATTTGTACATAGATGCAGTTTAACTGACTAATATTTAATTTGAAAAGAAATAAGCTCTCTCTCTCTCACACTTGTGCCAGTGACCACCCTCCCCTGTGCCAATGTAGGCACCCATGCCTAAGGTTGCCTACCCCTGGACTATAATACCACCCATATGGTATAATACTGTAGGCCTACCGTTTAGCTTATCTAATTTCCTCAGGGACTACATTTCATTTTGGGCGGGAACGACTTTTGGTGTTTTAAGCATTCTGTTCTATACTTTAGCTATTGAAAAATAGCAGACCTACAAGCTCGTAGTGCGCCACCGAGTGGCGCGCTACGAGCTTGTAGGTCTGCTATTTTTTGAAAAGTCGTGAAAATGTGCCGCAAATCTTTGAATATATGTTTCAGAGCAAACCTTTTAAACTAAAATATTGGCTTCTGGGGAACTACATATTTTGAGATGGGGTCCGTGGCCCAATAGAGATAATCCTGGGGGTCCTTGACATGAAAAAGGTTGAGTACCACTGACACAGAAACATGGGTTTTTCAGAAAATTCTTAGTATTTAGAAGCCTTTTTTTCCCATTGACCTCAGTCCAAAATGGGTTAATTTATTGAACTGCACATGATCTGCAGGTTATACCATGAATGACCTTTGCTTTATGGTGAGACCATTGTAAACCATTCCATGCAATGCCTTGGAGGTTTTAACCCATTTAGACATGACATAAAACATTTAAAAATGTCAGTTTTCGAAGTTTAAAAAATGTCTTTTCTGAAAAACCTTATGTTTCTGTATCAGTTCAGTGGTGCTCAATATTTCATGTCAAGGACAAATGTACCTGTGCATGCAATGCATTATGGCCTGGGTTTCTGCATAGTGCATTTACTACCAGCTAAGCTAAGCCTGCCAATTGTATTTATTTTACACATGTTTTAATACTAATGCATTGTTCTGGTATTGAGTGAGAAGAGATGTTGTAACTTTTGTACTGGTTCAAATTTGTGCAAGCTAAATGAATGAGACATGTTCTTACTCTTGGATTTAACCTTTGTGTGTTTAAATCATTCAGTTGATAAAACCTTTACAATTATACAAGCTTTTTACTAAATGTACTCTGCTTTCATGCCAGAAGACTGGAGTAGATCATGCTAAAATTATGTTTAATTGTTTTTAATAAATAAAAAAAACTGCTTTAGAATCGAAAAAAAATCTTTTTTGAATCGAGAATCGGAAAAATCAAAAAGATCGTTTTTGAATCGAATCGTCACCCCAAGAATCGGAATCGAATCGAATCGTGGGACACCTAAAGATTCGCAGCCCTAATTGAAAGTCAATGTACCAAAGCCCGCCCATATTGCATACCGTGTCCCAATTGGGTGCCCCATTTCTCTGGTGTAGGAAATGGGTGTACAATTGAGCCTCTCCAGACCGTAATCCGCCGGCAGGCAATTTTTTTTTTGCCAACGGCTGATTCGGTCTGGTTTATTAACCAGGCTACCATGTTACGGGCTGACCACATGTCAGTCGTTAGTGAAAAGAACTCTGATCCCGACACGAGCTTCTGCAGGTCCTCTCTCTCTTTATTGTATAGGGCAGGTACAGCCGTCTTTGAGAAATACCTTCTATCAGGCAACTCGTAACGTGGATCCAGTTTGCCCACCATGTTTCGGAACTCTTTTTTTGTCTACTGTGTTGAAAGACACCATTCCCTTCGCCAAGTAGTTGGTTACAGCTGCGGTGCATGTCTTCCACCTTCTACTGTCTCGGCTGTATGGCGTGTGTTTAGCAAAAGCAGCTGAGATTCCCGTCTGTCCAACAGCTGCAGTCGGTGTTTTGCCCACGTTGGTTGCCGTGATATTCAGCCTCTTGTAGGCCAGTGGGTGTTTACTTTTTAGATGCGCTTTTAAGTTGGACGTGTTGCCGTCGGTAGCCTTAACTCTGTTCAAGCAGACCTTGCATACTGGCCTGTTCAGGTCATCTGGGTCTCCATCCGTGTTGGGCACAAAGCCAAACTGTTGCTGTTGCGTTTCGTTTAGAGACCATATTACATGTTCACATGACGCAACGTACATGTCACGTGACATGCGGTTTCTCGGTTTTGACGGATAAAACCTTATTGAAATCATTAAACCGTATTAAACCGCAAAACCGGAATATCGCACAACCTTAAGCTATAGGTGTAATGTTAGAGACCACAGAAGACATGTAAATATGAAATAAATGCTTAAACATGTAGCTATAGGTGTAATGTTAGAGTCCACAGAAGACATGTAAATATGAAATAAATGCTTAAACATGTAGCTAGGTGTAATGTTAAGAGTCCACAGAAGACATGTAAATATGAAATAAATGCTTAAACATGTAGCTAGGTGTAATGTTAGGCCTCTTTTAGACGGCGACCATCTCCATATAACACGTCAAAGTCCCGTTGCGTTCTCATTTTTTCTTACCCTTTACACGAGAACGCACACGTTATGATATAATGTGCTATTATGCTATACTGTCGCTAGGTGGCGATAACGGGCTGCCAAATAGACAGGTCACCCACGTACAAGAAGAAGACGCAAGCGGCGCAACACTGCTCTGGGCGCGCCACAAGATGATATATATTTATTAAATAAACGCTGCTGCCGCGGCTGCCGTCTATCACAAGGCTTTTTATTTACATCATGGTTTTACATTCAACATCGCTGATGAGCAGCACTTTGTAGGCGAGGAGGGAGGCTTGTTCAGGAACTCCATTATATCATAATGATATTGCTCTGCATCAATGTAATAAACATATGCGCTGTGAGCCAACGTGAGCCATGATGTCATAAGTTTTGCGGATTCACCGTTTTGCCTGTTTATATGGAGACCATAGGAAACGGCGTTCTCAAAGATTTGCACTCTGGGAGGCGGTTTCACTTCGTTGCGTTTTCACCTCCTGAGAACACGGTTCTCGTCTAAATGACAGCAGCAAACGATACTTTATTTTGACGTTTTATATGAACACCATCCTCGTGTAAATAGCACCTTAGAGACCACAGAAGAGAACCTCCCAAGCCTGTTTTCTCAACTCGACGTTTTCTGCAAGACATTTTCTGCAAGACCCGTATGCAGCCATTACCTTTGTTCTACCTGCAAAAAAATACATTTCAACCTTACGACAATTTGTAGGCTGCTACTAGGACTTTGTAGAGGAAAGGAGGGGAGGGAGGGGGGGGGGAGGGGAGTTGCACCACTCGGTTCACACAGGTGTGATTTTTTTACTTGAGAGCTACTTGCTAAATGACCAGGAGAACAAGATCTACCCACCAAAAATTATATTATCCCATTGCTGAAAAAATATAAAAAATCTACCCGTGGGCTTTGGAGTGTGTACCTTAGACAGGCCCCTGCTCTAAATCTAAAGCCCGATCACTAGGGCTGGGTGCAATAACCGCAATACCGCCATACCGCCGGTATGTGACGCATACCGCGGTATCGGGTTCATTACCGCGGTTAATAAAAATGAAATGAAATGAAAAGTGTATCATAATAAACAGTGACGCTCAGTCAGTCTAATCATGCCAGCAACACAACAACACCAGAGGGAGTTCAAAAAACCATGTGCAACCCAGATTCGGCACAAACAAGGATTGATTGATTGATTGATTGATTGATTGATTAAAATATTTATTAACAGTTTGCAGAATTACACTACATTTCAAGCACAACTCAATACAAAGACTGTTAACTGTGAGTGGACACTTGTTTACAAGAGGGTCCACCTAAATTCATTTCACTCCTATGCCACAAAAATGTGGAACGCCCTACCAACTGTCATTAAAATTAAAATCCCTTGACTCCACCCACCCCTTTCCCCCCTCACTGTATACGTTTTCCCCCTTTTTACCTCCTTTATGATGATTTCCTGTTTTTGGCTTTATAGAAGTGCATAGTGTACAAAATGATATGATGAATTGAAAATGGTGGACCCTCTTGTAAACAAGTGTAATGCTTTATGGCAGGGGTATTCAATTAGATTAGGCCTCCTATGTGACACAGACCGAGTAGAAAGAAACGTGCCATTTTATCATGACTATTAGTGAGGACCTATTATATGAAGATAGGTTCAAAAGTGGTCCTTTAATGATTACCGTCATTATGGTAATCTCACAATTAATATCGCACACACCATACCTGTAACTTTTATTAGCCCTCTTATTATTATTATTATTATTTTTTTGGGGGGGGGGGGGGGGGGGGGGGCGGTAATAACCGCCATACCGGGTCGGCAATAACCGCGGTAATAAAAATCCCATACCGCCCCAGCCCTACCGATCACTATATCATGTTGGCTCCGCCTCCTACACAATGTTTTATTTCTCTTTAACCTCTTGTCCTGTATTGTCTTTATAGGGGGATCTATTTCTACTTACCAGAAGACCTACGGTAAGATTAGATTAGCTTTCTATGGTTTTATGAATGATGTACGCAGCAGTGTCCAACATTCTTCCTGAACGTTTTATCTTGTTTTCTGTGAACTGCTCGCAACGGTTTTGCAGATTCAGAGTTTTAACGTAAATAAATCAAATACGTTAAATTCAACCTCATTTTGCTGGGGACCCCCTATAAAAACACCCTCAAGTGTCCCTGTGTGGTAGGGTGGTGTTGATTAAGGTATAGCCTATACGCCACCTGGGGAATTATGCCCCAGGTGTCAGGAACACCTCAGTATTTGGACCCCTATGCAGAATAATCCAGGCAACAACGACTTGCACTCAAGCACTTTTATTTTAACTCAGAAAACCCTCCCAGGGCATACATAACATAAAGTCCCACTCTTGGGAAACACAGTGTTATAATTGAGCAACCTAATCGATAACACAGAGTCCCTAATATACCTCCATGCTCATTAACCAAAGTCTCTTCAGCTTAGAAGCGCAGGTGGACACAGTGTCACAATCAGCCAGGGGAAGGGAGGCAACAGAGGGGCAAAGGTAGGGACGGCGGTCCAGGCGTGGTACGTCCTAGGACAGGACGTGACACCAGGAGATATTTACTAAGATACAATGACTCACCAACACAGATTCAGTGCAAATTAAGACATTTCAATACTCAATAGGACTGTTCAACAATAAATAGAAAGCATCCAATAGGTTTAAAGGGATAGTTCAGATTTTTTTAACTTAAGTTGTATGAAATACTTGCCATTAATATAGTGGTTGCAACCAGTGTTGTTTTCGTCAGGACTGACGATAACGTAAATGACGACGTCAACGCCCCTTTTTCCAGGACTAAGACGGACTAAAACGAACGACACGCAAATAATTCGGGACAAGACTGACGCTGACGAGCTAATTAGCTCTGTTTGATGCGATGACGATGACGAGACGTGTGTGTGTTATCGCTGACAAGACGAGGCTAGACGAAAATTTTAGTTGATTGAGGAAACAAAGTTTTAAATGCATGAAAATGTTCCGCCTGTCACTGCTCTCGCCTCTATCCTCCTTTCCTTGTTGGTCACGCCCATCTGCATGCATGCATGCACACACACACACACACCGTCCCATTTCGACTCCGCGGCGTGTCCTCTCCTCTTCAGACAACAATAACATCACCAGACTGAGATCACTTTGCTTGTCCCCGTGGATTGGAAATAGGATTTAAAAGGCTATCCGATGATAGCGTGGATTACAGCACAGTTGTGTGCAATTATTCAATAAAGAATTCGCATATCACCGCACCTCGTCAAGCCTCCAGTATCGGCTCAATGCGAAACATGTTGCACCGAGCCTAGCCTGGAAGCTAACGTCAATCAACAACAGTAGCTCTGGTCGATAGCGTAGTTAGGACTCAGGAGTTCTATGGTACTTAATTTGATCCTTTCCCCTCACTCACACCCGCGGAAGTGCAGGCTGCACTGTGCAGCACCTCGTTTTTAACATAAAAAAAGATGTGAAAGCCTACTTTCCTCCTTCTAACACTATGGATCAGAGCTAATGTTATTCCAACTCCCAGTAGCAGTTCAAGTACCCGACCAGATGACATGGTTTCTAACTAAACGGTTATGGCCAAATAAAATGTAAAATCTACTATGGCTGTTACTGTATGTCCACGGAAGAAACACAGAGGTGTTTTCTTATGGTCATGTCACATATTTGCTGCACCAATTGAAGCCCCCCCAACCCTGTGGAATGCATTCCCCAAAACTCTCAGAGGCATGCCCCCACCATCCAAAGCTTCAATATTACTTTCCCCAGCTATTTATTTTTATTTACTTAATGTTTTTCCTTTAATAAAGTTATTTTTGATTTATCATGTCCCCCTTGTAAAGCATTTTTGGGTACTCAGAAAAGCTCTATATAAATTATTAATTTTGAGATATTACTACAAAAACTATGTTTTATTGCTTAAACTTATGTATTCACTATTCATTGATTCACTAGTATACCAAAATACATAAAAAAATGGCTCTCTCACAGTGCTTGGGTCAAATAATGATATGCGATTAAAATGCGATTAATCGAGATTAATTAACTACAAAGCCTCTGATTAATTCGATTTTTTTTTAATCAAGTCCCAGCTCTAATTAATACCTGTACGCTATAGACATTTTATTTAAAGACATTTTTAATTTTTTGACAAACTGGACTAAAACCTTTTACTAAAATGACTAAAACTGACTAAAACCCTTAGGAGTTTCCGTCGACTAAAACTATCAAGGATAGAAATGACTAAGACTGACTAAGACTAATTAAGCATTTTTCCAAATGACTAAGACTGACTAAGACTAATAAAACATTTTTCCAAAAGACTAAGACTGACTAAATCTAAAAAATGCCTGCCAAAAACAACACTGGTTGCAACTGTATTAATTGATTGCCCGAGTCCCGTGGTGGGAGTTCTGCTCTGGTTTTGGTCAATATTAAGTAGGGGGGCACTGGGGCCACGCAGTAAAAGTAAATCAATCCACAAAACGAACGTAATTTGTATTGTTGACCTATTTCTAAAATATTAGCGCGACTTTCGTTCAACTTTGAACGTAGCCTTTTGGGCGTAGTGATATGGACACAAAATATAATATAATATTTTAGAAATAGATCAACAATACAAATAACGTTAGTTTTGTGGATTAATTGACCTTTACTGCGTGGCCCCCAGTGCCCCCCACAGAATGACCGGAACTACTTGATATTTCACCAAAACCAGAGAAGAACTCCCACCACGGGACTCTGGCAATCTATTAATACAGTTGCAACCACTATATTAATGGCAAGTATTTCATACAGCTTAAGTTAAAAAAATCTGAACTATCCCTTTAAAGTGCGGGTGACTATAACGTGCATATAGCTATAGGGATATCACACCACTACAAGCCACTACCGGGGGAATGAGGGGAGCTGGGCTGCAGGCCCACAGGGTGGTGGCAACAATATGCAACAAAACACAGCAACTCAAAATAAACCACAAAGAAATAGTAAATGAAAGGACAACTTTAGTTTTTTTTTCAACCAAGGTTCATGTTTTAGGTTGTTATTAGAGGAAGTAAAAGATGAGGATTTTTGCTGTTTTTGACAGGGGCATTCGAGCATGGGGCTAAATATGTATTTTTTTACAACATTTTATAGCGATTTATTTTTTAATTATTTACTAATTCCAGATGTAATTTCCTGGGTTTTATTAGGACTATAGTAAATAATAAATAAATAAATAAATACATATTTAGCTATTATTATTATTAGGGCTATAGTAAATAATAAATAAAAAAATACATATTTAGCCCCATGCTCGAATGTCCCCGCCCCCCTATCAAAAACAGTTTGAAGACCATGTTATATCATCGTATTTGTTACCGTTTACCATGAAGGCTTTGCAATGAGCATGGCAGCGAGCCGAGTTGTGGACGTTTGATTGATTGATTCGTTTATTAGACATGGATATGTAAAAAACGAGTACATGCAGTCAAACAGACAGACAGTCCAAAGGGGATTAGCATCATAGCACCAAAAAATAAGTTAGCCTATTGTGGTCTTGTTGTTTCCGTTTAGGACCTACTACAGTCCATGTGGATATAACGAAAAAACAAGCTGGGAAATTGGAGAGCTACTAATGCTAGAGAGGTAAGAACACATGTAGGCCTAGAGAGAGAGAGAGAGAGATACAAGTCTGTGTGTGTGTGTGTGTGTGTGTGTGTGTGTGTGTGTGTGTGTAGAACACTGCACTCAATGAGGACATTATCAGCACATCCTATAAAACTTTATAAAACTTTATCTCTATACCAATGGCCCAGTCGACATCCAATCTTCACTGTAACCACATAAATCATTACTGTTTCATAGAATCGTGACACCACCCAAACATTCTACCGTGTGAAAGTGCAATTTTATCACGGAGATCAGTGGTAGACTCTCCAACCCAATGCATTTTGAATAATAGGGAATTAAGTCTTTCCAGATCTTGACACAATTGTCACATTCCTCCAACAGTTTATCAACAATCTTTATCCGCATCACTGTGTCCCACACGTAGGACATTCTATTTGGGGTTATTTGGGGGTCATTTCCATCAGCAGATGCCTGATTGTACAGGAATGACGTGTTCACATGCAATCTCTAACTCAATGCAATCTCATATCTCACATGCAAACCACTAGCGGGAGGGTTGAAAATGAAAAATCAAAGCCTCATGCATCATGTAGGGGAGAGCCGCCATGATTGTAACGCTTCACGGTTGTAACATGGACGTTATCTCTTGATTGGTCAACGCCACCATGACGCCATCACGTCAGTATGTGTACAGCAACGTACCCTACGTGCCCAGGAAGTTTGAAGTGTTTACCTTTATCCTACGGGGAGTTATTGGCGAAAAACTGACTTTTTTCAAAAGGCGTATAATTTTACACCTGGAGTATATGTGTGCTACAATTCTTTTCTTTGGTGTTGGTGAATAAAATTCCACATGGATGTCTTCATGCTTATGTTCTTCATTCGTTTGCATCGTGTTTAGACGGAATTCACGTTCATTCTGGTCTGTAAGCAACGGCAAAGAAAACTTGCAAAAGTGGGCCATTTGTAACATGTTACAAATAGTCCGCTTTCCATTAAATACCATTATATGTAATATTTACATATTTGACATATTGGCCAATATTATATGTTCTAAATTTGTATTGTATTGTGTAGTGTACTCTAAAATTAGTTTAGGGTTGTATAACATTGTACAACTCAATCAATCAAACGTTTGTTTAATCAATGTATTCCCCCATTGAACTGACAAAAAAAAAAAAAAAAGCCCAAACTGGTACACCCGATACTATTTAATATTTCCCTTATGTTTGATACATTTTCTTATCACATCCATGGTATGAAAACAATGCTAAGGAGTTGCTTTAATGAAATATAATTGCTTTAAGCTGAAAAACAATATGTTTAATGGTGTTTTTTAGCGTTGTTACATTTATCATGCATGCCGTTACAATTAATCCGATATGCGCAGCAAATGTAACACTGAAACAGCGTCCACGTTCGGTTTAATAACTCCCGATCTGTTTTATCAAAAAAATAACTTGAAGTGGTTCATGGTAGCAGACATGTGTAGGTCCGTTGCCTGAAAATATTACATGACTGTGTAGATAAACGGATCTCTGAGTAAAAAAATGAAACGTGCAAAATGTTACATCCTTGGCGGCTCTCCCCTACTTGAAAGAACATGATGAGGGCTGCTTACAGTATCTTTCTTTTTCCATCCATGTCATGTGTGACAGCAACATCTAAGACTTCCTCATCATGATAGATGTCTCATCAAGATGTCACCCACTATCGCAGCGAAGCCAAACCAGTAAAACCAGTTTTAGTATGGCAGACCTGGTAGAACTAAAAATATCCATATGGCACGCGCACACACTCACCTCTGCACCGAAACGGCCCTTTGCTCATGTAAGCACTCGTGGAAGCACTAAAGGCCTATTCATTAGTCCAGGTTTCGATGAAGGTGACCACCAAAAACTACAACATGGCGTCACTGAGCCGCGGTGGTCACCGCTCACGCAACACATCTAAAACTACAACATGACATCACTGAGCCTTCTGTTTTACTAAAACTACAACATGACATCACTGGTGGTCATCGCTCACACAACACATATCTCTGTTTTTACTAAAAGTATACAACAAGGCGTCACTGAGCCCTCTGTCTTTACTAAAACTACAACATGACATCACTGAGCCCTCTGTTTTTACTAAAACTACAACATGACATCACTGAGCCCTCTATTTTTACTAAAACTACACCATGACATCACTGAGCCCTCTGTTTTTACTATAAAATTACAACATGAGATCACTGAGCCCTCTGTTTTTACTAAAACTACAACATGACATCACTGAGCCCTCTGTTTTTACTAAAACTACAACATGACATCACTGAGCCCTCTGTTTTACTAAAACTACAACATGACATCACTGAGCCCTCTGTTTTTACTAAAACTACAACATGTAATCACTGAGCCCTCTGCTTTTTACTATAAACTACAACATGACATCACTGAGCCCTCTGTTTTTACTAAAACTACAACATGACATCACTGAGCCCTCTGTTTTTACTATAAAATTACAACATGACATCACTGAGCCCTCTGTTTACTACAAGTAAGACGCGCAAACGCGGGAAGCGAACGCAGCTCGTGTGTGTGTGTGTGTGTGTGTGTGTGTGTGTGTGTGTGTGTGCGCTACAGCTGCGCCCTGTGTGTGTGTGTGTGTGTGTGTGTGTGTGTGTGTGCTACAGCTGCGCCCTCTGGTGGCGGACGGGTGGTGTAACAGCGGGACAGACACACAGACACACACACAGACACACAGACACACACACACACAGACATTCAGCCCTTGCTGTCATAGTAAGTGGCTCACTGCGTTCGCAAAAACTACAACATGACATCACTGAGCCCTCTGTTTTTTACTATAAACTACAGCATGACATCACTGAGCCCTCTGTTTTTACTAAAACTACAACATGACATCACTGAGCCCTCTGTTTTTACTACAACTACAACATGACATCACTGAGCCCTCTGTTTTTACTAAAACTACAACATGACATCACTGAGCCCTCTGCTTTTTACTATAAACTACAACATGACATCACTGAGCCCTCTGTTTTTACTAAAACTACAACATGACATCACTGAGCCCTCTGTTTTTACTATAAAATTACAACATGACATCACTGAGCCCTCTGTTTACTAAAACTACAACATGACATCACTGAGCCCTCTGTTTTTTACTATAAACTACAACATGACATCACTGAGCCCTCTGCTTTTACTAAAACTACAACATGACATCACTGAGCCCTCTGTTTTTACTATAAACTACAACATGACATCACTGAGCCCTCTGCTTTTACTAAAACTACAACATGACATCACTGAGCCCTCTGTTTTTACTAAAACTACAACATGACATCACTGAGCCCTCTGTTTTTACTAAAACTACAACATGACATCACTGAGCCCTCTGTTTTACTAAAACTACAACATGTAATCACTGAGCCCTCTGCTTTTTACTATAAACTACAACATGACATCACTGAGCCCTCTGTTTTTACTAAAACTACAACATGACATCACTGAGCCCTCTGTTTTTACTATAAAATTACAACATGACATCACTGAGCCCTCTGTTTACTACAAGTAAGACGCGCAAACGCGGGAAGCGAACGCAGCTCGTGTGTGTGTGTGTGTGTGTGTGTGTGTGTGTGTGTGTGTGTGCGCTACAGCTGCGCCCTGTGTGTGTGTGTGTGTGTGTGTGTGTGTGCTACAGCTGCGCCCTCTGGTGGCGGGCGGGTGGTGTAACAGCGGGACAGACACACAGACACACACACAGACACACAGACACACACACACACAGACATTCAGCCCTTGCTGTCATAGTAAGTGGCTCACTGCGTTCGCAAAAACTACAACATGACATCACTGAGCCCTCTGTTTTTTACTATAAACTACAGCATGACATCACTGAGCCCTCTGTTTTTACTAAAACTACAACATGACATCACTGAGCCCTCTGTTTTTACTACAACTACAACATGACATCACTGAGCCCTCTGTTTTTACTAAAACTACAACATGACATCACTGAGCCCTCTGCTTTTTACTATAAACTACAACATGACATCACTGAGCCCTCTGTTTTTACTAAAACTACAACATGACATCACTGAGCCCTCTGTTTTTACTATAAAATTACAACATGACATCACTGAGCCCTCTGTTTACTAAAACTACAACATGACATCACTGAGCCCTCTGTTTTTTACTATAAACTACAACATGACATCACTGAGCCCTCTGCTTTTACTAAAACTACAACATGACATCACTGAGCCCTCTGTTTTTACTAAAACTACAACATGACATCACTGAGCCCTCTGTTTTTACTAAAACTACAACATGACATCACTGAGCCCTCTGCTTTTTACTATAAACTACAACATGACATCACTGAGCCCTCTGTTTTTACTAAAACTACAACATGACATCACTGAGCCCTCTGTTTTTACTATAAAATTACAACATGACATCACTGAGCCCTCTGTTTACTAAAACTACAACATGACATCACTGAGCCCTCTGTTTTTACTAAAACTACAACATGACATCACTGAGCCCTCTGTTTTTACTAAAACTACAACATGACATCACTGAGCCCTCTGCTTTTTACTATAAACTACAACATGACATCACTGAGCCCTCTGTTTTTACTAAAACTACAACATGACATCACTGAGCCCTCTGTTTTTACTATAAAATTACAACATGACATCACTGAGCCCTCTGTTTACTAAAACTACAACATGACATCACTGAGCCATGATACTGAGTTTGATGGAACAAATCCATCAAAGCTGTGTACTGCGTGCGTGCGTGCGTGCGTGCGTGCGTGCATGCATGCGTGAACCTAACGTACTTGTGTGTACTCGCTGTGTACAGACAGACACTGAGCTTGGCTTCTCATTTTTGTTTCTCACAGCATTACTTATGAAGAGCCAAGTACAACGCAAGGGTAAGTTTTATTAATACACACAAGAACAAACAAATACAATTATCTTAAATCAATTTATTAACTAATAGATTTGTTTTATTCACATGGGAATTCGATAAGGTGCATGACATGGGCAGTATGCCAGTTCTCAAAGTATATATATATATATATATATATATATATATATATATATATATATTGTTTTTTTAACAATGTTTTAAAATCTACAGTAAATCTACAGTGTCAGTAATTTGTGCACACTCAATTCCCAATACAGAGGCAATCTCTTAAAGAAAAACCATATGTTTTTTGCACTTTCAAGCTGACATGGATGTGATCAAATGTAGCATTATGGGCAAAAATGTATTTAATACATTCATATATTTTTCCCAACAAAACAATAGAAGATCCACAAGCTCACATTGTGTTACATCGCGTTGTGTTAACCATAACTCGCTCAAATCTGAAGCATTTTTTTTTTAATTCAAAGTTCCGTGTAATATATGAGGTTCCAGTTTTCATTCGGAATACAGATGGTGATTGTATTTTATGAAACGGTATCAAGTGAAAAGCAAAGTTTGGATTAATTAAACAGACTTGCACTGAACTGAGTGCGTTGGCCGTAGCCTGAAATGTACTCTCTCGTAGACGTAGAGTATTCATCGATTCTGATATTTTCAATCTACGAGAGTCTAAGGACTCGTTGCCCATCATGAAATCCCCTGCCTCCGTAGGTACTCTTTTTTTAAATATATTTTTTATCCCACGATTTTGTAACCCATTTTTCACCCCTGTGTCAATCGTCACTCTAATGTGATCCTGGGCTCTACACACCCTCCGCCAACCTAGTCCCCTGGGGGACAAGGGGAGAGCAACGGACTTGAACTCATGCTTCCTTCATGCCTGAGTGTCCAAGTCTCTCCTTTACACCTGACAGGGGGGAGTTTCCCTGGTTGGACGTGGAAGGAACACGTTATTCCAACAAGTTCCTTTCCCCTCCATCAGGCGCCCCGGCTGGCCAGGGGGAGGCAGTTTAGAGACCAGGGTTACTGCATGTTTTTTGTGAGGGTGTGTGGTAGAACTTTAAAGGTATTATGACATGATTTATAACATAATTTTAACAACATTAAAAGTCTTGGCCATGGTCCTTCAAACGTGTCTAAAAAGTTTGAACACTCAACTCCACTCCAGTATTTATTTTTTTCTCATTTTTGTGTATGTCTAATCTTCATCCTGAAAAGCCATGGAAAAACACATTATTTTAGCCTGTAGATGTCGGTAATTCCCCCTTTCCTGTCAACCCAAGATGCGCTACTTTGACAACTTGGTAGGAAGTCATCGTCAAAAATAAAAGAGTCATCTAGGCCAGTTGGTATCCAGTGTAAGGACTTGTGTTGATTGACACAGCCAACAACAGAGCAGATTGATTTTTCTCTAGAAGCCATTATTAGTAAGTATTACAAAGAAACAAAGTCGCGATCACAATGAGGAAGCGGAGAAGAGAGGGTAGGCACTAGGCAGGGAGCAGAGGGGAGGGGGCGGAGCTTTAGCGGAGATCTACGTATATCTCTGCCGTCCAACCAGATGAGACATTTTTGCATAATTATTCACAGAAGTCCAGAAAGCAGAGAATACACTGAATGTTCAAACTTCGTTTTTTTTTGGTGACATTGATGTCAAGAAAAGCCAAAAAAGCCAAAAAATCTACAAAAATGTGTTTTAAATGTCACAATCCCTTTAATGCAGATCTCTCTCTTCTCCCCAGACGGACTGACGTCAACTCTGTGACCAACTGGAATGCTCCTCTGGTTTGGGAGGGTACCTTTGACCCTGTGGTTATAGATTCCATCTACAAGCCCATGGGCCCCAGGATTGCCGTAGCAGTGTTTGCTGTTGGAAAGTAGGTACGGAGAGGAGGTGTCTCACAGCTCTCCTCAGATGTCTGTCTATGTGTCTGTAGTTGTTATTGTCATGCAGATTTAGAGTTGTTACCTTTCCCCCGTGAATGAATGCCCTCCTCATTAGTTCGTCATACAAGAGTGTCACACAAAAGTAGTGAAAATATCAACAAGCTCACAACGCGTCACATCGCTTACTTACGCCTATTACCCCTTTTGGGGTTTAGGCCGTCGACAAGAGTTCTCCAAGCATCACCATCCTCAGCCAACACTTCCAGCTGTCCCCAAGTGTGGCCCATAGTTTTTGCATCTGCCTCCAAGTCTCTGCGCCAGGTGTTCCATGGCCGACCTCTCTTTCTTTTCCCTTGGGGGATTCCACTTGAGGGACTGCCTTGTGGTGTTTGAGGCTGGTTTTCGGATTGTATGGCCTGTCCATCTCCAGCGCCTTTTGAGGATCTCTTCCTCTGCAGGCATTCGGTTGGTGCTTTGCCACAGCTCTTTGTCACATCGCTATATAGTTTCACTATATTAAAACATTAAAAACAGCCATGATAGATCAGGGGTTCTCAACCTTTTTTGCCTGGGGACCGCCGGAAATGCTCTGGCCATGTCTCGCGAACCCCTCCCACCCCCCCCCCCCCTCCCCACCACCAATACAAACTGACTGTGTTTTTTTTATAATTTGGCGACCCCCCAAAATATTTGGCGACCCCCCGAGGGGTCACGACCCATGGGTTGAGAACCCCTGCAGTAGATAACATTTATTATCTTGTTTTTATAATACTGATCTGATTCACTGTTTATGTATCATCAGGTACACACGCTTCCTGAAGGGGTTTCTGGAATCTGGAGAAAAGTACTTCCTGGTTGACTTCCGCGTTACTTATTATGTCTTCACTGACCACGAGGACGAGTTCCTGAGGTCAGTCATTTATTACTTATTACTTATTACATTTATTACTCATTATGTATTCACGGACCTCGAGGACAAGGTTCCTGGGGTCAGTAATTTATTACTTATTACTTATTACATTTATTATTTATTACATTTATTACGTATTACTTATTACTTATTACATTTATTACTTAATATGTCTTCACGGACCACGAGGACGAGGTTCCTGAGGTCAGTCATTTATTACTTATTACATTTATTACTTATTATGTCTTCACTGACCTCGATGACGAGGTTCCTGAGGTCAGTCATGTATTACTTATTACATTTATTACTTATTACTTATTATGTCTTCACTGACCTCGAGGACGAGGTTCCTGAGGTCAGTCATTTATTACTTATTACATTTATTACTTATTACTTATTATGTCTTCACTGACCTTGAGGACGAGGTTCCTGAGGTCAGTCATTTATTCATAGGCGGAGCTTGAACTAGACGCCAGAGGGTGCGACAGCTTGGCGAGCGACCAGCATTTTTTTTAACCTTTATTTTATTATTTTAGCGTTTTTACAATGCCCTAACCCCTAAAAAAATAGTTATTTAGGTAGTACAGCAGCACACTACTACCTGCTGTACTAATGAAACCCCGTAGTGCTGTGTGTGTGTGTGTGTGTGTGCACGGGGTTTCATTTTTTTTGCTGCACACCTGAAACGTGACCCGACATTACGGTGGCACCGTCACAACGCTGAGCAACAATTGGGAGGGAGGGCTGAATCCATTTCTTGCGACCGACGGTCTGTCGTTACGCACTGTCGGCCGGTCTTTTATAGGTCGGCCGGTCGGTCCGAATGCAATTTCACGTCGGCCGGCCGGTGCGATGGGTCGACCGGTCAGTATGTGCGTCGGTCGGTCAGTTTTTAGGTCGGCCGGTCAGTATGTGCGTCGGTCGGTCAGTTTTTAGGTCTGCCGGTCAGTATGTGCGTCGGTCGGTCAGTTTTTAGGTCGGCCGGTCAGTATGTGCGTCGGTCGGTTTTTAGGTCGGCCGGTCCGTATGTGCGTCGGTCGGTCCGTGATTAGGTCTTTCTTCATATTTTTTTTTTCTGCTCTCGTTGCAAAAGATAAGTCCAGTGGAACACTTGTTTAAATGTATGGCTTCCGTAGTGTCGCGGTCTATGCTGACGCCTCTCGATCTATTTTTGCATGTGGAAGTTAGTTCGATCCCCGCTCGCGGCAGGCAAAAAAATATATATTTTAAAAAATGGACGGACGGACGGACGGACGGACGGACGGACGGACGGACAGACGGACAGACGGACAGACGGACAGACGGACAGACAGACAGACAGACAGCCTGCCTGCCTGCCTATCAAATAATTATTAATGTATTCATTTTAAATAGCAGTTTTTAAAAATCTCCTCTCCTCACCTGGGCCGCTCAGGTATAAGCGCTCCTCCTGGCTTTGATAGCGCAGGACGTTAGACATACGGGAGGGGAGGTGCGTGCGTGCGTGGGGGGTAAATGTGTCAAGTCACGTGGTCTTTCTTCATATTATTATTTTCTGCTCTCGTTGCAAAAGATAAGTCCAGTGGAACACTTGTTTTAATGTATGGCTTCCGTAGTGTCGCGGTCTATGCTGACGCCTCTCGATCTATTTTGGCATGTGGAAGTTAGTTCGATCCCCGCTTGCGGCAGGCACAAATTATTATATTTAAAAAAATAGCCGGACGGACGGACAGACGGGCCAAAAGTTTTGATCATTTATTAAAAACAGTTGACGAAAAAACATTTAAATTGAAGTGGAAAAATAAGAATTGAAACCGAAAGTCTCACATTTGTATCTTGAACTTTGAAAAATAAAAAAACGTATTCAAAAACGTTGGGCAGAGGCCTCTGCCCAACGCTGGGTGGCATCATGGTGCAACACAGAGAGTAGAGGCCTCTGCCCAACGTTGGGTGGCATCATGGAGCAACACAGAGAGTAGAGGCCTCTGCCCAACGCTGGGTGGCATCATGGTGCAACACAGAGAGTAGAGGCCTCTGCCCAACGCTGGGTGGCATCATGGTGCAACACAGAGAGTAGAGGCCTCTGCCCAACGTTGGGTGGCATCATGGAGCAACACAGAGAGTAGAGGCCTCTGCCCAACGCTGGGTGGCATCATGGTGCAACACAGATAGTAGAGGCCTCTGCCCAACGCTGGGTGGCATCATGGAGCAACACAGAGAGTAGAGGCCTCTGCCCAACGCTGGGTGGCATCATGGTGCAACACAGAGTGTAGAGGCCTCTGCCCAACGCTGGGTGGCATCATGGAGCAACACAGAGAGTAGAGGCCTCTGCCCAACGCTGGGTGGCATGGTGCAACACAGAGAGTAGAGGCCTCTGCCCAACGCTGGGTGGCATGGTGCAACACAGAGAGTAGAGGCCTCTACACTCTACACTAGGGGGGGGACCTGTCAATCAGGATTCCACGCCCCTCTCGGTTGAGGCCACGCCCCCAGGCAACTTCAGGGCCAAAACAAGACATACAAGTTTTAGACCTGAAAGTGAAAAAAGTTAGAGGCGAAAAAGAAAACAAAATCTGAAGCCGAAAAAAAAATATTTGAATCCGTAAAAAAAATATTTGAATCCGTAAAAATAAGATTTGAATCCGTAAAAATAAGATTTGAATTCGTAAAAATAAGATCTGAAACTGAAAAAAAAACAAATTTACTCAAAAATCAAAATATATTTTGATTCAAATCAAAAATACATTTGAACTGAAAAACACTTTTGAATATGTTTTTTTATTTTTCAAAGTTCAAGATACAAATGTGAGACTTTCGGTTTCAATTCTTATTTTTCGAACGGCTTCTCTCTCTCTCTCCCCCCCCCCCACTCCCGCGGGGGTTGTTGATTAATATATTGTTTTGCAAAACAAAGACAAATCAATTGATTTGTTTTGCAAAACAAATCAATTGATCATGTCATTGTATAAACAGTGTAAAAACTGTACAGACAGTAGTTCCAGTATAAAGTGATTAAAACACTTACCCGATCGATGAGGCTATGATGGCATCCAGAGTGATCAGTTGTCTCAACTTGCCTGTCTTCGTCTCCACGGACAACAATTCCACCGTCAATTCCACGGACGAAATTAATACCTGCGTCGACGCCTATTAACTTTAATACTTTAATATGCTACTTATATTCCCGTTGTGCAATGGTGAATGAACAGGCGTTTCTTCAGGCAGGTTGGTACTTTATTTACACTACCAGTGTAATATATGTATATTTACACTACCAGTGTAATGTATGATGGAGACAGACGGTGGAGTTTGTATTGTTTGAGGAAGAGGAAGAGGAAGAGGAAGTGAACTAAAAACGTGTTTACTCCAGGTTTGACACTCATATTGAGCAGTAGCCTAGGTTGTCCACATGATGGCGCCATTTGACCAGCTATTTTCATTTTTTATTTTATTGATTGCAATATTTATTTACAGTTGCAGAATTACAGTACATTTCAAGTACAACTCAATACAAAGACTGTGAGTGGACGACACCAATAAAGCATTACACTTGTTTACAAGAGGGTCTACCATGTTCAATTCATCAAAACATTTAGAGACGTACAAATAGACACTTCTATAAAGTCAATTAAGGAACAGAACAGGAATTCATCATAAGGGAGGTAAAAAGGGAAAAGAAACATATTCAGTGAGGGAGAGATTTTACGGGGGCCAGTTTCGATTTGCAGCCGTCCGTAGGTGCCCTTTGAGAGCGGTTTGGAAGGAGTCAAAGGATTAGCATATCTAAATGACTGTTGGTAGGGCGTTCCACATTTTGGTGGCATAGGACGAAATTAATTTAGTCCCTTGTTTGTGCCGAAACTGTGAGTTTGAAACTATGACCAATGAATTAAACCAATGAAAACCAATGAAGTAGACCGCTATAGACCTACTGCTTTGATTGATTGATTGATTGATATATATATTGAAATATCTATTAACAGTTTGCAAAATTACAGTACATTTCAAGCACAACTCAATACAAAGACTGTTTACTGTGAGTGGACGACCCAATAAAGCATTACACTTGTTTACAACAGGGTCCACCTTGTTCAATTCATCAAAATAATATTAAATCTGAGTTTTTAATAGTCCTGAATCAATGTAATATAATATAATAACAGGTGGTTTCATGGAGGAGGAACAGTGAGGAAGCAGCTTAAAGAAGAGGTGAGTGTCAGACAGAGTTAAATTTAACGGTTAAATAATGTGGTGTTTTGACGGGATACACTTTATTTGGGTAATTATTAATCGTACCCGTTTTGCAAATGCTGCTATTTTTCTTATCGTTTACCTTTCTGTGTTTTCCTGCACCGAAGACGGTGTTAATTAATGGCTGTTTAATTAACTTTGAACTAGATGGGTTTGCTTTACATGTTGCCCAACGTTAAATGATAGTATGATAAATGTACAACCATATTGTGTGTCTGACAGGCCTATGATAGGCCTATAGTTGACATTTGACAGACACTAAACCCAAGTGTTTAGGTTCTAAACACTTATTTGTAACACTTTTTAAACGTGTGTTTAGATTATAAACAGAAGAACATCGCCAGTAACACTTTTTTTTTTTTTACTTTATATTTTTTATCCCACGATTTTGTAAACCATTTTTCAATCATCAATCATCTAATGTGATCCTGGGCTCTGCACACCCTCCACCAACCTAGTCCCCATATATGGGGGACAAGGGGAGAGCAACGGACTTGAACTCATGCTTCCTTCATGCCTGAGTGTCCAAGTTGCTCCTTTACACCTGACAGGGGGGAGTTTCCCTGGTTGGACGTAGCGCGTGGAAGGAACACGTTATTCCAACCAGTTCCTTTCCCCTCCATCAGGCGCCCCAGCTGGCCAGGGGGAGGCAGTATAGAGACCAGGATTTATAGTAGTAACACTTTTTAAACACATAAACGTGTTTAGTTTTTACAATCAAAGTCAGTCATATAGGTGTTTAGAATTCAAACACTATAGGTGTTCTCGTGAGGTGTTTGAGTGAACTCGTGTTCTACTGTATTTTATGACCATTAATAAACATTTGGCATTTTATTACACACATGGTGTTTAGGTTTTAAACGCGTCACATGTTCCAGGGATTTACAGTGTGTCAAGTGTAGGCATATCATGCTTCTATCATGGGGTCCCAAACAACCTTTTCACATCAAGGACCCCCAAATTGACACTAATTAGCCCCGCAGACTTTGAATAGATATACCAGGGACCCCCATAAGAGAGGATTTTTACGGCTCTATAGCAGTGATTCTCAACCCGTTTAATTTCAAGGACCCCCAGTTTGACATGCATCAGTCTACGACCCCCAGTTTGACATGCATCAGTCTACGACCCCCAGTTTGACATGCATCAGTCTACAGACCCCCAGTTTGACATGCATCAGTCTACGACCCCCAGTTTGACATGCATCAGTCTAAGGACCCCCAGTTTGACATGCATCAGTCTACGGACCCCCATTTAATGGCATTTATATCTCTGAGATCCAAATGTATATTGTAAAATCAATGTTATTTTAACTCTGAGTGTAGAAATGGAACCAAATATACTCTCAGAGTTACAGACCAATAAGGGTCCATTTGCTTCCTAATCTAACAAATTAGACCGTTCCTCACCCAGGAGTCAGCCCAGCTCCTAATCCAGATTCTTGTCAAAACGTGACTATTGTAACTCCCTCCTTACTGACCTACGAGCATGTGCACTTAAGCATCCCATGTAATATCACAAAAAAACTCTCAGATAAAGCTTTAAAAAACAAAAATTGACTCGAGTCAATTGTACACAAACATAATTTACAGGAGATGATTTATTGATTTCAAGCCAAAAACAAAGAATGACAGTATAGTAGCAGCTTCTACTGTCACTGGAAGACCGTTTCTGAACTGCCCACAATTTACAATCAATTTACAATTTAGGCATTTAGACGCTCTTAATCCAGAGCGATTTACAATAATCAAGAACAAAAGCATGGGAATACATCACAAAAGCATTTATCATAAAACATGCGTAAGCTAAGAAAGTAACAGTGGAATATCTATATTATGAGACTATACATATAAACTATATATATATACTACTATGCTATACATATGTACTATGGCGTGCTATGACGCCATAGTACATATAGTACATAGCCCACAGCCCTCCTATGAGACACAGACAGAAAGAAATTGCACCATTTTATCATGATTATTAGTGAGGACCTATTATATGAAGTTAGGTTGAAAAGTGGTGAAGTGGTCCTTTAAGTGCTCTGGAAATATCCTCTTTAATGAATTAAACTGCGGGTGCTACCCCCATCTATAGGCTTTGCGTTGGTGCATCTATCCTTAATGGTAGCTGTCTGCAGTAATACTGTACTATTGTCAGAGTTGCTTGCTACACTATACTAACTGCATCTGCAACACTGTGGTCAGCCTGTCTGTCGTTGCCGTGGTCGGCGCGTCTATCATGCGCTGTATATTGACTGGCTGTTTGGTTGCAAACTGTTTTGTGGTGTCTGCGCCCGCACTCTTCACAGTGAATGCCCTGCGTCCTACAATTACGCGCGACATGCCTGCCTACCAGACATACAAAACACCTGCCTTGTTTCCTCAGTGTTTCTCTTCTTAGTTCAACAGTCAGTTCAGTACAGTTCTTTGATTTGTGATGACTGATTACCATTACAGAATATGCATTTTGAAACTCGCAGCATGGAATGCAGCTGTCGAGGCAGCGCCGCCGCTGTAGGTTTTCCTTTTTTCCCGTTCTTTTCTCCCAGTTGCGCTCTGAGCACTTTCTTGATTCTCTCTCTGGGGGGTCATGCGTTATTAGTTCTGTTTGCTCCCACCACCACCCCAGCACCTACAGGCTGAAAAAGTAAGTTTGGTTTCATATAATAGATGATGTTAAACAATAGATAATTAAATAGTTAAACTCAATATCTTGAAGTATTGGAGGGAGCTTAGTTACATACTGGCTCAATAGCTACATTGGATTGAGTATAATGGAGGACACAATGTTACCAAAAGTAGTCCTTTACATTGAGCTGTGTTATAATAAATTATTATTATTATTTACAGTGAGCTGTTATAATAAATTATTATTATTATTTACAGTGAGCTGTGTTATAATAAACTATTATTATTATTATTTACAGTGAGCTGTGTTATAATAAATTATTATTATTATTTACAGTGAGCTGTGTTATAATAAATTATTATTATTATTTACAGTGAGCTGTGTTATAATAAATTATTATTATTATTTACAGTGAGCTGTGTTAGGGGATGCGAGACATACTGTATGTGGACCTCGTAAACGTTTCAAAGACCAGCTAAAATACCAACTTATGGTAGCAGGCTTGTCGATGAAAACGTAGGAGTTCACAACCTCTGACAAGAACTCTTGACGCTTTGCTGTAAACGTATCTGGTGTGAAGCTCAATAACCTCAGAACCATTGTGTGTGAGTGTGTGTGTGTGCCTGCATTCGTTTGTACATGTGTTATTTAAAGAATTGGCTGTTTGTATCATTCAGCCTATTCAAAAAAGTGTGAAATATTGTTCCAAATATTCAAAAATATTTGTGTATTAGTTCAATAATATATGTAAAAGTTAAAGACATTATATATTTGTGTTAAAATCCAAATGTTAACGCAATTTTGTGACGTCTCACACCGTGAGTGTCAGGGGTGCCAAAAACACACGGCGCCATCTGCAGGCTGCAGCCAACATTACACAGAAAGCAAATAGGGCGCTATAAACATCAAACATTATTATTATTATTATAAACATCAAACATTACCCTGAATGCAATAAGCTAATGACGAGGCCAAGGCATGGACACTGTGGACTATGAAGTGTGCTGGCTGTTTGGCAGCATTGGTAAACACAATACAGGACTATGTGAATATGGAGTAGAAGAGATTGTAAAACAAATGTTCATGGATGTGTAAAGGAGGATAATGTGTTTGGTAGTGCTATCATAATATATCTCATCGAGAAACTTACTCAAACCACCGGAAACAACAACAAAGTGAAGTATTAAAAACGGTAAGAGCCACAATTTACAATTTAGGCATTTAGCAGACGCTCTTAATCCAGAGCGACTTACATTTAAGCAAGAACAAAAGCATGGTAAT
The DNA here is from genome assembly GCF_964188405.1 of Protomyctophum parallelum. Taxonomy (NCBI): domain Eukaryota; kingdom Metazoa; phylum Chordata; class Actinopteri; order Myctophiformes; family Myctophidae; genus Protomyctophum; species Protomyctophum parallelum. The sequence goes on from NC_139715.1 coordinate 3,791,975, forward strand.
ACATCACATAAAAGCATTTATCATGAAACATGCGTAAGCTAAGAAAGTAACAGTGGAATATCTATGTAATGAAACTATACATACACTATACATATAAACTATACATATTTACTACTATGCTATTATGTACTATGGCGTGCTATGACTATATACAATACAATTATAGTGCTGTCTACATAACATGCTATAAGTCTGTGTCAAATGCTATCTAAGCCACCATGCATAGGTTTTTGGGAGGGATGCACGATTAATCCGTAGCATAATCGTTATCGACCATATCGGTATCGGAAACGGTCTCAAACATAATCGGTTTTCACCAACAACAAAAAAAATAAAATTCAAAAAATAATTCTACATTGAATTATGTGTACTCATCTCATTCAGTTGTGAAAACAGACAGGAAAAGAGTATGCTATTTATTTATTTATTGATTGATTGAATACTTTTTAACAGGCTTTGGGCCGAGACCTAGGCTTGTTTCCATTGTGGTCCTCTGTAGAATATCGAAATCGGTCAGAATCGGAAGATAATTATGACCCTGCAAATAATCGTTGATCGGTCATCATTTCATAATGGTGCAGCCCTAGTTTTTGGTGTAAGTCTCACACTGTAGCCCTTTCCAGACCTAAGCGCAAAACGGTTTTGCGCCGCGGACAGAAGAAGCTGTGATGCGTGAGCGCAGCTGGTTTTTAGACAGCTGGTGGACGGGAATTAAGCTCCACCTCCGCGGACGATTGACGAGGAGGAGGAGAGCGCTTCTGGGAATCTGGCCGTCGCGCAAGTCGTCCGCGGGAAGTGGAGCTTCTTTTCCGTCCAGCAGAGTGTCTACAAACCCGGTTTTGAAGCTGTGTGCAGCCGAGAACGTGCGCGGCTCTTTGGATAGTGTGGCAGCACCCTGTGAGTGTCAGGGGTGACAAAAACATACAGCGCCATAACAATCTAGCATTACCCAGAAGACCAATGAAAAAACATCTAACATTACCCAGAAGACCAATGAAAAAACATCTAACATTACCCAGAAGACCAATGGAAAAACATCTAACATTACCCAGAAGACCAATGAAAAAACATCTAACATTACCCAGAAGACCAATGAAAAAACATCTAACATTACCCAGAAGACCAATGAAAAAACATCTAACATTACCCAGAAGACCAATGAAAAAACATCTAACATTACCCAGAAGACCAATGAAAAAACATCTAACATTACCCAGAAGACCAATGGAAAAATAACAAACATTACCCAGAAGACCAATGAAAAAACATCTAACATTACCCAGAATGCAGTGTTGAAACCTATTCTCAACCGTTAGTCTATAGACAGCTGGTCAAAGTAAGTGTGGTATCCATTTGTAGTCCATATTTGCAATATTCTATGTCAAGACTACATTTCTGTGCTAAGTCAGTTCATCTCCAAGGCCTGCTCCAAGGACAGCTGTCTTTGTTATTCAAAGAAGGGTGTCGAGATGGTTTGTTTACGGTTTACTGTATGTTCCTGCTGCAATTTGTGTAACAATAGAATTGGTGTGGGCACATGGTTGATCAATGGGTCTTCAGAGGAACAGTAAACACGCCTACATTCTCACCTTAGTTTGAGAATCTGTACTTAATACCTGTACTCTGAGTGTAACTGGGGTGGTCAGTGGAGGCTGGTCAGTGGTCACGACTTGTGGCCAGCTGGCTCTGGCTCCTGTGTGAGCTTAAATGCTATGCTATGCTGCTGCGCTGTGGACTCTGAATAAACAACATCTTGGAACATCATCTCGTCTGTTTGCCGTTCACATTTATCTCCTGTATAGTATGAAATATACGACAAGTTGGAGCCTGAATACACGGTGTCGTTGGGGTGGATCATTCCATTCCAGGCACAACGAACCAGTGGACTTTTGGGGAGTTTTTGTGAACGGCGACGAAGAAGTTCCAGCGGACCCGACCGTGATCTTGTCCATACGCAGCGGGGATGATGACGACGACCACCGCGATGAGGAGTGTTGTGCAACGGGGACCGATACCAGCCGCCGGACAAGTGGGCAGCGGAGCGGTCGACGGGAGCAACAGCCACACGGCGGCCTTGGACATCACGTCGGCACGGGGACAGCAATCGCGGGCGGCGAGCGGGGAGACGCAGCACAGAGCAGCAGTGGCTTGATTGACCGACCTAAGCTGAGGGCCTTCACGGACCTGCGCGCACGGGGTCTGTGATGATGATGTTCAGCCTTTTCTCTTCATATTCCCATCTCTGATGTTTCAGAGTTGGGAGGGGGGAGAGAAGATATGATGACGAGGACAGCGAAAACAGCAGTGTACTTTTTCTCACCTTGAGCCGTGCAGCTGAACGAACATTTCGAGGTAGGCTAGAAAGAGCAGCATACAGAAGAAGTTTCCTTTGTTCGTACAGAGAAAAGATGGACTTTCCTTCTCTCTGTTTAACAAATTGTACGTCGCGTTTGTTTTCAACATGAAATAATATAGGCCTCATGTTGGTATGTGTTTGTCGTATAATTAGATAAGTTGAGTCATATAGCCTAATTATGAGTCAATGAGGTATTTTCCTATAGATATCAAGAGATATGTGTTATTATAGTTAAACTCTGGCGCGTCAATGCTTTCTTTTTGGATATCACCGCGGGTGATTTTAGTCAGGGTAAGTCCGGAGTGACTTAACTGATATTGTGTATTTACTGTGTACTGGCATTGAAATAGCAGAGTTTATAGTAAAACATGTAGGTTTATTGCATATCAAAAAAGTGCTCTTGTAACAATAGGAGCTGAAAGCGGCATGTCTTGTTTAAATGTCAGTTAACTGTAGCCTACTAATCATTTCCCATTATTCATGGTTTGAGATTACTTATTTGTCCGAATAGTGATTAAATTACGAGGCAATTGGCAGCCGAAAATTTACAGTGTTTAAAGAGAGTTTAATTTTACTCTTTGTGGTTTTCTAGGGCTTGAAATGCGAGTTTTCTTATTTTTCTTTGTTTGTGCGCATAGACGTACGAGCTGAGATATTGGTTTTCATGTGGATCTCGAGAAGAGAGGTCCCTGTGAGATGGTTCATTGTCCTGTAACATTTTTAGCCATAAGAGTTTGAAGTAACACAAAGAGAATTCTCCACTGATCCGAAATTGTATACCCACTGTAATGAAAATCATTTATGGCAAGTAATCTTGAATGTCTGTTTGAAAACCATTTTTTGGAAGTTCTGTACTGTAATGCTGTTATTTGTGGTGTCTTGAATGTATAGTGTCCAGCTGAGGGTCAAGGGGGGTATAAGCAACAGTTATGAATATGGACTATAGGCTACATTTTGTATTCAACAGACGATTAGTCTGTTGAAAGGGGGGATTGTGGTATCCATTTTTAGTCCATATTTGCAATATTCTATGTCAAGACTACATTTCTGTGCTAAGTCAGTTCATCTCCAAGGCCTGCTCCAAGGACAGCTGTCTTTGTTATTCAAAGAAGGGTGTCGAGATGGTTTGTTTACGGTTTACTGTATGTTCCTGCTGCAATTTGTGTAACAATAGAATTGGTGTGGGCACATGGTTGATCAATGGGTCTTCAGAGGAACAGTGAACACGCCTACATTCTCACCTTAGTTTGAGAATCTGTACTTAATACCTGTACTCTGAGTGTAACTGGGGTGGTCAGTGGAGGCTGGTCAGTGGTCACGACTTGTGGCCAGCTGGCTCTGGCTCCTGTGTGAGCTTAAATGCTATGCTATGCTGCTGCGCTGTGGACTCTGAATAAACAACATCTTGGAACATCATCTCGTCTGTTTGCCGTTCACATTTATCTCCTGTATAGTATGAAATATACGACATAAGAGCCACCATACTGTACATACAGTAGGTTCAACAGTGCTCATGAAAAGAGCCATATATTATTCATTCAAGTTGTATTCATTCTCGAGTAATCAAACTCATTTTCAGTGTCGTCGAGGAACACAATCACATAGAAAAACATCACAATACATCAGAAGATCAGGAAAAGAATACAATACAATCGTTTGTCAATGTCCTTAATTATAATAAAAATAGTAAAGTTTACTGAAAAGCTTGGGCAGGATAACAACACATGTAAAGCAGGGGTTCTCAACCCCCCGACCCCCCCCTTGCACCCCCATTAACTCCGCCCATGAATACAATATAATACATGTGGAATTACATTAGGTTTTACAAATAAAAAACTAAAACAAATGTGGTCAATTGTAATGTCTTTTGTAGGTCGTTCCATGTATTAGAATTAGAGCCACAGAAGCTAAAGGCAGATTTACCAAGTTCAGAGTTATCGTTTGGTACCTTGAATTTGGGGGAATTACTTGACCGACCGGGTCAACACCCAGGCTCATCTCAGAGTCCCATCTCAGGAAAGATGAGATGTATTTAGGACAATCTCCAAGCATGGCTTTATACAAGAACAGGTGGACAGGAAAGATGAGATGTATTTAGGACAATCTCCAAGCATGGCTTTATACAAGAACAGGTGCCAATGCAGTTCTCGTCTCTCTGTCAGGGAGGACCATCCAACCAATCAGTGCATCATAAACTAGATATAAAACTATAAAAGATAATACAACAAAACACAGACATAACCGTACTTCATGTTATTGCACAAATGCCTATTTCACGACATATATTGCACAGCACACACTTTTGTTGCAGCTGTTATTGCACAAAACCCTGATTGTACTTAACTTAGAAACAGCACAATCAAACATGTAACGGATCATTTCTGCTGTGGGATAGAAAACATGTAACGGATCATTTCTGCTGTGGGATAGAAAACATGTAACGGATCATTTCTGCTGTGGGATAGAAAGTGTTACTGAGTCTGCTGGTCCCTGATCTCAGCACTCTGTACCGTCTACCGGACGGCAACAGTTCAAACAGTGAAGTGTCCTTTATAATGTTCTGTGGTTGTTTTGAGACAGCGGGATGTGTGTGTAGATCCTTCTATGTGGAAAGAGGGCAGCCAGCGATCGTTTGTGCCGTGTTAAAGACCCTCTGTAGCTATACTGTACAGCTGGTGTAGCACACGCATATACAGTACGTTAGAATGCTCTCTATGGCGCACCGATAAAAGGACAGCAGCGGTCTCTGTGTGATGTAGTTCCCCCTGAGCACCCTCAGGAAGTAGAGTCTCTGCTGGGCCTTCTTCAGCAGCTCAGAGGTGTCCACGTTCCAGGTCAAGCCCTCCTCCATGTGGACTCCCAGAAAGCGGCATTTATTTGGCATTATTGTGAGTTACAGTTTGTGTGAAATGTCACAAATCAAACATACATGAATGCATGACAGTGATATTTAATAATGATCTATATTACATTACATTTACATACATGTATTTGTACAGCACTTTTCATGACATGAAGTTCAGCTAAAAAGACCTTTACAGAGCAATAAAAACCACACCTGTGTGAAGTGAGGGGCGCTCTCATCGTCATACTGTACACCATCTCATTCCGGCCAATCACAATGTGCGTCTCCCCCCCCGCCCCCCCGACGAAGGGGGACATCTGGTGGCCAGGCATCGAAGCACAGCACTCCTGGTCCATCAACAGCATCACTTACTTCCTAACAGGAGAAGAGCAACACCGCTGCTGTGAATAACCATATCTGTGCAGAAACACAAATTCAGATTTTACGGGGGCCAGTTTCAAATTGCAGCCGTCCGTAGGTGCCCTTTGAGGGCAGTTTTGAAGGAGTCAAGGGATTCACATGTCTTAATGACTGTTAGTAGGGCGTCCCACATTTTGGTGGCATAGGAACGATATTAATTTGCTCCCTTGTTTGTGCCGAATCTGGGTTGCACGTGGTTTGTTGAACTCCCTCTGGTGTTGTGGGTGTGGACTTCATTGACATTAAGGAAGTATTTAGACAGGTACATGGGTATCTTAGTGAAGTATTTAGACAGATACATGGGTATCTTGGTGAAGTATTTAGACGGGTACTTGGGTATCTTAGTGAAGTATTTAGACAGGTACATGGGTATCTTAGTGAAGTATTTAGACAGGTACATGGGTATCTTAGTGAAGTATTTAGACAGGTACATGGGTATCTTGGTGGTGTAGTGAATCTTGTGGACCAGGCCCATTGCAAGATGTTGTACTATGTCATCAACCCTAAGCCATTCCAGCCTGTCAAAGTGGGCAGCGGTGAGGTGGGTTCGGGGAGTGAGGCCAAGTAGTAGCCTGACCAGTTTGTTTTGGGAAGTCTGGAGCCTTGTTTTAAGGGCTGATCGTACATTAATAAATATGTACAGGTTCACAAAGGTTCTCATTAATATGTAGATTAACATTGTAATGAAAGGTGGGGCTCTTGGGAATCAAGAGGATGAATTATAATTATTCAAATAACACGGCCAGAAAAGCTCCATTCTCTAAAATAAAATGTCTTCTAAATTCTGACAGTTTTCTGAAATACCTCATGTTTCTGTATCAGTGGTGCTCAATATTTCATGTCAAGGACCCCAACAATTATATGTAATTGGCCATCGACCCCCATCTGAAAATAATGTTGTTCCAGGGACCTCCCCAGAAGTTAAAATGTTCACTCTGTAATAATATATATTCAAAGATTCGAGGCACATTCTCATGATTTTTCAAAAAAGACCTACAAGTTCGTAGCTTGTAGATCTGCCATTTTTCAACAGCTAAAGTATACAGTAACATAATGCTTTAAAACACCACAAGGGGTTCCCGCCCCCGCCCCAAAATGGGTTAATTAAATGCAAATGACTTACAGATCTTCAAGGAGAGAACGCTCGTATTCCTGGAGAGCTTTGTGCAAAGTGTCTCTGGCTGTGCTGGAGGTCAGGAGAGCATATATTGCCCTCATCTTGTCCTGAGTGGTGGTCTTGGACTCCACATTGCTGTAGCCCTCATTGTCTATGATGTCCTTCTCAAAGAGTACATCTAGGATGGGACCCACATTCCTCACCTTGTCAACCAGGAAACGCCGATGTTGGTCCACAAAGTGTTTCGCTGAAGTTAAGGAGGATTGAACGTTGAGTTGTTGGTTTTCATTTGACATTGTTTTAAAATGGAAAGTGCCATATAATAATAATAATAAATAAAAAATAATAATAATAAAACTTTATTTGTATAGCACCTTTCATGACATGAAATGCAGCTCAAAGTGCTTTACAGAACAATGGAGAATAAAAGAAAAGCAAGGCAACGACATTAAAAAACCAGCAGTAATACAGTACAGTGAGGACATGAAAAATAAAAAATACAAGATCAATTAAAGGCAATGTTGTAGAAGTGGGTCTTGAGCTGAGCTTTAAAAATGTCTACAGAGGCTGCCTGACGAAGGTACAGTGGGAGCTTGTTCCATGCCGACGGCCCGTAGAAGCAAAAAGCTGCATCCCCGTATTTTTTTGTTGCCATTTTTTTGGGCAAAGCGAGCAGGCCGGCGGTGGAAGACCTTAGGGGGCGGTTTGGGACATATTTAGGCAGGCAGTCATGTAGGTAGGAAGGTGCGAGACCATTGAGAGCTTTATAGACATATAGGAGCTAACAATTCTTATTCTAAAAATTGCAGTAAAATGATACAGTTTGTGCTGGTAGTATATATATACACACACAGTGTGTGTGCGTTATAGATATCGTTATAGATCGTTGCTGCAGAAATCTCTTATCTCCTTATTTAAACGTGTTTGTTCATGATTTAACGTCCTACTTGACCTCACTACAGCGTCACGCTAAAACATCCAAAGTAACAACAGATCTACAAGCTAGAGACTCACCTGGTATGGAAAATGGTAAATGGTAAATGGTGCATTTATATAGCGCCTTTATCCAAGGCGCTTTACATAGATTGTGCATTACATTCACCCATTCATACACCGATCGCGGCGGAAGCCATGCAAGGTACCAACCAGCACATCGGGAGCAATTGGGGGTTCAGTGTCTTGCCCAAGGACACTTCGACATGTAGACAGGAGGAGCCGGGATTCGAACCGCCGACCCATGGATCATTGGACGACCTGCTCTACCTCTTGAGCCACAGTCGCCCCGCCGAAGTAACAACAGATCTACAAGCTAGAGACTCACCTGGCATGGAAGCAGCCGCTCCTGTAGATTGTGCTGGTATGGAAGCAGCCGCTCCTGTAGATTGTGCTGGTATGGAAGCAGCCGCTCCTGTAGATTGTGCTGCAAGAAATAAAAGTGTTCAAATTATGAACAGAAACGAACCATCGAGGCCCATCTCACCACGGTGAAATAGCACCGACTGGTAAGTCCCGACATAAACCCCACAATCCCTACATATTACACTACTACTGTTTTGACCGCGACAGATTGCTATTTCACCGCGTGAGGGAGAGTGAGATCGGGTTTGACATGATTTACGAATGGGTTGCAATTCGACTGGGGCTGAGTCGGCTCTACCGAACTTCACAAAGTTCCACGCGACAACTGGCGTGCTCGGTGGTGTCCCCACGCCCCCCCCCCCGTAAGGCTAATCCAACGTTGACGCAGCCCATCTATGAATAGGGGCCCCTATGAGGAGCATTTCAGTGTCAGTGTAATATGTACGGATTTTGGGGTTTTCTAGGTGTGTATTTGAATTGCCAATCTGTGCCATTTCTCCGTATTTGGGTGAGACCGGCTTGCTACATCCCAAGGTTGAATGAAAGTCCATAACTTTACCTTTCAGGGTAATGTCTTGCTGCCAGACCGGTCCAGAGTCGGGGCTCAGTAATTTCATTGAGAAGTTTTCTGCATTGACGTCCATATTCACCACGAACGTTGGATGGTAATTTGGTCCAAAATTGTCTCCAAAATAAGTTGCAGCCTGAGAACAGAGACTTGTGTTAATTGTGTTACAGCAGCCTAGTAACTAGTAGCCTAGTTACAGCAGCATAGTAACTAGTAGCCTAGTTACAGCAGCCTAGTAACTAGTAGCCTAGTTACAGCAGCCTAGTAACTAGTAGGCTAGTTACAGCAGCCTAGTAACTAGTAGCCTAGTTACAGCAGCCTAGTAACTAGTAGCCTAGTTACAGCAGCCTAGTAACTAGTAGCCTAGTTACAGCAACAGAAGTGGCGGAGGAGTGAAAATAACAGTTTCCTTGACTCACACTGCTTTACCATACAATAAACAGACAACGTAGGTTTAATACGTACCTTAGGTTGTACTTTCTGTGAAGGACACACTGACAGACTGTAGGTTTAATACGTACCTCAGGTTGTACTTTCTGTGAAGGACACACTGACAGACTGTAGGTTTAATACGTACCTCAGGTTGTACTTTCTGTGAAGGACACACTGACAGACTGTAGGTTTAATACGTACCTTAGGTTGTACTTTCTGTGAAGGACACACTGACAGACTGTAGGTTTAATACGTACCTCAGGTTGTACTTTCTGTGAAGGACACACTGACAGACTGTAGGTTTAATACATACCTCAGGTTGTACTTTCTGTGAAGGACACACTGACAGACTGTAGGTTTAATACGTACCTCAGGTTGTACTTTCTGTGAAGGACACACTGACAGACTGTAGGTTTAATACATACCTTAGGTTGTACTTTCTGTGAAGGACACACTGACAGACTGTAGGTTTAATACGTACCTCAGGTTGTACTTTCTGTGAAGGACACACTGACAGACTGTAGCGTTGGTCTGGGATGAGAACACAGTCGGAGGGGACCGGCTCGATGGGTTGCTTGTTATCATGAAATCCCTTCACCTATAATGACACCAACACAGTTTGATCAGATGGTTCTTTCATACTTTCACCTATAATGACACCAACACTGTTTGATCAGATGGTTCATTCATACTTTCACCTATAATGACACCAACACAGTTTGATCAGATGGTTCATTCATACTTTCACCTATAATGACACCAACACAGTTTGATCAGATGGTTCATTCATACTTTCACCTATAATGACACCAACACAGTTTGATCAGATGGTTCATTCATAGTGGCCGGTATCAGGTATGTAGGCAGAGCTGACTTTTGTCAGGAGCCAAATGAAATGACCCCCCTAGGCCAGTGGTTCCCAAAGTGGGGTCTGAGGACCCCCAGGGGTCCTTAAGGGAGTTCCAGGGGGTCCCCAGCTAAATGATAGTTAGGAACCAAATGGGCCCTTATGGCTCTGTGACTCTGAGAGTGTACACTCTACATGTGTGCACTCTCAGAGTTAAATTAACATTGGTGTTACAATTAACAGATATATTTACCTCTCTGTAAGACACATTACTTAACAGATATATTTACCTCTCTGTAAGACACATTACTTAACAAATATATTTACCTCTCTGTAAGGCACATTACTTAACAGATATATTTACCTCTCTGTAAGACACATTACTTAACAGATATATTTACCTCTCTGTAAGACACATTACTTAACAGATATATTTACCTCTCTGTAAGACACATTACTTAACAGATATATTTACCTCTCTGTAAGGCACATTACTGGGCAGCAGTAACACACTCATCGTCCGTATCGGTGACTCTTGACGGAACAGCAACACCTGAGCACGTTCTGGTGTTGGTGTGGGTTGAAAGTACCTCAAGACTCTTTCCAGGATCCCAAAGAGAGACAGATGGTTCACATTTACAACCACATGAGTCTGGGTCACTCTCTGCGGTTGTAAGAGTTCCAGACCCTCGTCTGTGATGTGGGCCACGGACAGATCACCTGTGGGGGAAATAACATAACGTTATAGATTCCACTCCATGAGTAGCTGACTCACCAGGTGTGATGTCACAGTGTGGCAGGTGTAGCTGACTCACCAGGTGTGATGTCACAGTGTGGCAGGTGTAGCTGACTCACCAGGTGTGATGTCACAGTGTGGCAGGTGTAGCTGACTCACCAGGTGTGATGTCACAGTGTGGCAGGTGTAGCTGACTCACCAGGTGTGATGTCACAGTGTGGCAGGTGTAGCTGACTCACCAGGTGTGATGTCACAGTGTGGCAGGTGTAGCTGACTCACCAGGTGTGATGTCACAGTGTGGCAGGTGTAGCTAACTCACCAGGTGTGATGTCACAGTGTGGCAGGTGTAGCTGACTCACCAGGTGTGATGTCACAGTGTGGCAGGTGTAGCTAACTCACCAGGTGTGACGTCACAGTGTGGCAGGTGTAGCTGACTCACCAGGTGTGATGTCACAGTGTGGCAGGTGTAGCTGACTCACCAGGTGTGATGTCACAGTGTGGCAGGTGTAGCTGACTCACCAGGTGTGATGTCACAGTGTGGCAGGTGTAGCTGGCAGACAGACTTCTGAGGACACTGGATGTCAAACAGAGGACCTGCAGGAGTCCTTCCTGTTGGCTGGAACCATCTCTCCTCCCACTGAACAGTCCTGTAGAGGACCTCTCCTTCGCCTGTCGTTTCAAACACCAACGCTGTCTCGCTGCACTGGAACAGCCCGGACCTGGCGAACTTGAACCTGTGACCGGTGGTGAAAGAAAGTACTAAGTAAAAGTATAAATACTGCAATGTAGACGTACTCCGTTACAAGTAGAAGCCCCGTATTCAAAATGTACTCGAGTGAAAGTACAAAAGTATTGGCATAAAAATATACTTAAAGTACTAAAAGTAAAAGTACTCGTATTGCAGAATGTCCCATTTCACAAGTTCAAAATACACTTTAGTCGACTAAAATCTTATGACATTTAGTCGACTAAAACTAGACTAACACTAAGACATTCCAGCTGACTAAAATGTGACTAAAACTAAAATAGAAATGTGCTGCCAAAAACAACACTGGTTGACTGTCCTGTGTTTAGGATAACTGACCTGTACTGATTGGTTGACTAGGATAACTCACCTGTAGTGATTGGTTGACTAGGATAACTGACCTGTACTGATTGGTTGACTAGGATAACTCACCTGTAGTGATTGGTTGACTAGGATAACTGACCTGTACTGATTGGTTGACTAGGATAACTGACCTGTACTGATTGGTTGACTAGGATAACTGACTTGTAGTGATTGGTTGACTAGGATAACTCACCTGTACTGATTGGTCGACTGCTCTGCGTGCACACTGGGTTCAAAATGGCTCTGAAAGACACAAAGCAGACAGGAAACGATCAGTGTCTTTCCTGGTGTTCAGTCACTGTGATTATTGTGCAGAGCAGAGGGTTCTGTCCTCACTGTGTCCATGTTGGAATGATGGAGTCTAGAGGGTTCTGTCCTCACTGTGTCCATGTTGGAATGATGGAGTCTAGAGGGTTCTGTCCTCACTGTGTCCATGTTGGAATGATGGAGTCTAGAGGGTTCTGTCCTCACTGTGTCCATGTTGGAATGATGGAGTCTAGAGACGCGCGCGCACACACACACACACACACACACACACACACACACACACACACACACACACACACACACACACACACACACACACACACACACACACACACACACACACTCACACACACACACACACACACACACACACACACACACACACAATCAATTATAGATTCCAATGTTAACTTTGAGTGACATAATGCTAAACAGATTTGTTTGTGTGTGTGTGTGTGTGTGTGATGGGGGGGGGGGTTCCCAGTTCAAATAGTGTGTGTGTGTGTGTGTGTGTGTGTGTGTGTGTGTGTGTGTGTGTGTGTGTGTGTGTGTGTGTGTGTGTGTGTGTGTGTGTGTGTTACGTGTGTGTATGTGTGTGTGTGTGTGTGTGTGTGTGTGTGTTACGTGTGTGTGTGTGTGTGTGTGTGTGTGTGTGTGTGTGTGTGTGTGTGTGTGTGTGTGTGTGTGTGTGTGTGTGTGTGTGTTACGTGTGTGGACGTGGTCTGGAATTAAATGTGTGTGTGTCCATTATACTTACTGCTCACACAGACACGCTGAGGAGGAGTAGGAGGACCATAACCCAAACCCAGCATAGAGAGGTCCAGTGGGCGTGGTCTGGAAGGTGTACAGGTGTCTCAGTGAGTCAGAGCACACTGTGTAGAAGGACAGAGTCCCAGCGGGACGGTCCACATACACTGATACTCTGTTGGAGCCTTTAGAGGCTCTGACAGGGAGGACAGTCGTCTGTCTGTTGTGGTAGACAGAGTAACTGAGACCATTAACACCATCACAGGTCAGACTCCAGGACTTAGCATTCCCTCCAAACCTACAGTCAACACCAGCTCCTTTCCTGCTGATTGTTCCGTCATCCACTGCTATATAAACCCCTCCACTGCACTCTACCTCCCAGGAACAGCGTCCAGTCACACTCTGTGAACTCAGAACCTGTCCATGGTAATCAAACCTGTCTGGGTGATCAGGAGGACGCTGACCCCCTGACCTCTGTGACCCCCCTGTGACCTTCCTGTTGTCCTCAGACAGAGAGAGGTCACAGTGTGCTGTGTTTGAGTCCAATGTGAGACGCTGGAAATCTGATGAGAAAACAACACAGTAAACATTAAATACATCATTCACTGACTGACGCACACGCATGTGCGCACACACACACACACACACACACACACACACACACACACACACACACACACACACACACACACACACACACACACACCTGTCTGTCTCTATGTGTCTGTCTCTCTGTATACCTGTCTGTCTCTCTGTGTACCTGTATGTCTCTCTGTGTACCTGTCTGTCTCTCTGTGTACCTGTCTGTCTCTCTGTGTACCTGTCTGTCTCTATGTGTACCTGTCTGTCTCTCTGTGTACCTGTCTGTCTCTCTGTGTACCTGTCTGTCTCTCTGTGTTACTGTGTACCTGTCTGTCTCTCTGTGTACCTGTCTGTCTCTCTGTGTACCTGTCTGTCTCTCTGTGTTACTGTGTACCTGTCTGTCTCTCTGTGTACCTGTCTGTCTCTCTGTGTACGTGTCGTCTAACACACGGTAACTAACTATTTTTCCCCAAAATAATCAAAGTACAGCATAGAGCACAGTACACTACAATACAGTACAGAGCACAGTGCAGTACAGTAACTATAACAGTAAATGTATAGTTGCACCGCTCAGTTCACACACGTGTGATTTATATTTCCAGTTGTCTTGTATGGTGTTAAATGGAGCGTGGAACCATGCCAATGATCGACACGGGAGATCCACCTGTGATCTGCACACATCACGGCTCTGCACCACCTTTCATGGATTGCACGTCAGAACTGAACTTATGCCAATATAGACGAAATACATGTTGTTTACGACCAGGTTAGTGAATGAGGCCCATTGTTTCTGTCAAACCACATGACCTCATCTTGATGAGGACCAGGCCAAGAGCAGAGAGTAGAGAGCACAAGAGTTTTCAGGACAACATCAACCAAGTATACAACAGTATATAAAATATTAATGTAGACACAGATACTCACGTTTTGTAATGAGTTGACTCAGTTGAGGATTAGTAAGCCAATCTTCTCCTCCATGTTTCACTCTGTAGGAAGTAGAACAACAATGCATCAATGTCTGACTGTCTAACACAACGTCTCCACTAGCTGACACTACAGTGTTTCACTCTGTAGGAAGTAGAACGGAGGGTTACACTCTCTGTAACCCAGGTTCTCTGAGTGGAGAGACTGGCTCTCCACTACATATTATTCAATATGTACGGGAACTGACCCCACAGGGCAGTGTTCATGGATATCTCTTTAAGACACATCTACTATATGGTGGCCCTGCCCAGATGCCAATCAGTGGGCTATTTAAGCATATTTAAGCACATTTTATTCAATATGTACGGGAACTCTCTAAGACACACCGCGAGGAAATAAGCAGACCAGCTGCCCCCGCGGCAGCCGGAGGCAGTTTACCTGAATTCCATCAGAGCCTATAAGTTGTGAGCGCCATGAGTCTGACCGTGGCTATCCTTGCCACAGGCACTTGCCAACATGCTCCAAAACTTCAGTATTCATACCAAGCAAGTAATACTCGTGGCCTAGGCGCAAGACGCCACCTAGGCTCAGCTGGCCCAGCACGATGCTAGGCCAGTGACCACCGGGGTGAAGGGCTGCTCAAGCCAGCCCGTCAGATGCCCGGCCGACCTGACTGGTCAAGGTGCCGGTTACCCTACCACTGAGTAGCACGCAGGAGCGACTCCCACAGGGGGAGCGGATGCCACCACGTTCCATCGTCGGTAGGACAGGGTGAATGTAGACAGAGTCGACCATGTCACTGCTGTGTAGATCTCTGTCAGAGATACACCATTCTACAGCAACCAGGGGGCTGTCGTCCCATGGGCAGAGTGTGCCCGTCTTCCAGACGACACTGGCACTCCTGCCGGCTTGTCCCTGTTGGATCACCCCTGTGATCCGATGGGACAGTACAGCCTTCGACCATGGTCTACCCGAGCACCCCTGCTAAAACACACGAAGCGCTGGTCCGTCACTTTGTGGGCCTACGTGTGGCACACCTCATCCGTCTGCATGAAAAGAGAGGACAGAGCTCAATCACCCGATTGAGATGTACCCCTGAGAGAACCTTGGGGAGATGGTTGGGTCGAGGTGTAAACTACTCCATCACCCGGCCGAGCTTGTTATGGGTTGACAGCGCTCGCAACTCTCACATTTCCCCTTGCAGACATGACTATATAATACTGCTGTCTTGAGTGACCGCATGTCAGGCTCACTGACTAAATTATTTTAAAGAGGGCTCATCATAGAGCCTCCCGGGCTAACGGCCTGGCCCCCTAAACAGGACTGGTGGGGCCCTAACCTGAGCTCCTCTGAGCCCCAGGGTGCCATTATGGAAATGTAACCAGGTTACTGCAGTCTGCAGTCATGCACTCCCGCTCAAGTCAGCCCGTCGGACAGTAGGCCAACAGACTGTTGAAGCCATGTCCTGATGCGGAGCCCAGCCCACTCAGTGAGGTGGGTGCTGGCTGCCACATGGATACCACACTGGTATAACCTGATAAATGCGGACGGCATCGACACAGAGTCCGTCACACAGATCTGCACGGATTGTGCTCACATCCCTGCCAACCTATATGCCTGCTAGATTGTTTCACAACCCAAAGAGGGAGCCCAGTCTTGGAGACCATCTGCTTAAGACAGTTTGGCCCATTAGAGGGGCCCATTAAACAGGGCTTTTTTTTTTTCTTCTATAGAATGCATGGATTGGTGCCAGCACCACCTAAACCTTGCCATGTAGGAAGTGGCAGCCTCCTTCATGGGACATTCTTGTGGCTGACACTGCTAACAACAAGAAGGCTGTCCTGCGAGAAGCCACAGTGTCCACGCTTAATTGGCTCATGCCGCAAGGCAGACAGTACCACCTCCCGTGGGGGGACTTCCGACCTAATGTGCGAGCACCCTTCAGTAACTGGGTGATCTTTGTGTTGACCTTGTGTGGGACAGTGGTCCGCCGTGTCACCCTTCTGGTGATTCTGCTCCCCCCTGACAGTCTCGTCACACTCTGCTGTGTGGACCGACGTAACTATACACGTTTACATACATGTAAACTGTGTCAGCAATACGCCTGCATAGTGCCTGACCGTAAAGGACAGATAATGCACTGGCCGCATGTTCAGGGGAGCCGGGGGGACACAGTTTTTTGGGACATTTTAGTCTGTCAGTGGAAACGACTTGTCTTTTGCCTCTAAAAACAGGCCCCCATGGCCCCTCCAGCTTCAGCTGGAAGGATGAGACCATTCATACAGGAGGTCCTCATACCAGGGCCCCCGCAGGACACACACTGGTCATGGCCATCCTCTGTGGGCATGTGAGCTCCACATGCCTGAGAAACCCCTGCTGTTTCCATCTCCTCTTGTCTCTATATAGATACATTCATATGTATACCTATATTATTTATTATATGTGTACTTATATATTAGAGCTGGGACTCGATTAAAAAAATTAATCTAATTAATCAGAGGCTTTGCGATTAATTAATCTAGATTAATCGCATTTTAATCGCATATCAATATTCAACCCGAGAACAGTGAGAAACCTTTTCTTTTAATGTTTTTTGGTATCCCAGTGAATCAATGAATAGTGACTACAGGATACCACTCATTTTCAACATTTTACTGTCATTAATATACCTGTTGTGGAAATAATAATAAAAGTCACCCCATTCTGTGTTGCCTAGAACTGGAGGTCTGAAAAAAAAATAGTAACAGTAACAAGTACATCTCAGTGACATCACAAAGCTGTACTTACTTCATATTGTTACTGTTTTTTGTCAGACCTCCTGTTCTAGGCAACACAAAATGGGGTGACTTTTTATTATTTCCAGTTTTCAGTACTATAGAAAAGCGCCCAGTGAGAAACGTTCCGCGGTGAAAAAAAACGTGCGATTAATTTATCTGTAGTTAATCGCGATTAATTTTTCTGTAGTTAATTAATCTAAATTAATCGCAATTAGTCCCGGCCCTATTATATATACATATATGTATACATCTTGTATTGTACACCATATTTTAACTGTTCGGACTGTGCTCAACAGGGAGTGGGCACATAGTAATTGCTTTACCCTTTGCAGAATCTCACAATGCTGCATAAACGAATCAAGGCAACATGGTACCCTAAGACATCCCCATGACACGGATTCTCAGTGTGCTCTCTCTCTTGTGTCACCAGCAGAGTTATGGACCTCTGGAAGAGGTTGTACATAAACTGCTCAGCCGCTCTGAGGCGCTCTAGCACAAAACAATCTGACCTTAAGCACACTGGAGGCTTCCAAACTTTTGTATATCATTCCAGTAGGCCTACAAGTCCACATGCATAGTGTGTTGTTGTAGCCATTATCATACTTATAAGCATATAATTGTAACGGTTTGATAATTAAATGTAACTGTTACTCTTTTTTATATTACGGGATATTGACTGATCTCCTTTAGACACAACTGATTTAAGTAGAATGACAGGATTAGTATAGACAATAGACAAACAGCAAACAAACTCATGAGAACACAGCGAAGTGGTGATGAAGTAATGTGGCTCTTTATCCAACCAAATGAAATAATAATAATAATACAGACAGGTATAAACACCCACAAAATCAAATGAATGATCTGAAAGTTATGAATCCGTTTGAACCGAATGTCCGCGATTCGCGCACGCACGCACGCACGCACGCACGAACGCCCGCTAAATAGTTTATTCGATAGGTCTGTAAGAAAAGAGTAATTAAAGTCCGCGTCTCGTGCACGCCCGCACACTCTTATTGTTCCTTATCGCTCCGTAAATCCACACGGCTCCAAAACGTCCCAGAAAGAGGGAAAACCGAAATGTCACTCCAAAAAGTTATCCAAAAAGAAAAAGGGATCCCCAGAAGCGATATAATCCAAACGTAATTATTCCAAATGCAAACAACAACAGTGGATCCTCGCGGGGTATAAAATAAATATAAACGGTCTCACCCAGTCTTTTCTGTGTTGCAGTATAGGGTGCTGCAGTGTGGCCTTAGCTATTTCCACCTATAGCGTTCGAGCAGAGTCTATTATTTAATAAATAATTAATCAAACTGATCCAGGTCTCTCGTGGACTTCCTGAACGGTTTGTCTCTCTCGTTTGGTTCCTCCCGCGGGCCGGCGACCAACGCCTCTTTTGTCGTGCGTCAGACAGCCTCGGACACGTCAATCAAAACAATCCCCTCAAATCATAACATAGGCTTTCAAAACACCCCTTAAACAATAACAAAATAAAACATCTTAGGGCCTTACCCTTAAAGGATGGCGTTAATTAAGGACCATTATATATATATGTGACATACACTTTTAAATGCCATAAATAAAATAAATCCTTTTCATAACATGTGTGGCAGCGCTACATAGACCCCCCCTCCAGCCATCGGCTACTAGGGTGAGGTACCATAGAACCTTTTTATATTAACCACATTTACAGTGTCCTGTTTATCAGGTGGGTTATTCCATCCAATTCGGTAATTCACCGGCCCTAATCTTCTCAGTACTTTAGCTGGCCCCTCCCACTTGGGCGCTAGCTTGGCGGAGAACTTGTCGCTGGCCTTCGAGAGAGGATGAGTCCTGACCCAGACTAGGTCACCCGTTTGAAAGTGCGCTTCTTTCCTGCGGGCATTATAATACCTAGCTTGTCTAGCCTGGTGCACACCCACTCTCCTCTTGACCTCCTCCGCCATCTTCTGTAGTCTCTCCACCAGGTTATATGCGGCTTGGTCTGCAGGAGACGGTGGTTTATTGATCAGCCTCTCCAGTGGGCCTTGGAGCTTCCGACCCAAAGCCAACTCAGCAGGGACTTTCCCAGTGGTCTCCTGGTGAGCTGTGTTGAGGGCGAAGCGGAACTCTGGTAGCCACTGGTCCCAGGTGTTATGGTGCTGGCCGACGAATGATGCAATCATGGTTTTCAATGTCCGGTTGATGCGTTCTGTAAGGTTGGTTTGTGGGTGGTAACTGGTGGTGAGTTTCTGGACAACACCCCAAGCCTTGCAGAGGTCCATCAGCAAGTTGGCAGTGAATTGAGGTCCTCTGTCCGAAACGAGGTACGAGGGCACCCCCCAGCGGGTGAAGATTTCCTCCCTGAGGATTTTGATGAGACGAGGTGTTTTGCTGTCTCTCAAGGGGAACATCTCCACCCATTTGGAATAATAGTCCACCACCACCAAGAGGTAAACGTTTCCGGCTTTGCTCCTGGGGAATGGACCCATCAGGTCGATGCCTAACATCACTCCGGGAGCGGTGACTTGAGTGCTCTGTAGTAGCCCTGCCGGCTTGGTGTTGCTTGCCTTGTATTGCTGGCAGGTCACACAAGTCTTTGTGTGATCCCATACGTCCTTCCGGACCGTTGGCCACCAGGCTACCTCCAACACTCGTAAGAGGGTCTTCAGGCGACCCAGATGACCACCCAACGGATTGTCGTGGAAGTACCGCAGGAATTCTGCCACCAGAGTCTGCGGGACGACCAACTGCCACTTTTCTCCCTGGTTCTTCACCGGTACTCTTCGGTACAACAGCCCTTGGTGGTCACAGAAGGCGATGCGATCGGGTGGAGATGTTGTCCGACCGCTGTCTCTCCTCAGGTCCATCACACCCTGGTCTGTTCCTTGGGCCGCCGCCAATTCTGCCAATGTGGTCGGCAAATCCGAGGGGCTTTTCGAGGACATGACAAGACAGGGTGAGGAGTGAATGGAGAGTGGTTCGTAAGCACGGGACAGTGCATCCGGGGCGACATTAAGACAACCCTTCCGATAATGAACCTTGAAGCTGAATTGTTGCAGTCGGAGTATCCAACGCGTCAGTCGAGAGGTGGTCTTCGGGCAGTTGAAAGCCCAGGACAGTGCGGCGTGGTCCGTGAAGACTGTGAAGTCTGGTCCCTCCAGATAGTGCCTCCACTTTTCCACAGCCCAGACCACGGCCAGGCACTCCTTCTCCGAAGTGGAATAATTCCGCTCCGGGCCTCGGAGTCCCCTCGACGCGTAAGCAATTACATGCTCACCATCATCGGTGGTCTGGGAGAGGATGGCTCCGAGACCCACTTCACTGGCGTCCGTGTGTACCTGAAATGGTAGTGAGGTATTGGGTTGCGCCAACACTGGCGAGCTCTGCAACGCCTGCTTCAGAGCTTCCATGCTGTCTTGACACTCGCTGGTCCAGTTCCATTCCACTCCCTTCCTCTTCAGATTGTTGAGAGGGGCTGCCATGTCCGCAAAACGGGGAATGAACTTGTGATACCATCCCGCAAGCCCCAGGAAACGCTGCACAGCCTTTAGATCCTGAGGGACAGGATAGTCAGACACAGCTTGGGTCTTGGATGGATCAACCTCCACGCCTCTGTTGGAGACGATGTGTCCCAAAAACTTCAGCTCTCGCTTGAAAAAGTGGCACTTCTTCATGTTGAGGCTGAGATTGGCGGCATGTAACTTCTGGAAGACGGATTCCAAGTCTCGAAGATGTTGTTCTTTGGAGTGAGAGTAGACTATGATGTCATCGATATACACAAAGCATAGCTTTCCCCTCAATTCCGCCAAGACCGTCTCCATCAGTCTCTGAAAGGAGGCTGCAGCATTCCGCAGACCGAATGGCATAGCCTTAAACTGGAAAAGTCCAAGAGAGGTTATGAAAGCAGTCTTCGCCTTGCTTTCATCTGCCATCGCCACCTGCCAGTAACCAGACTGCAAGTCCAAGGAACTGAACCATGAGGCCCCTTCCAAGGACTCAAGGATATCATGTATGATGGGCATCGGATAAGCGTCTGGCAGTGTCTTGGCATTCACCCTTCGGTAGTCCACACAGAATCTGTAGGACCCGTCTGGTTTGTTCACCAGAACTACAGGTGATGACCAAGCTGACTGTGACGGCTCAATGATCCCATCTACCAGCATCTTCTCCACATGTTCCTCAATGACCTTCTTCTTCTGAGGAGACACACGATACGCCTTGGATCGTACAGGCACTTCATCCTGCACGAAGATGGTGTGTTTCACCACCGATGTCTTCCCCAGTTTACTGGAGGTGACAGCAGGCCAGTCATCCATGAGCCGTTGTAGCTCCTCCGGACAGTCCGTGTCATAAGGAACCCGTAACTCTGGGTTGACCGTAGATGCCCAGCAATCTCTCATCTCCCCTGGAGGCAAGGCGTAGTAGAGAAGGATGCCTGGTTGGTAGACGATGGTGGGAGACTTGTCCCACAAGCTGGAATTGGCCTTCTGGCTTAAGAAAGGATAATAGGTGTAACCTTTTCCAGTCTTCAACCCATAACTATTCTTAGCCAGATCAAGAATGGCACCAGTCTCTGCAAGGAAGTCTAGCCCAAGGATCAGTGGGAACACAAGATGGCGATCTTGCATCACATGGGTGTCGATGGTTCTTTTCACACCATGCCAGTCGTACCCAAGATCTTTCTTGCCCAGGGCTCGATGAGCTGAGCCATCAGCTAGGACAAAACCCTGCCTTGTAAACGGTAAGGTTTCGTCTGGTAGCATGACTTGCTTCCACAGACTTTCCCTAATCAGGGTGAAAGAACTCCCAGTGTCCACCACTGCCTCAACTGGGATTCCCTTGATGGTAACCGGGACCAACAGGAGCTTGTGTTCGTTCTCTTTGTAGCTCTTGTTTTGTACTAGAGACAGCTCTGCAACGGTCTTCGCCGACTGTTTCTTCTCCTTCTTGCCCTGTTTGTCAGTACTCGCCTTCACCCTCTGCCAGTAGTCCTGGGTTCCTGAGAAGTCCTTCTCCACCATGGACCCCACCTTTACTAGCTCGGTCACTGTCGTCACAGTGCCCCGCAGGCAGCCAGCCACTTTAGGGTTGATGTTACTCAAGATGCGTCTCACTATATCTTCCTCTGGCATGTCTCGCTTCCACTTGAGGCACAGTGCACGATAATCGTATGCGAAATCCCTGAGACATTGCTCTGGTTTCTGCACCATGGACCTCAGTCTCTCCTCCACTTCTGTCATGTAGTCAGAGGAGAGGAAAGCGGACATGAAGGCACTTCTAAATGAGACCCAATCGTGGACATGGCTTTTTGCAGCCTGCCACCAGCTGAGTGCCGGCCCCTTGAAGACGGAAGACAGGGCTCCCAAAAGTTCACGGTTGGAGAGGGGTCTTAAGGCAAGGAAGGTCTCACACTGATCAATGAAGGCAAGGACATCGGAAGTTTCAGTCGTGGCACCAAACGTAGGAAATTCCAGCCGCACAGGAGGTTTGGAATAAGACGGAGAGGAGAGTGAATGCACACCAGACTGACTATATGATATAGGGGGCGCTATGGAGCTGACATCGGTGGAAACTGCTGGAGGTCTACTTGCCACAGGTGTACTAGTAGGTCTTGCCCTAGCAAGCTCTTTCTTCCACTCGTCGTCCCTGCGTAACAAACAGTTTATAGTATCCATTTCCAGTTTCTGCATGTCTGCCCTGATATCTTCCCCTAGTTTGTTGAGTGTAGATTCAAAGGACTGCCTTAGGTGGGCCTCCCTGTTCACTGAACTGGCTATAGAAGCTCTAAAATCATTTTCGAGCTTAACCAATTTTTTTTCCAGAGACTTCACCTCACCTTTAAGTTCCCCATTAACACTCTTTAGAGAAGTCACCTCACCTTTAAATACATCATGATCAGCCTTTAGAGAATTCACCTCCCCTTTAAGCTCATTGTAATGAGTCACATCTTTCTCATCCCTCCCCTCATCATCATCATCATCATCATCATCATCATCATCGTCATCATCATCATTTTCATTATCATTATTTTCATTATCATTATTTTCATTATCAGGTTCAACCTGGGTCTCATCCTGCTCTCTTTGACTCTCATCCCCCCCATACAAATCACTTAATGAGGTTTCAAGAGGGGGACTTCTCCTTGTGGTGAAAGATCCCGAAGTGAAATCTGGGTCACCATTAAATACAGGGAGATCAACCACTGGAGTAAAGGGAGAATCATGGACAGGAGTAAACACATTGCCACTATGTTCTCCTCCTCCTGGTGTTGCCATATCGTAAAGCTAAACCAAACAAGTTTATCAAAATCAATTTAAATCAGTCCCCGTATGGGCCACCATATGTAACGGTTTGATAATTAAATGTAACTGTTACTCTTTTTTATATTACGGGATATTGACTGATCTCCTTTAGACACAACTGATTTAAGTAGAATGACAGGATTAGTATAGACAATAGACAAACAGCAAACAAACTCATGAGAACACAGCGAAGTGGTGATGAAGTAATGTGGCTCTTTATCCAACCAAATGAAATAATAATAATAATACAGACAGGTATAAACACCCACAAAATCAAATGAATGATCTGAAAGTTATGAATCCGTTTGAACCGAATGTCCGCGATTCGCGCACGCACGCACGCACGCACGAACGCCCGCTAAATAGTTTATTAGATAGGTCTGTAAGAAAAGAGTAATTAAAGTCCGCGTCTCGTGCACGCCCGCACACTCTTATTGTTCCTTATCGCTCCGTAAATCCACACGGCTCCAAAACGTCCCAGAAAGAGGGAAAACCGAAATGTCACTCCAAAAAGTTATCCAAAAAGAAAAAGGGATCCCCAGAAGCGATATAATCCAAACGTAATTATTCCAAATGCAAACAACAACAGTGGATCCTCGCGGGGTATAAAATAAATATAAACGGTCTCACCCAGTCTTTTCTGTGTTGCAGTATAGGGTGCTGCAGTGTGGCCTTAGCTATTTCCACCTATAGCGTTCGAGCAGAGTCTATTATTTAATAAATAATTAATCAAACTGATCCAGGTCTCTCGTGGACTTCCTGAACGGTTTGTCTCTCTCGTTTGGTTCCTCCCGCGGGCCGGCGACCAACGCCTCTTTTGTCGTGCGTCAGACAGCCTCGGACCCGTCAATCAAAACAATCCCCTCAAATCATAACATAGGCTTTCAAAACACCCCTTAAACAATAACAAAATAAAACATCTTAGGGCCTTACCCTTAAAGGATGGCGTTAATTAAGGACCATTATATATATATGTGACATACACTTTTAAATGCCATAAATAAAATAAATCCTTTTCATAACATGTGTGGCAGCGCTACATAATTATATTAACCAGAACCAATTGTGACTGAGTAAGCGATTTAATTGCGGCAACGATCAGCGACGTAGATGGCCTCAGAGTACGCCGACTAGGTCAGCTCCTCTGGGTTCTACCCCGCTACCCGCCGCAACGGTGTACAGCCGCGATGATCAACCAGGAGGTTCACCGACGAGGTCGGTTTCGCTCGGGGTCTCACAGCGCTTCTGCAGCCAGGGAACCAAGGCTCCACCAACGAGGTCGGCTTCGCACTTGGGACCCTTTGGCCACACCGAACGCCGACCCAAGGTTTCCCCCAACGAGCAGGTTTCACCAAGGGTTGGACGCACGGACCGAACGCCGTCTCAAGGTTTCCCCCAACTAGCAGGTTTCACCAGGGAGCGGACGCACGGACCGAACGCCGTCTCAAGGTTTCCCCCAACTAGCAGGTTTCACCAAGGAGCGGTCGCCCGGACAAGCTGAGGCTTCCTCCGCAATACAGATTCGGCACTCAGCTTGTTGCTGTTGTTGTTGTTGTTGTTGTGGAGCTACGCGGCGCCCAGAGAGGAGTCGTCAAGACGACCGGCTCTCTTCTTACCTCTGGTAAGCGGACTGTGTGCCACGCAGCTGTATGTTCTAAATATATATGTATATATATATATTGCTTAATAAGTGTCAAAACTGCTGAGATACACGAAACGTCTGCTCTCGTGGAAATCAAAAAATCGAAGTGGCTCTGCACAGATGGGGCTTAAATAGCCCGCTGATTGGCATCTGGGCAGGGCCACCATATAGTAGATGTGTCTTAAAGAGATATCCATGAACACTGCCCTGTGGGGTCAGTTCCCGTACATATTGAATAATATGTAGTGGAGAGCCAGTCTCGAACACGATAGAGAACAACAATGCATCAATGTCTAACTGTCTAACACAACGTCTCCACTAGCTGACACTACAGTGTTTCACTCTGTAGGAAGTAGAACAACAATGCATCAATGTCTAACTGTCTAACACAACGTCTCCACTAGCTGACACTACAGTGTTTCTCCTGTCATTATCTTGGCCCTGCAGCTCATCCAGACACACTCACTGCTGCCCAGTTTGGATCTCATCACCTCCTCAGACTCCACCTTAACCCCTATAGCACTCCACTGTCCTTTTATACCTTCGTGATGCACATATATTGTTGTTTAGACAGATGTTCATTGTTTACGTCTGCTATCCTAGAGTTTCTTTGAGGCACTGCATTGTGTTGTTGTTCTTCTCATGATTTGTGACTTTGGGCTGTATCGTATCCCATGCCTTACCCGCAAGCATTAAACACTTTAAGTGAATTACTCATTTAGGAGCTTCCACTATGCGTAAACGTTATCTTGCGGCCACACAACCCGCTATACATGTTTGTGGCTGGAGGTGTGTCTGTACGCGTGTTGATGCGCTTTCCCTATATTTGCTATCTTATGCACACAGGTTTAGGACAACGGAAATCGTCTCTTCAAACCACCCGTAATGTGAACACACACAAGAACCCTCTGTATCTAATTTAAATGTATTCCAAGGCAGCACGCGTTGCTCTTCCATAAGGTTCACTCCAGGTATAATGGATTATGGTACCTGGCACACTGATTGGTTTAAGTTGCGTAACGCCCAAACCACACCTATGCATAATGTAACGGGTAGCGGAGGTGTTTTAAGGATTTTAATGGGGGAACGCCTCTTACACAATGCTAAATCCCCAAATTACGGAGAAAGTGCCCCTGACACAAGATAGGGCCCTTTGTGTCAGAGATACACTGTTAAGGGAAACACTGCACTGTCCAACATGGACACAGCCCAAGTCTACTCACTTGCAGTTCTCCAGAACTGAATCATTCACCACGTTGAGGCTCAGGTCCAACTCTCTTAGGGAGGGATTAGAGCTTACAGCTGAGGCCAGAGCTTCACAGCATCTCTCTGACAGGCCGCAGTGAGCCAGTCTGAAACACCAGATTAAAACATACATAAATCAATCAATGAATTCATTAATGAATAACAGGTTTAAATATGCATTATTCCTGGATTTAGAACCAGCTTCCAGCATCTATTAAATGACTCTCTAGTCCTACTTAGGGTGCCTTCACACCTGGATGCTTTAGTTCAATTAAAACAAACCCTGGCCTCCAACATACCGTAATCATATTTGAACTGGGGACCCCCCCCCTCCCCCAACTACCCTTAGAAGCAATCGGAATTGTAGGCATTACATGAATGCGAAAATATTACAAATCTACTCACCACGCCTCACAGTGATCTTGCAGATCGGCTATTATTACAATGTTATTACATGCTGTGGAGGCTGTTTTCGTTTCACATCGTAATGGCGGCATGTTTTTCTCTTAAACAATAAACCAAATGTCCCCTCAAATATCACCACTCTGGATGGAGTATCCATCGAATGGGTTGAGTTGTATAAATATCTTGGGATTTGGTTGGACAACAAGTTAAACTTCAAACACCACATTGACACCTTGGCAAAAATGCTTAAGTTCACACTGAGCTTCTTCTACAGAATGAAGTCCTGCTTTTCTAATGCTTCTCGCAAAAAGCTGGTTACAGGCCTTTTCATGTCTCAGCTTGATTATGGAGATACTGTCTACCGCTTTGCTAGTTCCTCAACTCTGAGCAAACTTGACCCCCTGTTTCTTGCTGCATTGAGGTTTATAACCAATTCCCCCTATAGGACTCATCACTGTACTCTGTACGCCCTTGTGGGTTGGTATTCCTTAACGTCTCGCAGGTTGCTACATTGGTATACTCTCATTTATAAAGCCATTCTTGGTAACCTCCCACGTTACATTGGTTCTAAATTTGAACTTGTCCAAAACTCTCTCAACCTCAGATCAAATGGTTGGTTACGCTATGTCGTGCCCCCAACAAAATCTGAGGCTGGGAAAAAAAGCATTGCTTATTTCGGACCCTGGTCTTGGAATGACCTACAGTCCAGACTCAAACTGGCTGCTGTGATTCCCCTAGTGAGCTTTAAATGGATTGCCATGGGCACACTTCCCATACACTGCTCCTGCTTTGACGTATAGCAACTGTCTGCTTGCTTTTTTAGTCAACTAGCAATTCCCGTTGCTTAGATCTTTTAGTCCTTATTGGTCGCGTTCCTGTTCTCCCTTTTAGCTTCTTTGGTAGTGGGTACTGTATTTATGAGCATTGTATGTCTGTCCTGTTTTTTGTTGTTATTTTTTGTTACTGGCAGAGTTGTGTCACTTATTTTGCCTATTGTTCTGGCCAGTTCACACTTGTAAAAGAGACTTCAGTCTCAATGTGGTTTTTACTGGTTAAATAAAGGTTAAATAAAAAAATGACTATTTTACGCCGGATTTCGTGAATAAAAGCTACAAATACTTACAGTATATGCGTTATGCTCCAAAGGTAATTGATCAATCCCGTCAGCCTAGGTGGTCTGATTATATTATTCTATAGCCCAAGTGTTAATATAATATTATTAAGAAGCTTGATAACTGTAGCGTAGCTACAGCGGGTCGTAGGACAAAAATAGCAGATCTACAAACTCCTCAGCACGTTGTGAGAAACGTTGTTATATGATGAAGTAGCCGATACATTCGCCTTAAAGCGATATTACACTTTGAAACATGTTTGGGGTAATTTTAACGTCTACTCAGACACATAGGCTTGGGTTACCATGACATCAAGCTTATCAATACATTCTCACCACAGCATTCATATTATATTCACATAATACAGTACATAATAAAACAGAAGTGATCAAAATAAAAGTGGTAAATGTATCTCACTTTAGAACTTCCAGTCTACAGTGTGGGCTCTTCAGTGAAGCACAGAGCAGCTCCACTAGTCCCGAGTCCTGCAGGTTGTTTTCACTGAGGTCCAATTCTCTTAAATGGGAAGGATTAGAGCTGAGAGCTGAAGACACAGCTTCAACACCTGTCTTACTGAGATGATCACAGCCAGCAAGTCTGTAAATGCAGATTAAATAAGAGATGATCAAAACAAATGATACCTAGTTCACTGTCATGGAAGTTGACTAAAACATGTCCTATCTAGTTATCCAGACATAAACAGTATTGTGGAATAGACCAGGGGTTCTCAACCTTTTTGGCTGGGGACCCCCAGGAATGCTTTGGCCATGTCTCGCAACCCCCGCCCCGCTTCCCCACCCCCAATACAAACACTGCATTTATGCAACTGAATTGTAAATTATGTTTTGGAAAATAATTTAGGGACCCCGAGGGGTCGCGACCCACGGGTTGAGAACCTCTGGAATAGTAATGGAATAATCCCCCCCCCCCCCCTATTTTGAACTATTTTAGTTATTTTCCTTTTTATTTCTTTGATTTTTGTTTTTCTAAATGATTGCCGCAGCCCATAGCCATAGAATCACAGACTGTATTCCTATTGGGAATAACTTTGGGATTAATACATTTACAACTTTTACAATTTCTCCATTACCATTAACCAAATTAATTCCATATTATATATTTGTTTTACATTTTGGAAAAAATTGCTGTGGAATGCCACAGAATTCTTAATCCTTTTCCAACTTATGGGCCAACTTGTGAAAGCTGCATGCTTTTATTGTGAAGACATTGAAGCAGTCCTGTGCATGCAGACAGGGTTGACATTGAAGCAGTATTGTGCATGCAGACAGGGTTGACATTGAAGCAGTACTGTGCATGCAGACAGGGTTGACATTGAAGCAGTCCTGTGAATGCAGACAGGGTTGACATTGAAGCAGTACTGTGCATGCAGACAGGGTTGACATTGAAGCAGTCCTGTGCATGCAGACAGGGTTGACATTGAAGCAGTATTGTGCATGCAGACAGGGTTGACATTGAAGCAGTATTGTGCATGCAGACAGGGTTGACATTGAAGCAGTCCTGTGCATGCAGACAGGGTTGACATTGAAGCAGTCCTGTGCATGCAGACAGGGTTGACATTGAAGCAGTCCTGTGCATTTAGACAGGGTTGACATTGAAGCAGTCCTGTGCATGCAGACAGGGTTGACATTGAAGCAGTCCTGTGCATGCAGACAGGGTTGACATTAAAGCAGTCCTGTGCATGCAGACAGGGTTGAGATTGGGAAAACATGGAACCTGCTGTATAACATGCTGCGATATTGTAAATGGTGCATTTATGTATCACTTTTATCCAAAGCACATTTCTGTTTAAATTGAGGCGGACGGGAGGCAGACTTTCACTTCTGGTTCATTTCTGGTTTTATCTGTTGCCTAGCAACCTAGCATCATTCATACAGTACGTTGATGAAGAGCGCCATCTATACTAATCCACTGAAAAGACCATAGGACACAATACTGCGTGCTTGGCAGTCAAGCGATGGATTCGATGCGACGTAACATGATGTGATTGGCAGTCAAGTCAATGTGTTAACTACTAACCGAGCCTTTCTGCAGTTCCTCACAGCTGGGACCAGTCTCCTTCGCCCCTCCACTGATGCGTTGTATTTGTCCAGGTCCAACTCTTCCAGAACCTCCTCTGACATCTGCAGCATGACGGCCAGAGCTGAACACTGGGTCTCAGACAGTTTCTCTGATCTGTTCTCTGACTTCAGGAACTGTTGGATCTCCTGATGTAATGAGTGGTCGTTCATCTCCATCAGACAGTGGAAGATGTTGATACATCTGTCAGGAGAGGTGTCACCACGAGTTAACATCTTCTTCAGGTTCTGGATGGCTTTCTGGATCTCTTCTGGACTGTTCTCTGTCTGACCCAGCAGGCCTCCTAACAGACTCTGGTTGGACTGCAGTGAGAGGCCATGAAGGAAGCGGACTAAGAGGTCCAGGTGGCCATTTTTACTCTTCAGGGATTTTATGATAGCAGCTTTCAGGAAGTCTGAGAGGGAGCTGTTACTGTTGTATTTATCTCCCAGGAATGTGTTCAGGACCTCCATGTTCTTCTGTGTGAAACAGTGGAACAGGTAGACTGCAGCCAGAAACTCCTGGAAGATCAGATGAACAAAGCTGTAGACCGTTTTCTGGAACAGCACACTCTCTGTTTTGAAGATCTGTGTGCACACTCCTGAGTACAGCGCGGCGTCTTTCACATCAAGACCACACTCTTCCAGGTCTTCTTGGTAGAACATGATGCTACTTTTCTTCAGGTGTTTAAAAGCCAGCATGCCCAGATTCAGAAGAACATCCCTGTCAGTCTTAGTGAGCTGCTGTTGAGTCCCCTTTTCTTTGTCTTTCTTGTTCACATCATGAGTCTCGTCATACTTCTGCTTCTTCGTGTTTGTCTGAACCAACAGGAAGTGGCAGCACATCTCAGTCAGGGTATTGGGCAGCTGTCCTATCGTGGTGTGTGTCCTCAACATGTCCAGCAGAACGGTAGCAATGATCCAACAGAAGAGTGGGATGTAACACATGATGTGGAGGCTCCTCCATGTCTTCAAGTGTGAGAGGACTCTGTCGGCCAGCTTCTCTTCACTGAATCTCTTCCTGAAGTACTTCTCCTTCTGGGGGTCTGTGAACCCTCGCACTTCTGTCACCATGTCAACACATGCAGGAGGGATCCGATTGGCTGCTGCGGGTCTGGTGGTTATCCAGAGGAGGGCCGAGGGGAGCAGATTCCTCTTGATGAGGTTTGTCAACAGAGAATCCACCGATGATGTCACTGTGACATCAGAGATGATTTCATTTGTGTCGAAGTGCAACGGAGACCTGCTTTCATCGAGGCCATCGAGGATGAAGCAAACTTTCCAGGCAGCGAGCTGCTCTGCTGTGACCTTCTTTAACGTTGGGTGGAAATCATGGATCAGGTTCAGAAGACTGTACTGCTCATCTCTGACCAAGTTCAGCTCCCGGAATGAAAAGGGAACCAGGAGATCTATATCTTGATTCTCCAAACCTCTTGCCCAGTCCAGAGCAAACTTGCGCGCAGAGAACGTTTTTCCGATGCCAGCGATGCCATTTGTCAGAACTGTTTTGCTGGGTTCCTTTCTGCCAGGGAGGATGATCTTAAAGACTTTACAGCAGTTGATTGCATCGTCATGGAAGGTCTTCATGTTGGAAGTTCTCTCAAGCTGTATCACCTCATGTTGGCTATTAACCCCTTCACTCTGTCCCGCTGAGATGTAGAGCTCTGAGTAGGTGCTGGTGACGGAGTCTCCAGACTCTTCCGTCATGTGGTTTTTCACTCCATCAAGACTGTCCAAACTGACCTTATAATCGTTCAAATCAACCTGCAGACGGACATCTGAAATGAGAAGAACATTTATGTTTAAAACATTCAGGTTAATTCATAACGTTACATGTTTACAGCACACATTACTAATTAATTACCCCCAGATAATATGCTTTTTGATAAGAAACATTTTGCCAAAGGTAACAACACAAGATCAGCTGTTTTTGTCCAGTTGTTGAGTTGATAGATGTTTAGCTTCATTATTTGCACTTAGATATAATTGATACAGACAGATCATTTGACCATTTGTGACCAGATTTGACTGAGAGCCTGCCATCGAGCAGCCTCCAGCTTTTCACCAGAGGAGAAAAAAGAATATTTTTGTTTAATCCAAAATTAGTTAATAGCACAGGCAGACTCTTCACTAGAGCATGTAGCTATAGGTGTAATGTTAGAGACCACAGAAGACAAGTAAATATGAAATAAATGCTTAAACATGTAGCTAGGTGTAATGTTAGAGTCCACAGAAGACATGTAAATATGAAATAAATGCTTAAACATGTAGCTAGGTGTAATGTTAGAGGCCACAGAAGACATGTAAATATGAAATGAATGCTTAAACATGTAGCTAGGTCTAATGTTAGAGTCCACAGAAGACATGTAAATATGAAATAAATGCTTAAACATGTAGCTAGGTGTAATGTTAGAGACCACAGAAGACATGTAAATATGAAATAAATGCTTAAACATGTAGCTAGGTGTAATGTTAGAGACCACAGAAGACATGTAAATATGAAATTAATGCTTAAACATGTAGCTAGGTGTAATGTTAGAGACCACAGAAGACATGTAAATATGAAATGAATGCTTAAACATGTAGCTAGGTGTAATGTTAGAGTCCACAGGAGTGAACCTTTCAAGTATGTTTTCTCAACTCGCTGTTTCTCTGCAAGATATTACTCTATAAGCCATATCTCCAAAACTGGAGGGTCAAACTGAACAACCAATATGTCAACTTGAAGCTATGATTCCCTGCTTTCATATGACATGAAAAAACGATAATTACAAAAACTCCAATGGGCCCCAGTCAAATTTGGTCACATTTAGTCTGACTATGAATTTTTAATGAGTGCAGATTCTTACTTTGTCCAGGTGTGGTTTGACTGGGTGTCTTCAGTCCAGGTGTGGTTTGACTGGGTGTCTTCAGTCCAGGTGTGGTTTGACTGGGTGTCTTCAGTCCAGGTGTGGTTTGACTGGGCCTGGCTGTAAACAAGTTCTTGAGCTTAGTCCAGTTACCCTGGGTAAACATAGTACCTTTCCTTTCCTTTTTGGGTGTCTTCAGTCCAGGTGTGGTTTGACTGGGTGTCTTCAGTCCAGGTGTGGTTTGACTGGGTGTCTTCAGTCCAGGTGTGGTTTGACTGGGTGTCTTCAGTCCAGGGTTCTGCTCAGTCTCACCACGCCTCTCTCTGTGGACATGATTACATATTTACATCCTCATTGGAGCCACCTGGTTCCTATGTAGATCCCAAAATCCATCATTGATTGATTGATTAATTATTACATTTACATTTTGGGTTGGATATGTGGCTAATAATTAACCAGATAATGTCAGCTAAACGGTTTTTCTATCCCTAGGCTAGTTGTAGTGTGTTATAGTGTATATTGTATAGTGTTATAGTGTATATATTGTACAGGATTGACATACTGTGTATCTGGAGGTCCAGATTCATCACTGAAGTTAAGAGGAATGTCTTTAGAAAAGTCACTCTTCACAGACAGAAGGCTGGGAGTTGGAGACTCTGCTCTGAGGTACAGACGTCTGGAATACCATAAATGTTTGTGTGAATGACATGGTCAATTCGTTTTTTATTTTGTATTGTTACATTCCATTTTACTTCCAAAAGGGTAACATCTTTTACTTTCATCTCACAGCATTGCAGCAACAACTAAATTGAATAAAATGGCCAAAAACATAATATAAATTGTTATGTTGTGGTTTTACTAGGCATGTCAAAAAAATAGTTCTAAAACGGTTATAGTCCCAATACTTGATTCTGATTGGAGACACTCGATGTGCTCATGTCTCACTACGCCTCTCACCCATTGTAAAATTCATGGTAACCTGAGACCTCTTGTGGCTTATTGCTTTATCACAGGGTCTGGCCAAGAGGGGGCGCAAGTACACCAGACTAGGACTAGGCAGTCAGTACTAGCCATAGAGTAAGACAGAGTTACGACAACTCCGTTCACTTCATGGGGTTTCAGTCCAATCTTCTACGTCTAGACTTCTATTGGTGAAGAGCATAGCGAACAGTGACAAAGTCCTGGACCGGGAGTTGGCAGAATGCACTGGACTCAGCTTTCTGCCCCCTCAATGTCGTAACTCTGTCTTACTCTATGGCTCTGGTCTAACAGGAAAGCACCAGCTTGGAGGAAGTGACTTTATTATGTGGCGATAGAGCTTCCAGTCTGTGTTCCTCACTTGGGAAATAAACATCAAGCTTAATATTGTACTGTAACCTTGTGTGGCGTCTTTAAGTTACTAAATATACAATAGGCCTACACTAACAGGTGATAGTTTAAATGTATAGGTGGCATACTGTACACATACTGTACACATACTGTACATGCACACAAGCAGCCAGCCTGTCTACTGAACACCACACTGAGACCCTTTCATGACGACGCCAGGCCCAGGAAATGAATCCCAATGCATTTTTCATCAAAGACATTTCAAAAAGTGTTTATTTAAAGACCTTTGAAGCGTCGTACGAAGCCAACTCTTGTCGTGACAATTCATGACAACAAACACAATATTTTGGACCAAACAAATAATTACAAAGAAGAAAAACAACAAAAAAATTGTTTTTTCTACTTTCTAATTCTTTGTTTGGCCCAAAACATTGTGTTTATTGTCATGATTTGTCACGACAAGTGTTGTCTTTGTCCGCGGCGTAAACGTCTTTAAATAAATACTTTATGAAAAGTCTATGAGGAAAATGAACGGGGGTTTATTTTCCGGGTCTCTCGAGGGGGCGGGACTGCGACGCTTAATAGGAGGATTGACATACTGTGTATCAGGAGGTCCAGGTTCATCACTGAAGTCAGGAGGTTTTCCCGTAGACGTGTCACTCTTCACAGACAGAAGGCTGGCTGTTGGAGACTCTGCTCTGTGGATGAGATGTTTGTCAGCTCCCTCCTCCTCTCTCTCCTCACGGCGTCTCATCTCTGCTCTGTGGATGAGATGTTTGTCAGCTCCCTCCTCCTCTCTCTCCTCACACCGACTCATCTCTGCTCTGTGGATGAGATGTTTGTCAGCTCCCTCCTCCTCTCTCTCCTCACGGCGTCTCATCTCTGCTCTGTGGATGAGATTTTTGTCAGCTCCCTCCTCCTCTCTCTCCTCACACTGACTCATCTCTGGTCTTCAGGAAACCTGTCAAGACATTACAGACACAATACACCAGGAAACAACTGCATTATTTGATGTGATCCAACAGAACTGCTCCCCCTGCAGAGTCTTATCTGTCATCTACCTCAGTTATTCTCATTTTTCAACCTTTTCAGGCCATGACTCCCCAAAACATTCACATGTGAACTGGGGACCACCCAAAACATTCACATGTGAACTGAGGACCACCCAAAACATTCACATGTGAACTGTGGACCACCCAAAACATTCACATGTGAACTGTGGACCACCCAAAACATTCACATGTGAACTGGGGACCACCCAAAACATTCACATGTGAACTGTGGACCACCCAAAACATTCACATGTGAACTGTGGACCACCCAAAACATTCACATGTGTACTGTGGGGACCACCCAAAACATTCACATGTGAACTGGGGACCACCCAAAACATTCACATGTGAACTGTGGACCACCCAAAACATTCACATGTGAACTGTGGACCACCCAAAACATTCACATGTGTACTGTGGGGACCACCCAAAACATTCACATGTGAACTGGGGACCACCCAAAACATTCACATGTGAACTGTGGACCACCCAAAACATTCACATGTGAACTGAGGACCACCTAAAACATCCACATGTGAACTGGGGACCACCCAAAACATTCACATGTGAACTGTGGACCACCCAAAACATTCACATGTGAACTGAGGACCACCCAAAACATTCACATGTGAACTGGGGGCCACCTAAAACATTCACATGTGAACTGTGGACCACCCAAAACATTCACATGTGAACTGAGGACCACCCAAAACATTCACATGTGAACTGGGGACCACCTAAAACATTCACATGTGAACTGTGGACCACCCAAAACATTCACATGTGAACTGTGGACCACCCAAAACATTCACATGTGAACTGAGGACCACCTAAAACATTCACATGTGAACTGGGGACCACCCAAAACATTCACATGTGAACTGTGGACCACCCAAAACATTCACATGTGAACTGTGGACCACCCAAAACATTCACATGTGAACTGTGGACCACCCAAAACATTCACATGTGAACTGGGGACCACCCAAAACATTCACATGTGAACTGTGGGGACCCCCACAAAGCACCTGGAATGTAAGAGTTGAGGCATTACATTAAGTTTGAGTCCATATGGGTAAATATTGTGAAACTAGCAGATCTACAAGCTCACACATTTTTGCCCCTTTCTCATATTTAAGCCCATGTTTAAAACCCATTCTGGGCAGGAACCCCTTTTGGTGTTAGCATTATGTTATGCTTTAGCTATTGAAAAATAGCAGATCTACAAGCTCGTAGCGCGCCACTCGCTTGTAGGTCTGCTATTTTTGAAAAATGACTGACGACTGACATAGAAACAGCTTTTTCAGAAAACTGTCAGGATGTAGAAGACATTTGTAGATTCGTCCTCAGGTCAAAATGGCTAAAGCCCATGTTTAATCAATCAAGACAGTTTTTATAGTATAAGTTATATAGTTTATATAGTATATAGTTATATAGTATATAGGTTGTTGATTACTTTTTGATGCAGTAATGCTCTGTCAATTGTTCTTGTATATTGTAAAGGTCTTAAAAGCTCTTTATTTGCCACTTTACTGTCATCTGGGGACCCCTCCAAAAGCATGTGTAGTAAGTAGACAATCGCACAATGTCAGTGTCCGAATGTAAATCGTTGCGGTTTGTTCATTATCAGAGTTCAACCTATAGCTGGTGTTCTGGCCACGTATTTAAAGACCTCCATGTGTGTTGTGTGAAGTCCACAAGATGGTCACGTGTTTCAGTAGGTCACCAATTTCACAGTAACACCATAACGCCATGCTGGAGTGATGGAGTGTGAGTGAACAAGTGGCTGAGATTTGGTGTATTGTAATTTGGTAAATCTCCTTTGAATTGATTTGACATCAGTTAGGACGGGTCTTGCCCCCCCCCCCCACACACACACACACAGTGTCGCCTTCTGTCACTGAGGCATGTATCAGTTGTGAGGTGAACACAAAGCTGTCATGTGACAACATTTAACATGTAAACTGGTTGTAACATAACACCACCCCTTCTCTGTGTGTGTGTGTGTGTGTGTGTGTGTGTGTGTGTGTGTGTGTGTGTGTGTGTGTGTGTGTGTGTGTGTGTGTGCGCGCGCGCATGTGCACAGATACAGGGCAGTTTGGCACTAAGACAGCAACACACCTTGTGTGTTTAAAAAAACAACATTTAGAGAGAGAGGGAAGGAGGAGAGGAGAGAGAGAGAGAGAGAGAGAGAGAGAGAGAGGCTGCTATAGAGGGGAGAGGAAGTCAGAATGAGAGCGAGGGGCGAGCTAGGGGTCATCCTTTGAGACACGTCCTGGTTTTGGACCAATAAGCACCTTTGTTTGAAGCTTATAAGGGTCAAAGGTCAAACAACCAGTGTTCTGAAATGCTGCCCGAACCCGACCTGACCCGGCGGGGGTCATCGGGCCGGGCCGGCCCTAAAATGTATGCAAATGAGTTGGGCCAGGCCGGGCCTCGGTATCCCTTCAGTGATGCTAAACCCACTGTCGATAAAACACCCCAGTTTTATAAAAGACACTTACGATTTTGTGGACAAAATTAAAGCTATTATAGTAGGAAAGGAAGCCTTGTTGTTTTCAATAGATATAGACAGCCTCTACACAAACATTGAGACAGAAGCAGGCCTACTAGCAGTCAAAGAAGTATTTAATAAGTACCCGGACACAAATCGACCAGAGGAGGAATTACTCCAATTACTAGACTTAAATCTAACCCAGAATGATTTTTCCTTTAACAACAAATTTTATTTACAAATCAAAGGGACGGCCATGGGAAAGCGATTTGCACCATCTTATGCGAACATTTACATGAGCATATGGGAGCAGACAGCACTAGAAAAATGCAGACTTAAACCAACACATTATTATAGGTTTCTGGATGATATTTTTGGAATATGGGAACATAGCAAGGAAGAATTCCAGGAATTTATTGATGTTCTTAATAGCCATCATAGATCCATAACGATAAAATTTGTGACACACACGGAAAGGATTGACTTTCTTGATGTAACAATCTTCAAGGGCCCAAACTTTAACACAAATGGGAAACTAGACTTAAAAGTATTCTTTAAAGAAACAGACACCCACGCCCTATTACACAAAACGTCATTCCACCCGACACACTCGTACACAGGGATAGTCAAATCACAACTACTAAGATTCCATAGGATTTGCACGCAAAGTAGTGATTTCAAAATAGCTTGTAAAACACTATTTAAGGCACTCAGACTAAGGGGATACACTAGGACATTCCTCCGGAAAGCTCAAAGTACCTTCTTAGAAATAAGAGTGCGTGATCCAGGCCCTAAATTGGCCCTGATAACCAGTTATTCAACACAGAGCATACTAGCCAACAACAGAATAAAAAGGAATTTTGAGAACCGAACGGATGATCTTCTAAAAGATTATAAAATTATATCGGCATACAGAAAAAACAAAAACCTTAAAGATTATCTAGTACACAGCAAGCTAAAAGAAATCAACACACCAGCACGCGAGGGACCAGAATACTTCAAACCCAAACAATTAGTCAAAAATAGAACTACAAAACGCGTATTAGAGATTAAACAACGAATAACAACCAGAACCAGCAACTGCATTTACTTAATCACATGTAACAAATGTGGTTTACAATATGTCGGAGAAACGGGTAAAACAATAGGTACAAGGCTGGGACAACACAGATACAATATTAACAATGGAAAAAAGACAACCACAAGATTTGTGCAACATTTCATGGCTCATGGCATTGAAGCTCTAAAATGCGCTGGACTCCAACACAATCCCAACTGGACAGTAGGACAAAGACGTTTTAATGAAAAACAGTGGATTAAGAACCTCAACACGGATTTCCCTGGAGGCTTAAACATGCCTAAAATCAGATCTTGAACACAACAAAACCTAAACGCAGGATTAAACTGGAGAAATCTAAAAATGATTGGATCAGACTTCCTCCAGATACATGGCGAATGCATTTATTCCTTGCATTGTGCCTAAACATGTTGCGACTGAAGTTTTTTAATTCCCCCCCATCCCTCTCCCCATTTCCTGTCAACCTACTGTCTGTCCCTCCATAAAAAATATAAAACAAAGGCAAAAGCCACAAAAAAACATTCAAAAAAAGAAAAACTGTATAATACCAGACTATATTATTTCCAGTAAAGTGATTAAAAACACTTACCCCGATATTAACCTTTAGGCTTTAATCCAACGTGACAAAATGGAGTCCATACAGTGTTCAGCTCTCTGTGTTGTCGTCGTTGTTGTGTCAAAATGGTCGACTGTGTTTTTAACACACAAAAAGTAGGATGTGTCTAGAGGGGAAACAGGTTTTTCCAGTTGTGGGGTGTCGCTAGGCAGACCGGCTAGTAGCCCAGACAGCCAGTGGGGGGGAGGAGGCAGAGCGCAGCCAAGAAGAACACGCCTACTCGGCCTCGTCATTGAACAGAAGTACCCCGCCTACCTATTGGCTCAAGGCCAAGTGTACGGACCTACGCCACCTTCCAGGGAAGGTTAACACTAGGAAGTCTGAGCAGCCGTTCTGACCGAATTTGAGATTTCAATGTTTATTTTCTCAGCCCATGGAGTCCAGAGAAAGTTCCCCTGGCATGACTTTGTCTAAATATTCGATTGAAATCATCATCAATCATCAATCTCTGTTTTTTTTCCCATTTGAAACATTTTGTAAATATGATTTTAGGCATATATCTCTTACTCAGTCTAACTGTAATCGGCACAATCGACCGCCGTCACGCTTTCTCCCCCTTTTGTTTGCGCTGCTTGATAATGGTGACGTTAATGGTGATTCCCCGACATTTCCTTTTCACTTGATATCGTTTCGTAGAGAGCGCCTTATATAGCGCCTTATATACCAAATGAAAGCCCCAATTCCATAGTTTACATGGTATTTTGAATTTTTTTAAATGAGCAAAAAATGAGCGAGTTATGATCTAAAGAAAATGGGTGGAGAAAAAAAAAGAACACACAAACAGACAGCTGGAGACGGCATTGTTGTTGTTGTTCAAGCCTGCATTCCATGTCCAACGAATTAAATCATATACGTTTGGCTGGTTAATTAACTTGGAATTTGTTTATTATTTTGATAAGATTATAGGAATATGAATACAATGATTATTATCATTGTTATTATTATTATTATTATTGAATGCTCGGTTAGACTCGACCCGACATTTACTTTCCATGAAGCGAGAACGCTTGCCGATGCGCGATACAAAATAAAAAGTGTGTGAAATAATTCCAACCAGATAGACCTCCCGAACCGCTAAATGTTTTGTCAGTCAAAATAACAGTTATTTCTGCAAGCGACGTGGAACGTATGTAGGCCTGCTGTTGTGGATTAATTTGTTTCACAGCACAGCCTATTCTGGCATATAGGCTAAATATCGCCAGCTCTTTGTCAGTCAAAATAGTTCAGCCTGTCCGTCCTTCTTTATCTGTAAACTTTTCTGCAAGCGACCAGATCCGTGGAACTTTCCTTTTTCTCTCTCTCTCTCTCCCTCTCAGGGAAGCATGCAAATGTTCATGAATTCAATAACTGCACGATGTTAACAGCAGCTGAGCTGGGGTTTCTCCTCAACATGCAGTGGCATTTCACGTGTGGAGTTTATTTTTTGTATCACCAGGCTGCAGGCTTTCTATTTAGTGTGCAAGGCTTACATCCGGTAAGCCACTGTATACGCTGATTTCCATACACAACACATACACGATCCGTATCCTCTCCTCACCGGATGTTGAATTCACAGTGCTAACGGCCGTATTCTGAACGATGTTTTTTATTAATTAAACTGACAACATAACGTGGCTAATAATTGTTTATTTGGAATGTACTTTGGCTGGTAATTTAGGTAGATATAACGCGACTCACTTGCAGTGGCGGAACAACATTGGCCCGGGCCGGGGTGTGACACGGCACGACCGGGCCTCACCGAATGTCTGTGACATTGCGCAGCAGTGCACACACGAGAGAGAGAGAGAGAGAGACGTAGAGAGAGAGAGAGAGAGAGAGAGAGAGAGAGAGAGAGAGAGAGAGAGAGAGAGAGAGAGAGAGAGACGTAGAGACAGAGAGAGAGACGTAGAGAGAGAGAGAGAGAGAGAGAGAGAGACGTAGAGAGAGAGAGAAAGGTGCGTGCGTCAGTGTGTTAAAAAATAAATAGTCTACTACTCATCTTTGTGTTCTGTTTCACCTTCTGAGTGATCGCACACAGGGAAAAGAAACAAGAAGGGGTTTAGAATCTAAACAGTCCGTTGTGGAGAAAAGGAAGTTATCCACACATATGCACTCCTAAATCCTCACAGAGTGATTAGCCTACTAATGAGTGACAGGTGCTGCACTTTTGGAGCGTGGCTGAGAAGTGAGGATGTCTGTTGGAGAGAGTGTGAAGCCCGACACACACCGTCTGCGACCGTCTGCGGCGTGGCGCGTTGCCGCCTGGAAAATAGAACTGGGTTCTATCGGCGCGCCAGGCGCCGCGGCGCGACGCGGCGGACGGAGCCGGTGTGCGTTAGGTTCATTGAAAATAATGGAGGCGGCTGTGTCCGCGCCGCGCGGCGGACGCAGCCGGTGTGTGGTGGGCTTGAGACAGACTCCACGGTGCTTGTACAGTCCAGCGCAGTAGGCTACATTCTCATCAGACATGATATTTTGCTAAAGTGTAGGCTATTATATAGGCTATATAAGCTCTGTATCTGGTTAATTGCGGGATTCGCGGGGGCCCGCTGGTTTTATCAGTCGTGAGTGACTGTGTAAAAAATCGTCAATCGGTCAGCTGACAGCCCGGGCCCTCAGGAGGTCCGGGCCGGGGTGTGACTACCCCCCCTACACCCCCGTTAGCTCCGCCCCTGCTCACTTGTATAAGTAATTTACCGCGGACAGGCCGCATTTAATGCAATACATTGGCTTTAGTAATGTTGTTAGCTTATAATATTAGCAACTGTAAGCTAACGGCTGGAGGACTACGGACAATCCGGTCAATAACATCATTACACTTAAACATTAATACAATTATGTCATGTTTACATGCCTAGTCAAGCAGTCTGTACATCGCGTGGGGTCACATATATTAATTACATCGATAACACACAAGAAAAGACAAGTGATCTTGCTCTTTTGGAAGGAAAAAAAAAACAACAGAAGGCAGCAACGCGACACTCTTCCATGGCTATGTTGCAATATAGCACTACGGCAAAATATATCTTTTTCACATGTATTATTAGTTTTATACATTTTAGGAGTGAAAAATGTGTTTAGAAACATATATGATTTAATTTGTTGGAAATGGGATGCAGGCTTGAACAATGTCTTCTCCAGCTGGAGAGGGACGAGTGGGGGAGAGAGTGGCCAATCAAATCGCACCAAAAACACGGTCCCCCTGACCGTTCAGCCGACTGAGTAGTAGTGTAAATTTTTCAGCCTTCCTAGTGTTAAAGGGGAAGGATTGACTGCCTATCTGCGTCTGCGCTCATTCCCCACTGACTTCTGAGAGGGACGTACAGTTCGGGGCATGCTCGGCGGTAAGCGATATCTCACACCAGGCTTATATCCATGTTAATGTGAGCGTCATATTAAAGTCCGTCTTTCTCCTCCTCTATAGCTAACCCCGGACCAATGCAGACCCAGCCAGCCAGACAGACACACACATAGCTCCGTAAGGGAGTGGTTGCACCACTCAAAAATAAAACTGTGTGAAGGGAGGGGCGCTCTTATCATTGTACCAGAGCCATCTAATAGAAGAGTTACGACATTGAGGGGGCAGAGACCCAGAGCCATCTAATAGAAGAGTTAGGACATTGAGGGGGCAGAAACCCAGAGCCATCTAATAGAGAAGTTAGGACATTGAGGGGGCAGAAACCCAGAGCCATCTAATAGAAGAGTTAGGACATTGAGGGGGCAGAAACCCAGAGCCATCTAATAGAAGAGTTAGGACATTGAGGGGGCAGACACCCAGAGCCGTCTAATAGAAGAGTTAGGACATTGAGAGGGCAGAAACCCAGAGCCATCTAATAGAAGAGTTAGGACATTGAGGGGGCAGAGACCCAGAGCCATCTAATAGAAGAGTTAGGACATTGAGAGGGCAGAACCCCAGAGCCATTTAATAGAAGAGTTAGGACACAACACCAGAGGGAGTACAACAAACCATGTACAACCCAGATTCGGCACAAACAAGGGACTAAATTATTTTCGCTCCTATGCCACCAAAATGTGGAACGCCCTACCAACAGTCATTAAGACATGTGAATCCCTTGACTCCTTCAAAACCGCTCTCAAAGGGCACCTACGGACGGCTGCAATTCGAAACTGGCCTCTGTAAAATCTGAATCCCCCCCACCCCCCCCCCCTTTCCCCCTCACTGTATATGTTTCTTTTCCCTTTTTGCTTCCTTTATGATGAATTCCTGTTCTGTTCTTTAACTACATAGAAGTGTCTATTTGTACGTCTCTAAATGTTTTGATGAATTGAACATGGTGGACCCTGTTGTAAACAAGTGTAATGCTTAATTGGGTCGTCCACTCACAGTTAACAGTCTTTGTATTGAGTTTGTGCTTGAATCAATCAATCAATGTGTTACAGTCTCAGAGTTACAGACCCGTAAGGATCCATTATTAACCACATTAAGGGTGGTAATTTAACGGTGTGTGTGTGTGTGTGTGTGTGTGTGTGTGTGTGTGTGTGTGTGTGTGTGTTGGTTTTGGGTCCACATGTCTGTTCAAATGGGGGTCCCTGGCATCACATGTCTGTTCAAATGGGGGTCCCTGGCATGTCTGTTCAAATGGGGGTCCCTGGCATATCTCTTCGAAGGGGGGTCCGCAAGATCATGAGTGTGAATGTGGGGGTCCCTGGGGGGTCCCTGGGGGGGTCCCTGGGGGGTCCCTGTGGGGTCCCTGACAGGAAGACGTTTAGGAACCAGTGCCTTAGAGAACAAAGAGAAAGTGGACAATAAAACACAGGTATATTTAACAGTCCTCTGGCGCCATCTCCTGGTGCAAATTCAAATCACAACGTGGAATCTGCTGAAAGACTCATTGAACAGTGGAGTTCAACCGGTGGTCCGGGGACCACCAGTGGTCCCTGAGGGGGTTCCAGGTGGTCCGGGGACCACCAGTGGTCCTTGAGGGGGTTCCAGGTGGTCCGGGGACCACCTGTGGTCCTTGAGGGGGTTCCAGGTGGTCCGGGGACCACCAGTGGTCCTTGAGGGGGTTCCAGGTGGTCCGGGGACCACCAGTGGTCCTTGAGGGGGTTCCAGGTGGTCCAGGGACCACCAGTGGTCCCTGAGGGGGTTCCAGGTGGTCCGGGGACCACCT
This sequence comes from Protomyctophum parallelum, assembly GCF_964188405.1. NCBI lineage: Eukaryota > Metazoa > Chordata > Actinopteri > Myctophiformes > Myctophidae > Protomyctophum > Protomyctophum parallelum. The sequence goes on from NC_139715.1 coordinate 3,836,355, forward strand.
GTGGTCCCTGAGGGGTCCTTGAGGGGGTTCCAGGTGGTCCGGGGGCCACCTGTGGTCCTTGAGGGGGTTCCAGGTGGTCCGGGGACCACCAGTGGTCCCTGAGGGGGTTCCAGGTGGTCCGGGGACCACCAGTGGTCCCTGAGGGGGTTCCAGGTGCTCCGGGGACCACCAGTGGTCCTTGAGGGGGTTCCAGGTGGTCCCCATGCAGCTAAATGTCCACGGCAGGGCTCGGCATATGCTACTAAAAACAGCACCGTGCGAGTTGTAGAATTAAATTTGTACCACTGGTGCGACTACAGAATGTGACCGTTCAATCGTGATAAAGACAATTAAGGCTCTGATCCCGCAATACACATTCTATTAGTTTCAGTTCTATACAGTATTGTTACATTCTAGGACTCTGGAAGGCTATAGTGACTGATAATGAAAATGTCTCCGATTTGAGGTAGGTATAGTGCAGCATTTTGGCCACAGAAAGAGTAATCTTCAAGATTGAGAGGTCATCTTGGGCTTAAATTGAAGCTTAAGGATATGCACTGATAAAAGTGGATCTGACAAACAGTAAATGTACCATGATTCAATCTGTTATGATTAACAAGCCACATTTAAGTATGTTCGTTTACAAGAAAATGTCAAGTATTTCGATTATCATCTCTCGTTAAAAATACAAGAACGTGTGCATTTATTTATGCAATGGATTTATTCACTTAATTCTAACCAATAGTTTTCAGTACCCACACACAATGGTCAAAATGCATTAAAATTTACGGGCAAATGGTTATTAGGAACAGTAAATGTAACATGATTAAATCTGTTATGATTAACAAGACACATTTACGTTTTTTGTGTACAAGGATATGTCACTTTTTTCGAGAATCATCTCTTATTAATAATACAAGAACGTGTGCATGTATTTATCAAATGGACTCATTTACTTAATTCCAACCAATGTTGTTCTGTACCCACACAAAATGGTCAGAATCCAGTAAAATATACAGAATTAAGCCTTGTAAACCTGGACACGCCCCTTCAATAACTTTTTCCCCTTCAAGAAGTGTCCTCACATCAGACGCCATTTTCACAGCACCTGCACGAACTTTCTACTGTCTTCACTTCACCATTTTTCACGTTTATTTAAGGTAAGATTGAATAATATTAGCCGCATTTGATTGAGGTTCAATTCAGCAAGTGTTTACATTATGTTTTGTTTAGTAGCAGCTGTAAAAAACATACTGTTTGCTGCTTTACAACACACATCAAAGCAGACGCACGTGTGACGCCAGTGACGGTTTCGCACCCTGACATTTTAATGGACGCGCTACGTGTGGAGGATTAAATGTTTAAGGCCTATTCATAGTTTAGTTGTGTGTTTTTGATGAACGTGCTACTTAGGGCTGACCTTCGATTACGGATTGGTCTAATTTATTTAAAACGATAAGCATTGCAGCAACAACTGTTGCAGCCTTCATGAAAGCAGTGACGCACAAATAATTAGGCTTAATAAAACAAGTCAACTGCCTGACGCAGGCATTACCTCTAAAAAAATATATATATAGCCTATAATCAAAGCTTCTCTTCCGATTGAAACTCAGATGTGAAAACACCAAAAAAAGCACCAGTCCTGGATCTCCAGGCGCGCTAATTTGCGCCGCGGTCTACGCCGCTCTCAGACCCTTCCGACGAGGCTCTTTCTTGGGGTAGAAAAGTGTGGATGACCGCGGCTCAAATTAGCGCGCCTGGAGCCCAGGAGGTCAGGGGCCTTTTCCCCTGTCCCATGCGTGATTCGCCGCGGATTTTTCGCCGCGGATTTTTCGCCCCACTTGCCCATCCCATATGTGTTCTTTGTTCTCCTTGCATATTCTAAAATGCAACCACACTTTAGATTTCTTTTGTGGCGGCATGAGTGCAGGCTGCTGTGTGTGTGTGTGTGTGTGTTGACTTCCTTGTTGTTACCACCACGAGTGAGGGGGAGAGGGGAGGAGGCGTTGCGGTGCTGCGAGGCGCGAGCATGGCTCGCGGACCAAATGGGGCCGTCTCGCGGACCAAAAGCGGCCGCTTTTTTTAAAATGACTATTCGATTTCTTTCAGCTGTGCTCAATTAAATGTACTGTTAAAGCGACGCATGCCCCCACCTCCCTCTCTCTCTCTCTCTGCTACTGCGTATCGATTGTTTGATTGATTGAAATATTCATTAACAGTTTGCAGAATGACAGTACATTTCAAGCACAAACTCAATACAAAGACTGTTAACTGTGAGCAGGCCCTGTGCCAGGATGAAATGACTGAGGGGGCAATTGAGATTTTTGAGGGGGCACAAAAAACGTTTTTTTTCTTATTTTTTTAATGTCAATAATAAAATATAAAACTCCACGGGGGTGTTTGCCCCCTTAAATCAACCTCTTTGCCCCTTAGATCAAAAGTGGATTTTTTTAGTTGCAGACAAAACAATGGTACATTTCCAGGCATTCAATTAAATGAATGGCGGTGGGAGGGGATTCAGATTTTACAGGGGCCAGTTTCGAATTGCAGCTTTCCGTAGATGCCGTAGAGGACTATACTACACATTTTGTAGGTGTGTGTGTGAAGCACACCTGCCCCAAATATAATGTCATTGCTTATTGGCTACATTTATGTACCTGCTTGTGATTCATGCATTTAAAGATGTCTTTTTATCAGATGTCTGATAAGTTGTTTAACTATGTTTTTACTGTGTCAGTCTTCTCGACCGACCGGCACCCCACCCCACCCCACCCAGCCAGCTGACGTCAACTGCAGCCTGGACTGGAGGCGTTCACACAGTCACACAGGTATTCTTTTGAGCTCTGGTCCTATTGGCTGGTTGGTTTTGTCTGACTATATGCTTGGATAAGTATTTCTTCTCATTGGAGGCAAAATCACAGTTTAACCAATTTAACCCTAGACATTGGCTATTTCAATACAAGGTTGTAGATCAGCTATTTTACAAACATATTTATAGTAGGCATATAGTCAATCGCACACATTCTAGTTTAAACTTCTAGTTCGAGCATGCACAATGTACTGTAGTCATGAGGTTTCACTAACTGTTTTTACTGTGATTTCAGGCTCCTCAACCGACCGACCCACGCCCCCCCACCCAGCCAGCCAGCTGACGTCCACTGGAGGCGTTCACACACAGTCACACAGGTATTATTTTGAGCTCTGGTCCTAGATTGGCTGTTTGTTTTGTCTGACTTCTATGCTTGGAGAAGTATTTCTTCTCATTGGAGGCAAAATCACAGTTTAACCAATTTAACCCTAGACATTGGCTATTTCAATACAAGGTTGTAGATCAGCTATTTTACAAACATATTTATAGTAGGCATATAGTCAATCGCACACATTCTAGTTTAAACTTCTAGTTCGAGCATGCACAATGTACTGTAGTCATGAGGTTTCACTAACTGTTTTTACTGTGATTTCAGGCTTTTCAACCCAACCCACCCAGCCAGCTAGCTGACGTCCACTGCAGCCTGGAGTGGTCACCTGCACCCAAGCCACAGAAGCAAGTCGCACCTGTCGCACAGGTAAAGACCTTCACATAACACGCAATGTTCTCATTTTCTTTTCAGCTTCATTCAACTCCAAAAATAGCCCATCTACAAGCTCATTTGTTTTGCTTGACTCCCAATATGTTTGAAGTATTCCTTCTCATTGGAATTTATGGAAAGTAGACTTGCAATAGTGTAGTGGTTAGTTTGATGCACTTCTGCATTCTGATGTCTGTACTGTTCATTTCATGTGTTTGTAGGACCACAGCATTGAGTCCTGTAGAGAAGCTGTCATCAGAGGCCTCATTGTCTTCCTTGGGGAAAAGACGGAGGAGTTGATCGAGGATTACAAGGTAAAGAAAATCTACCTCTGTTCTAAACTTCTTGCTAAAAGACCTAGCCTAAATGAGCCATCTACAATATAGGGTATGCGTGTGACATCATCATACCCGGAAGTTATGCGGGAATGCCGCATGGGATGACACATACATCCAAACAGAAAAGTCCTATTTGATTGCATTAAATTACTTTAAATAACTTTAAATTCACTTCATCACTCACTTTGCCACTTGATTTGCCACTCAATCTGCCATTCACTTTATGCATGTGCATACCCTCTATAGAGCCTATCTGATGGCTACGTGGGATCAATGGCTGGTCAGTTGGCTGGTCAGTTAAGTAATATCATGGTCGGCAGGCTATAGGGGTAGGCAACCTTAGGCACAGGTGCAAACATTGGCACAGGGGAGGGTGATCACTGGCACACTGGCATAAGGGTGAGAGAGAGAAAGTTTTTCTTTTAAAATTAAATATTCCAAAAAAGTGTAGTCAGTTAAATTAAGTCCATTCACATCTACAAATGACATGATAATTTACATCCTGCACATAATTGTACATTCATTCAAACTTCTAACTCATGACTGGGGAGGGATTAGGTGGGTTATTGCTCTGAGTTTAATGATCATTACATCCTGAAAATATTCCTAAGCCTGTTATGTATCCTATATGGACAGTCATAATTATATATGGCACACTGACTATCACACAAATGAAAACATGGCACTTCATGTAAAAAGGGTTGCAGACCCCTAAGCGGCTATACCATACTAGTAGTTTTGGCACATGTTCTAAAATGTCCTGGTAGATTGTGAGGTTTTCACTTAAGTGATGATTTTCTGCTGGTGTTGGTCCACTGTGTTTTATCAAGTCCAGAGTCGATACAGCCATCTACCATGAGATGTGTTGTTGACAAACTTTATGGATTTGCTTTTCTTTTCTTTTTTTAAAGATATTTTTTTGCGGCTTACGCCTTTTATTGATTTTTTAAGGGACAGATAGTAGGCTGACAGGAAACGGGAGAGAGATGGGGGATGACATGCGGTAAAGGCCGTGTCGGGTTCGGGAGTCGAACCCGCGGCACACCGCGACTGGATCACCAGTCCGGTGCCCAGACCGTTACGCTACGGCCTGGGCCTGGATTTGCTTTTCTATAGCGAGAAAAAAAACTACTAGTAACTGGTATACTCACCATAGTATTAATGTTGGAGGAAGGTGTGAGACTGGACACAACAATACAAATGAGATTACAGCTGCTGTCAAAGCAAAACTGGGCTTCTATTAGCCCAGACCACACTTGCTACAAACTGCAGAGATAGAGCAAAGACACATGTATGCACCTTTTTGTTTTAGCATCTCACTGTCTTTTTTCCCCCCCAGCTATGTGGTGACGATGATGCTGCAGCTGTCCAAGAGGCCATCTCTTCTAGTGTCCTGAGCATCTTCGAGTACAGCAGAGGTGGTGGTCTCGACAGAACGGCCAGGGGATCCGCAAGTAATTCCTACGGGGCATTAGTCCTAGGTTGTCGTTTGTCTGACCAATGACCAGTCTGAACTAAGTACTGCACCCTAGGGGTCTGCAACCCTTTTTACATGAAGTGCCATGTTTTCATTTGTGTGATAGTCAGTGTGCCATATATAATTATGACTGTCCATATAGGATACATATAACAGGCTTAGGAATACTTTCAGGATGTAATGATCATTAAACTCAGAGCAATAACCCACCTAATCCCTCCCCAGTCATGAGTTAGAAGTTTGAATGAATGTACAATTATGTGCAGGATGTAAATTATCATGTCATTTGTAGATGTGAATGGACTTAATTTAACTGACTACACTTTTTTGGAATATTTAATTTTAAAAGAAAAACTTTCTCTCTCTCACCCTTATGCCAGTGTGCCAGTGATCACCCTCCCCTGTGCCAATGTTGACCTTTAGAACATACTTTAAAATATCATGTCATGAGGGCTATCATCCACGAAAACATTAGGCCAATGACTTTCAGAACATAATTTTAATTGTTTTTAGGAGTAGCCCTAAGGGTTGGCTTAGTACTTTAAACTTGAAACCATATACTTTGGGAGACATTTTGGTGCTTGCGTGATAGACACACGTTCGTGCCAATGTGTTACTCTATATTTGAACAAATACAATTATGTTTCTTTTGTGTTGTTATGCACTGATAATTTTAAGAAAAGCCAAACACTGTGGGTTCCCACTGCCTACAGAGCCATAGAGAACCACAGTACACTGTGGGTCCAATGGGGCCCACAGAGCCATAGAGAACCACATTACACTGTGGGTCCAATGGGGCCCATAGTGAACCACAGTACACTGTGGGTCCAATGGTTCCACTGCCCACAGAGCCATAGAGAACCACAGTACACTATGGGTCCAATGGTTCCACTGCCCACAGAGCCATAGAGAACCACAGTACACTGTGGGTCCAATGGTTCCACTGCCCACAGAGCCATAGAGAACCACAGTACACTATGGGTCCAATGGTTCCACTGCCCACAGAGCCATAGAGAACCACAGTACACTATGGGTCCAATGGTTCCACTGCCCACAGAGCCATAGAGAACCACAGTACACTGTGGGTCCAATGGTTCCACTGCCCACAGAGCCATAGAGAACCACAGTACACTGTGGGTCCAATGGTTCCACTGCCCACAGAGCCATAGAGAACCACAGTACACTGTGGGTCCAATGGTTCCACTGCCCACAGAGCCATAGAGAACCACAGTACACTATGGGTCCCACTGCCCACGAAGCTATCATATTGTGGCTGTATTTACTTTGTTTTTATGCACTGATATAATTTTGTTTAAAAAGAAAAGCTGTACATGCATGAAGGTTATGTTTCAGTTTGAGGAATAAAACAATAAAAAAAAATGTATACCTGATGCCATTTGACTCTTGCTAGTGGTGTTCATATAGGACAAGACAAACATTTGTGTTTATGTTTATGTTTATGAGTATTTTCAGCAGAAGTTGTGTAGAAAAGAACATGATGGTCATAGGACATTTGTTTGATTACAAACTGAAAATACCCATTGATCTTTTTTAATAAATGGGGTGGCATTTCTTCTACAAAGAAATTCCACCCCAGTTTATTAAAACAAATCAATGAATTTAATTGAGTCAAAAAGTTACTTTTATTATACAAGACTAGTTCTTGTATAAGATACTTAATCCATTCAATTCAATAGTACATACATTTTCCAGTAAAATCTACAAGACATGTCCAGTAAAGTTTACTGGATCTACAAAATATGTCCAGTAAAATCTACAAGATATGTCCAGTAAAATCTACAAGATATGTCCAGTAAAATGTACTGGATCTACAAGATATGTCCAGTAAAATCTACAAGATATGTCCAGTAAAATGTACTGGATCTTCAAGATATGTCCAGTAAAATTTACTGGACATATCTTGTAGATCCAGTAAACTTTACTGGACATATCTTGTAGATCCAGTAAACTTTACTGGACATATCTTGAAGATATTACTGGACATATCTTGTAGATTTTACTGGACATATCTTGTAGATTTTACTGGAATTTGTAGACTATTGAACTGAATCGATTACGTATTTTATACAAGAACTAGTCTTGTATAATAAAAGTAACTTTTTGACTCAATTAAATTCATTGATTTTTTTAGGTAAAAGGTGTGCCATATTTTTATCAGTGTGGGAAGTTTTCTATATACAAGTGAGGCAGTTATATTCACCCTAATGTGCTGGAAAATAACCATCTTTGTTGTTATTTGTTAAACGGACAGTGCATATTATTGTGTTTCTGAGGATGATGTAGGTCATATTTAAGAATACAATGGTAGATAGCCCCAAAATCCTATTCTGATACTTACCCCTATGTGTCAGGATACTCCATGCCAAATTTCACACTTCCATGTGTATTTATGTAATTTTAGTGAATTTTTATTTGCCTTTACACAATTTCGCCAGAGACATATACCAAAAAAGGGGTTTTTGGCCCCTGAAACCAAACGGCCCGAGTTGGGAGTGGTCCCTTCATTTTGAGATGGCCCAAGGTATATGCTAACAGGAAATAATAGTGAAAGAAAGGTAGCAAAAATTGATATGAGGGCTGGGTCTAGCTCCCGGACTATAGGAAAGGACAAGATGGCGTTAACAGCATAATAGCCACAACATCGTCAATGATTAATGAGACGTTAGATCTGTACACTGATCGAATCATCCAGCACATTAGGAATGGTGGTCCTGTTGACAAAGACGCACTACGGACATTAATGCCGCAAGACATATTTTTTGACATTAACACACAAAAAATGACAGAAATTCTATGAGACAAGATTCGGCCTAGTTAATCCAGAGCCAGTGTACCTTGGGTGTAAAGTAGTCTCTGAAAAGGGTAAATGTGTGAACAAACGGTTTTATGGCTACATTGTGCCATTTGAAAGGGGGTTACAGGCATTCCTGGAATTGCCAGAAATTTGGCATCATGTCTCAAATCCTCACTTTTCAGCATCAGATGTAATGATGGATATCTGTGATGGTAGGATTTACCGCAGCCACCCTCTTTTTTCTTGGAATGCGAATGCCCTACAAATCATTCTTAATTGTGACGACATAGAAATAGTAAATCCAATTGGCTGCCCAGTGGCTAGGTGGGTTTAAAGAGGGGGTGTCATTTGCATTAAAAGGCTGCCGGACCTGCAACGCATCAAAAACTGAAATGAAAGAAACAATGCCTAGGCCATTTTATTATGATTTTCATCTCTTTGACTCCAGTCTCCATTCATCCATCCATCCATCCATCTTCAACCGCTTATCCCTAGTCGGGTCGTGGGGGCAACAGCTCCACCAGAGTGTTCCAGACTTCCCTCTCCAGAGCAACATTAGTGACTTCCTCCTGGGGGACCGCAGTCTACATGGCCAAAAGCCAGTGTTGATTTAACTCAAAGTGTAGGCTAGGCCTACAAATGCTCACATCACATCATGTCTATACTAAATGCATTAGAAAACAAAAATCATTCAAAAACAAATGTATATCCGCTTTCTGTCATTTATATTTCCATTTCCACAACAATAAACAGGAAAACATGGCATATTTTGGACATAGTTCGAATGGTGATTAATCATGATTAAATTAATTTTGAAGCTGTGATTAATCTGATTAAATTTTTTAATCATTTGACAGCCCTAATATATATATATATATATATCTGCTTCATGCATCTTATAATGGACATGATAAAATACATGATAACATACATTCAGTCTATATATATATATCTGCTGCATGTATCTTATAATGGACATGATAAAATACATGATAACATACATTCAGTCGATATATATATCTGCTGTATGTATCTTATAATGGACAACATTGGACATGATAAAACGGACACGTTTGTATAGTTCAGTAAAACTGTTCTTTAACCACATTCAGGACAGGAACCCCTTTTGGTGTTTTAAGCATTAATATGTTATACTGACTGTTATACTATAAAGATCTGCATATATATATATATATATATATATTATTATTTTTAATCGTGAAAATGTGGCGCAAATCTTTGAATATATATATTCTTTCGAAGCAAACGTTTTTAACTCAAATCTTATTTTTTTAGAATCGTCCTCAGTCATGCATGGGTTAAAACCATAGAATAGAATATAAGCATTTAAATAGAATTATTATAATTTCATAAATATATATAGATATATCATGTTGTAAATAACAAAGTTTAGAAACAGAACGCTTCGTACAATGTTGTGACCGCATGCTGTCCTCTCAACACCAGGCTTACAGCGCCCTCTGCTGGTGGTCGGAGGACAGGACACCAACTGAAGTCAAGGCTGTATATTAAAACTATTCATCTCTGTCAATTTACAATTTTACAATTCTCTCTCTCTCTACGCACGCAGCCGCCACACACTGTTCTTTTGGGCATGCATCACAGCGCAGCATGAGCGCACTGATATAACTCCCCAGTCCCACACAGTGACAGCACTCCATGTTTACGGCACGCACAGACAGACAGACAGACAGACAGAATATTATGTAGGCTATAATACACTGCAGTGTTTTTATGTGTTTTCTTAAGCAATTGATTAATGTACACGTCCTCATTTTGATCAGGGCTTCAGTCTCCTTATTCGACCACGTCTATCCACGGTAACGGGACATATTTGCCCTGCGTAAAATATGCCTTCTCCGTCTTCAACTGTGTTCAGCTCCTCACCCGCCACATTATGTTTGCTTAATTTCCTTTATTTACTGCGGATTGCATTCACACCTGCACCGAATCGTAGTCAAGTGCGATTCGAAGCGAAGCGAAACCCACGTTTTTGGGCGGAGTAAAATGCGGTTATTTGCTGCGCATTAGGATTCGAATGAGCCTTCACACCTGCCAAACGAAGCGCACTTTCTGACAATGCGCAGCAGGATTCGTTTTAATCGCAGCAAAGCTCTCTGGTATGAATGTGACCTAAGTCTACAGAAATGCTATCTAAGGGGGTGGGGTAAGTGCTATGGGCCATGATGGAGTCTGAAAAGGTGGGTTTTCAGACTACGGCGGAAGATTGGGAGTGATTCTGCAGTTCTGACTGCAATGGGAAGTGCATTCCACAGTTTTGGAGCCAGAAGGGAGAAGAGTCTGGGACGTGTGGAGCGTTGTCCAGGGTGTTTTAGAGAAGGGAGAAGAGTCTGGGACGTGTGGAGCGTTGTCCAGGGTGTTTTAGAGAAGGGAGAAGAGTCTGGGACGTGTGGAGCGTTGTCCAGGGTGTTTTAGAGAAGGGAGAAGAGTCTACGACGTGTGGAGCGTTGTCCAGGGTGTTTTAGAGAAGGGAGAAGAGTCTGGGACGTGTTGAGCGTTGTCACGGCGTTTGTCACTCATCAATCATAGACGTGTGACCATATATGGTCTGTCGGGTGGAAACCTCACATATGTACGGATGGAGCTCGTTAAGGTTTTATTGATAACGAGGCCCTTATCGATCAGGCTTATCGAGCACGATTCTTATCGAGACCACTATCGAGCTTTTTATAATATTTTGTGGAAAGACAGGAGACGATAACATTCCGAACAGAACCGGTATATTTTACTATAAAGGCCTTCAACTACAGTAGCCTACTTTAATAACAGACGGAATATTGACCTTTTTACCAATACAATACTAAAGAAACGACTCACGGCCAAACTTTATGAAACAAATGGACGCCATGCAATGAAGAATGTGATGCCACCTTGACGGAAACTACCCATAGATCCGAAGTCCCTTTAGTCCGAACATGCACTGCTCCCGTGCTTGCGGTTAGGTTTAGGTTTGCTCCCGTGCTCGCGGTTAGGTTTAGGTCTGCTCCCGTGCTCGCGGTTAGGTTTAGGTTTGCTCCCGTGCTTGCGTTTAGGTTTAGGTTTGCTCCCGTGCTTGCGGTTAGGTTTAGGTGTGCTCCCGTGCTTGCGTTTAGGTTTAGGTCTGCTCCCGTGCTTGCGGTTAGGTTTAGGTTTGCTCCCGTGCTTGCGGTTAGGTTTAGGTTTGCTCCCGTGCTTGCGGTTAGGTTTAGGTTAGGGTTAGAGATAGGGATAGTAATTTCGGAACAATGAACCTTCTGACTAATGAGACGGCACCCACTTTAGCACCCAGCTGGAAAGGGAACAAGGTGAATCTCTTTTTAATGTCTATTTGGTCTGACCGGGTCTTATTCTTGTGTTTTTTTTGTCTGAGGTTTATTGTGGTGGTTTTCATATGGCATTTTGATATAGTAGTTTTAAGCTATAGTATATATATATATTTTTTTTTTAAGATATTTTTTTGCGGCTTACGCCTTTTATTGGTTTTTTTAAGGGACAAACAGTAGGCTGACAGGAAACGGGAGAGAGAGATGGGGGAAGACATGCAGTAAAGGCCGTGTCGGGCTCGGGAGTCGAACCCGCGGCACACTGCGACTGGATTACCAGTCGGGTGCCCAGACGGTTACGCCACCGCCTGGGCCAGCTACAGTATATTGTATGGGATATATATTATGTATAATTATATGGTTTATTGGAACTGTTTTGTTATGCTGATAAGGAGATGTTGGATAATGGATGTTTATTGTATCTGATTTATGATGCATTTTTATGCCTTGTCTCTGGTCAGTTCTACGTTGATATACGATTACGAATAAAGTAGAGCTGGGACTCGATTAAAAATAATTATCTAATTAATCAGAGGCTTTGTAGTTAATTAATCTTGATTAATCGCATTTTAATCGCATATCAATATTTAACCCGAGAACAATGAGAAACCTTTTTTTCTAATGTTTTTGGTATCCCAGTGAATAGTGACTACGGGATTCCACTCATTTTCAACATTTTAGTGTCATTAATATACCTTAGAGTTGTTGTGTGGATATAATAAGAAAGTCCCCCCATTCTGTGTTGCCTAGAACTGAAGGTCTGAAAAAAAACAAGTAACATTATGAAGTACATCTCAGTGACATCACAAAAATGTACTTCATAATGTTACTGTTTTTTTCAGACCTCCGGTTCTATAGGCAACACAGAATGGGGGGGACTTTTTATTATTTCCAGTGCACACAACTCCATAGAAAAACGCGTTTTATCCCAACAGTGATATATAGGCAGGTGATATATATAGGCAGCAAGTGCCTATATAAAGTGTCTTCAGTGTGTATATGAATACTCAAATGAGCTTTACATGGCTGGGCACGAGAAAACAAATAAAAACTACTTTATTATGGGGGAAACTAAAAGGTGCGATTCATTTATCTGTAGTTAATTAATCTCGATTAACGCGTTAAAGTCCCGGCCCTAGAATAAAGACTTCAAAATCATCAGTTCAGTCTTCAACCTTCCACGGCCAGCTGGGTCCGTTACGTCACAATACATAATATTGATCGAACAAAACGAAAATTACAAAACATGTAGAAACGTGCGACGCCGCAGGTGAACGTGTCCATCGTGTACATCAGGGGTGGCCAACTGGCGGCCCGGGGGCCACATGCGGCCCCCACCTTCACTTAATGTGGCCCTCAGGTTAATGTCAGAATACTGATATGTTGGTTTCAGCTGTTTAAGCAATAAGCCACGAGAGGTCTCAGGTTAGCGGGTATTTTACACTGCCTGGGGGCGTAGGCAGACCCCACGCGCAGCGGAGGGTCTTCTACCCTCCAGCCAGTGTAAAATACCCGGTAAGCTGGGGCCTGGAGTGGCTTATTGCTTTTCTAAAACGGTTACAAACATATAGCAATATTAAAACTATTAAATTCACAAAAGTATCGACGCTTTGTGCCACCAGAGCGAGCGACCCAGAGCCAAAACACTTCCTTGTTTTGCTCCACAAGTAGCCTATGTGACGGGAGAATAGCGCTTTATGTAATTACGGGGCTGCCTGGAGCCACACATTCACAGTCATATGAGCCGGGCGGTGCTTAGACGCCCGCACGGCATGTGTTTGTAAAGCAATCAAGCGCTAACCTTCCCCAGTTCAGCTACAAGGCAACACACGTATGATTAAAGGCATTTGAAATGACATAAAAATTTAAATTTTCAGGATTCCAATTCAAAAATAGCAAAAAAATTATTCAAGATTTCAATTCGAATGTAGTAAAAAGAAATAGCCGATCTACAAGCACAAAACGTGTCGCAGCGCGACGCGTTTTGAGCTTGTAGATCGGCTATTTTTGCGACGACAGTATAATATACGGCCCTAGGGAGTGAGTGTGGAAATATAGCGGTCAACAAAACAACACAACAAATACCAATCTAAACATAGTAATACCTCCTTGGCCGCTTGCTGTGTAAAGATCGGTTCTTGAATCTTGCGTTGCTTTAATGTTCTTTGGAATGTCCTTTAATTGACAGTCTGCTTTGGCTTCATTCAGACGTCTTTGTAATAACTTTAAACAGTTTGTGTAACACACTAAACTGCGAGTGTGCTGCTGCTTCCTTCATGCTAACCAGAGTCTGAGTGAGTGAGACAGTTTGTAGCACCATGTGTGCAACACCAGGCAATCATGCATCAATCAGTCAATCAGTCATGGTCCAGTGTTGCTATAGAAAAATCCACAGAGGGGTGCCCTGGGCGCGGCCATTACTGAGGTGTAATCCATGGAGCAGGTGCTCCGTAGGCCAGGTGTGCTGTGCTTAAAGATGGAATGCCACAATTTTTGTATTTTTCCAGTTTTTCATTTGTCTATGAGGTGACAGTACTTCATTAGACACCCTGGAGTCGTTTTTATGTGCAATGGTGTATTAACTGTATTTAGGGTTTCTTCCTGGAGGCTGAACCCTTGACAGTCAAACAGGCCAATGAAGTAAACAGTAATATAGTGACGTCACACTATCAGCCCCTCCCCTAACCCCTCCCCCTTTATCATACAACTACAGCTGTGGGCGCGGCTTCAGCGCGGCTTCAGTACCCACCAGGCAGACCAGGCATACTTAATGAACTGGTGGGCGTGTCCACATAAAAGCATGATTTTAACAAATACTGTACACTTTTTGGAAAAAGTTCTTCCCCCTTATATTGTAATAATACCTGATGATCATGTTTTAGGGTGGAAAAAAATGGTGGCACTCCATCTTTAATGGTACACCTCAGTAATGGCCGCACCCAGGAAACCCTCTGTGGATTTGTCTATACTGACAAGACAGGGAATTAACTTTGTTCTGCCTCAGAAAGTTATCATCACATCATGTTTACATCTTTAACCTCATATGAAATCAATTATGAAACACATATTTATTGTAGGCCCTACATCATGAAATTATTATGAATTACGCTTCATGAACTTATGACCATGAATATTTGTATTTTAGCTTTTTTTTTAGTAGAAAGCATTTTGATAACAGCACTTACAGTTAGATATAGCACGATGAATGATTAGATGAACACGTAACTCGAGAACTGTCCGCCCCACCGACTTCAAATTCGACACACGCGTTCCACACCTCCCACAGGGAGGGCAGTGCCCGGTGTCGTTCTACACCCCCCACAGGGAGGGCAGTGCCCAGTGTCGTTCCACACACCGGTGAATTTAGGTGTTGAAAGTTGGGTACCATTAACATCCTATATAAAAGGCACAAATGTCTAATTTTAATTATGCTTTAACCCATTTTGGGGCGGGAACCCCTTTTGGTGTCAGCATCATGCTATGCTTTAGCTATTGAAAAATAGCAGATCTACAAGCTCATAGCGCGCCACTCGGTGGCGCGCTATGAGCTTGTAGATCTGCTATTTTTGACAAAATTGAAGAACGACTGACATAGAAACATAGCTTTTTCAGAAAACTGTCAGGATGTAGAAGACATTTATAGAATCTGATCTCAGGTCAGAATGAAAACTGTCAGGATGTAGAAGACATTTATAGAATCTGATCTCAGGTCAGAATGGGTTAAGTAAGGGATAACGTCTGGCTATAGGTGGTCGTTGTCGGGAGATAATTCACTGACAGGGAGTTTAACCCATTCTGACCTGAGATCAGATTCATACGAGGTTTCCACTGGACACACACACTGGTCTGATTAACCCATTCTGACCCGAGATCAGACTCTAAAAAATGTCAGTCGTTCTTCGATTTAAAAAAAATAGCAGACCTACAAGTTCGTAGCGCGCCACTCGGTGGCGCGCTATGAGCTTGTAGATCTGCTATTTGGCGTGAAAGCAGAGTACATTTAGTAAAAAGCTTGTATGATTGTAAAGGTTTTATCAACTGAATGATTTAAACACACAAAGGTTAAATCCAAGAGTAAGAACATGTCTCATTTATTTAGCTTGCACAAATTTGAACCAGTACAAAAGTTACAAAATCTCTTCTCACTCAATACCAGAACAATACATTAGTATTAAAACAGGTGTAAAATAAATACAATTGGCAGGCTTAGCTTAGCTGGTAATAGTAGGAGTAAATGCACTATGCAGAAACCCAGGCCATAATGCATTGCATGCACAGGTAGTACCTGTGCATGTTTTTTTCTCATTTTTGGAAACTGAGAATCGATTCTGAATCGGACGGCATTAGAATCGCGATTCTAACTCGAATTGATTATTTTTGACAGGCCTAGTGTTTACATGTGTGTGTGTGTGTGTGTGTGTGTGTGTGTGTGTGTGTGTGTGTTTACATCATGGCTGTGTGTGTGTGTGTGTGTGTGTGTGTGTGTGTGTGTGTGTGTGTGTGTGTGTGTGTGTGTGTGTGTGTGTGTGTGTGTTTACATCGTTGTTGTTTTAGTGTTTGCATCATGGCTGTCACGTTGGAAACAGCAGTAAATCAAGCGGGGCACAGCTGGTGCTCAGAGGGTCTGATTAGTCAGCGGTCTGTTATTAGAGCGGAGCGGTCTGTTATGATGAGATAACTCACAGCTGAATTAAGCCATTGACCAATCAGAATCAAGCATTCAAACCAAGCCATGTGATAAGTAGCATTTAAGGTGTCAAACTATAGGGGGGTTATTCCTGATTCAGAATCCATGGCGAAAACACTCCTTAATGCCCGTCATCACAAATGTGATGAGGTCATCACATTAACCCATTCTGACCTGAGATCAGATTCATACGAGGTTTCCACTGGACACACACACACACACACACACTGGTCTGATTAACCCATTCTGACCTGAGATCAGATTCATGAGGTTTCCACTGGACACACACACTGGTCTGATGAACCCATTCTGACCTGAGATCAGATTCTAAAAATGTCAGTCGCTCTTCGATTTTTCAAAAATAGCAGACCTACAAGCTCGTAGCGCGCCACTCGGTGGCGCGCTATGAGCTTGTAGATCTGCTATTTTTCCAATAGCTAAAGCAGGGGTGGGCCACATGCGGCCCCCACCTTCACTTAATCCGGCCCGGATGTTAATATCAGAATACTGATTGATTTCAGCCGTTTACAATTCCAAACCCGCATATAGTATTAAATGTTAACCGTTAATAAAGTTAACAGACTATACTGTATAACTAAATGCATTTGAAATTCATTAAAAACTTTTAAAAAAAGTTAATTTTCAGGATTCCAATTCAAAAATAGCTAAAAATTATTCAGGTTTTCAATTCAAATACAGCAAAAAATAGCCGATCTACAAGCTCAAAGCGCGTCGCATTGCGACGCGTTTTGAGCTTGTAGATCGGCTATTTTTGCTACTACAGTAATATGCACTGTGGCTCCTCTGGAGTGAGTGTGGAAATATATAGGCCCTCGCCATCGACAAAGTTGCCCACCCCTGAGCTTGTAGATCTGCTATTTTTCAATAGCTAAAGCATAACATGATGCTAACACCAAAATGGGTTCCCGTTCAGAATGGGTTAAGTGGCTATGGCCTAATTTAGACCAAGGAGTGTTTTTTTGTGCAAAACTAGTGCTTGCAATTGATTCAGAATCATGAATAACCCCCTAGTTTGACACATAATTAAAATTAAACATTTTTGCCTTATATAGGATGTTAATGGTACCCTGCATTTACGCTTTTTACTTTATTGAAAATTATTCAGGGTTTACAGTTTATGCAAAATTACAAATACACATAAGTTACAAAAATATAAATATATATAAATCAATGCATTTCAATACAAAAGTGTTTTTTTTTGTTTTTTTTACAATGTTAATAGGTGCCATGGTGTCAGTTTCTTTTTTCGCGCGTCAAGAGTTCTTTGTCTTTTTAGTTCAGTTTGGATTTGTTTGAAGACCACCTCTCCCGAGATGGCCTCCTGGTGGATTACCTCCATGGCACACCTGGTTTTCCACAGTTTGTTTACAACGGTGCAAATAACAGTCCAGTTCTACAGCAGACATTCTTTCCTCGAACACATCATAGTTGATCTTAATTTTAAAACCAATTTGTGGCATTTTCCCCCATACAAAGCTAGACCTTTGGCAGTCCACCATCAGGTGCTCAATTGTCTCGTCTGCACCACAATTTAAAATTGGGCATTTAACGGTTCTAACGAAGCAGCTCCATTTTACAACTGCTCGTACAGCTGGTCTCATCACAGAGACCAGCCACATGACGTCTCTCTTCTTTTCAGAGATATTTTTACTACTAATATTTTTTAATACACACCCGCTTTTGATTTTCATCCAGATATTCGTAGGGAAAAATGCCACCATATAAGTCATCACATATCTTACCATATATACATTTACTAGTCATATCAGTCCAGTCAATATTTAAATGTGCAGAGTTTGACAACAAATCACCACACATGACTTTAAAATAAGGCACTGAGCTCCTTGCCCGGCCCTTCTTTTTGGTCCAGCTCAGTGCCTCCCCTATCCATATAGCCCTTCGTTTAAAACCAGATGCTATGTGTTTACAAAATTAAATCTTTAGTTGAAGTCCCAAGTCCACAGCCCCAAGGCCTCCATATGTTTTACTCTTATATAATAGGTTTCTTTTGGTAACTTCTCTAGTGGTTCCCCATATAAAATTAACCATTGTTTTATTTTATTTTTTCAGTGTCTGGTCCGTAGGAGGAAATATAGTTGCCAAAAATAGCAGTTTTGCCAAAACATATGTTTTGATCATTATTATCTTTGTTCCATAACAACATGACCTATTTTCCCATGTTTCTAATTCATCCTTCATTTCTTTATCTTTACCATCCCAGTTCTTTTCATAGCTGGATTCATTACTAAACTTTACCCCCAGAACAGTCAACGTTTCTGTGTCATTTATATTTAAATTTTGCTTTGTCTCACTCCTCCATGGTTTACTTTGGAACCTGAAACCTCTTCGTAAAGTGCTCATTTATAATATCCAACTCTTTATTATTTTTTATTATGATGGTGACCCTGCATTTACCATGATCCACAATTAATATAATATTCACAATGTTTAATATGTTATTTGGATGACCTTAATGCTTGAAACACCAAAAGGGATTCCTGTCCTGAATGGGTAAAAAAGAAAAACCTACTACTCAGGCTTATGATGTGAACCATATTCTGTACGGGTAATTAAACAAATAAGAAAGCGGCCTCCTGGTGGCGCTATAACAGGCCAATGTTTCTGACAGAGGGCGAACCGTATAGTCTTGGCTATGCCTTCGGCCTGGCGGAGATGATACAAATGATTATATACAATCACATAAGAATGAGAATAACAATAAAACAACATAATTATACAACACACGTTCAGATGGGGGTCCCTGGTACAACACATGTTCAGATGGGGGTCCCTGGTACAACACATGTTCAGATGGGGGTCCCTGGTACAACACATGTTCAGATGGGGGTCCCTGGTACAACACATGTTCAGATGGGGGTCCCTGGTACAACACATGTTCAGATGGGGGTCCCTGGTACAACACATGTTCAGATGGGGGTCCCTGGTACAACACATGTTCAGATGGGGGGTCCCCGGTACAACACATGTTCAGATGGGGGTCCACGGTACAACACATGTTCAGATGGGGTCCCTGGTACAACACATGTTCAGATGGGGGTCCCTGGTACAACACACGTTCAGATGGGGGTCCCTGGTACAACACATGTTCAGATGGGGGTCCCTGGTACAACACATGTTCAGATGGGGGTCCCTGGTACAACACATGTTCAGATGGGGGTCCCTGGTACAACACATGTTCAGATGGGGGGTCCCTGGTACAACACATGTTCAGATGGGGGTCCCTGGTACAACACATGTTCAGATGGGGGTCCCTGGTACAACACATGTTCAGATGGGGGTCCCTGGTACAACACATGTTCAGATGGGGGTCCCTGGTACAACACATGTTCAGATGGGGGTCCCTGGTACAACACATGTTCAGATGGGGGTCCCTGGTACAACACATGTTCAGATGGGGGTCCCTGGTACAACACACGTTCAGATGGGGGTCCCCGGTACAACACATGTTCAGATGGGGGTCCCTGGTACAACACATGTTCAGATGGGGGTCCCTTACAGGGTTCCTTGAGGGGGGGGGGGGGGTTCCTTGGGGGTCCCTGGTCCTTGGGGGTCCCTGGTACAACACATGTTCAGATGGGGGTCCCTGGTACAACACATGTTCAGATGGGGGTCCCTGGTACAACACACGTTCAGATGGGGGTCCCCGGTACAACACATGTTCAGATGGGGGTCCCTGGTACAACACATGTTCAGATGGGCAAAGTTGCCCACCCCTGAGCTTGTAGATCTGCTATTTTTCAATAGCTAAAGCATAACATGATGCTAACACCAAAATGGGTTCCCGTTCAGAATGGGTTAAGTGGCTATGGCCTAATTTAGACCAAGGAGTGTTTTTTTTGTGCAAAACTAGTGCTTGCAATTGATTCAGAATCATGAATAACCCCCTAGTTTGACACATCATTAAAATTAAACATTTTTGCCTTATATAGGATGTTAATGGTACCCTGCATTTACGCTTTTTACTTTATTGAAAATTATTCAGGGTTTACAGTTTATGCAAAATTACAAATACACATAAGTTACAAAAATATAAATATATATAAATCAATGCATTTCAATACAAAAGTGTTTTTTTTTGTTTTTTTTACAATGTTAATAGGTGCCATGGTGTCAGTTTATTTTTTCGCGCGTCAAGAGTTCTTTGTCTTTTTAGTTCAGTTTGGATTTGTTTGAAGACCACCTCTCCCGAGATGGCCTCCTGGTGGATTACCTCCATGGCACACCTGGTTTTCCACAGTTTGTTTACAACGGTGCAAATAACAGTCCAGTTCTTCAGCAGACATTCTTTCCTCGAACACATCATAGTTGATCTTAATTTTAAAACCAATTTGTGGCATTTTCCCCCATACAAAGCTAGACCTTTGGCAGTCCACCATCAGGTGCTCAATTGTCTCGTCTGCACCACAATTTAAAATTGGGCATTTAACGGTTCTAACGAAGCAGCTCCATTTTACAACTGCTCGTACAGCTGGTCTCATCACAGAGACCAGCCACATGACGTCTCTCTTCTTTTCAGAGATATTTTTACTACTAATATTTTTTAATACACACCCGCTTTTGATTTTCATCCAGATATTCGTAGGGAAAAATGCCACCATATAAGTCATCACATATCTTACCATAGTCTATATACATTTACTAGTCATATCAGTCCAGTCAATATTTAAATGTGCAGAGTTTGACAACAAATCACCATACATGACTTTAAAATAAGGCACTGAGCTCCTTGCCCGGCCCTTCTTTTTGGTCCAGCTCAGTGTCCCCTATCCATATAGCCCTTCGTTTAAAACCAGATGCTATGTGTTTACAAAATTAAATCTTTAGTTTAAGTCCCAAGTCCACAGCCCCAAGGCCTCCATATGTTTTACTCTTATATAATAGGTTTCTTTTGGTAACTTCTCTAGTGGTTCCCCATATAAAATTAACCATTGTTTTATTAAATTTTTTCAGTGTCTGGTCCGTAGGAGGAAATATAGTTGCCAAAAATAGCAGTTTTGCCAAAACATATGTTTTGATCATTATTATCTTTGTTCCATAACAACATGACCTATTTTCCCATGTTTCTAATTCATCCTTCATTTCTTTATCTTTACCATCCCAGTTCTTTTCATAGCTGGATTCATTACTAAACTTTACCCCCAGAACAGTCAACGTTTCTGTGTCATTTATATTTAAATTTTGCTTTGTCTCACTCCTCCATGGTTTACTTTGGAACCTGAAACCTCTTCGTAAAGTGCTCATTTATAATATCAAACTCTTTATTATTTTTTATTATGATGGTGACCCTGCATTTACCATGATCCACAATTAATATAATATTCACAATGTTTAATATGTTATTTGGATGACCTTAATGCTTGAAACACCAAAAGGGATTCCTGTCCTGAATGGGTAAAAAAGAAAAACCTACTACTCAGGCTTATGATGTGAACCATATTCTGTACGGGTAATTAAACAAATAAGAAATCGGCCTCCTGGTGGCGCTATAACAGGCCAATGTTTCTGACAGAGGGCGAACCGTATAGTCTTGGCTATGCCTTCGGCCTGGCGGAGATGATACAAATGATTATATACAATCACATAAGAATGAGAATAACAATAAAACAACATAATTATACAACACACGTTCAGATGGGGGTCCCTGGTACAACACATGTTCAGATGGGGGTCCCTGGTACAACACATGTTCAGATGGGGGTCCCTGGTACAACACATGTTCATATGGGGGTCCCTGGTACAACACATGTTCAGCTGGGGGGTCCCCGGTACAACACATGTTCAGATGGGGGTCCACGGTACAACACATGTTCAGATGGGGTCCCTGACTCCCTGGTACAACACATGTTCAGATGGGGGTCCCTGGTACAACACACGTTCAGATGGGGGTCCCTGGTACAACACATGTTCAGATGGGGGTCCCTGGTACAACACATGTTCAGATGGGGGTCCCTGGTACAACACATGTTCAGATGGGGGTCCCTGGTACAACACATGTTCAGATGGGGGGTCCCTGGTACAACACATGTTCAGATGGGGGTCCCTGGTACAACACATGTTCAGATGGGGGTCACCGGTACAACACATGTTCAGATGGGGGTCCCTGGTACAACACATGTTCAGATGGGGGTCCCTGGTACAACACATGTTCAGATGGGGGTCCCTGGTACAACACACGTTCAGATGGGGGTCCCCGGTACAACACATGTTCAGATGGGGGTCCCTGGTACAACACATGTTCAGATGGGGGTCCCTTACAGGGTTCCTTGAGGGGGGGGGGGGGGGTTCCTTGGGGGTCACTGGTCCTTGGGGGTCCCTGGTACAACACATGTTCAGATGGGGGTCCCTGGTACAACACATGTTCAGATGGGGGTCCCTGGTACAACACACGTTCAGATGGGGGTCCCCGGTACAACACATGTTCAGATGGGGGTCCCTGGTACAACACATGTTCAGATGGGGGTCCCTTACAGGGTTCCTTGAGGGGGGGGGGGGTTCCTTGGGGGGGGGGGGGGGGGGGGTTACAGGTGTCTTTGAGGGGGTTCCAGGGGTCTTGAGGGGGTTCCAGAGTCCTTGAGGGGGTCCCAGGTGGTCCTTCAGGGGGTCTACAAGCTGCCTGTGAGCGGCACAGCTGTGTGTGTGTGTGTGTGTGTGTGTGTACCACGGAATGCAATGATTTGATTGGCTGACGTTGTCATCATTATGATGCATGATGACAGTCAAGAGTGCCGCTCTCTGCCGCTCTCTGCCGACATCATCATCATGATGATGATGTCACATGTGGAGTAACCATGGCGACCTGATGTGACCGTCGCATAGAGACTCTATCTGTGCTCACACAGAAACGCTGAGGAGCCAGACGTCATCAACCCGAACCCAACACATAGCGGTTCAGAGGACGTGGTCTGGAAGGTGTGCAGGCGGGTCAGAGTGTCCTCTGAGGACACGTCATAGAAGGACAGAGTCCCAGCGGGACGGTCCACATACAGTGCTACTCTGCAGACCCCTTTGGGGCGTCCAGAGGGGACAGGGAGTACAGTCCTCTTCCCATTGTGGCTGACAGAGTAACGGTTACCATAACACTCCAGACTCCAGGACATGACACTGCCTCCAAGCCCACAGGAAGCACCACGTCCTTTCCTGCTGATTCTTCTGTCAGTCCCTGCTATCTGAACCGTTCCACTGCACTCTACCTCAGAGTAGCAGCGTTCGCTCACACTCTCTGCACTCAGAACCTGCCTCGGTCCATCAAACCTCTGAGGATGATCAGGATACTGATGTCTCTGTCCCATCACATATGTGACCTTCCTGTTGTCCTCAGACAGAGTGAGGCTACAGTGTGCTGTGTTTGTGTCCAGTGTGAGACGCTGGGAATCTGATGAGAAAACAACACAGTAAACATTAAATACATTATTCACTGACTGACACACACACACACACACACACACACACACACACACCCACACACACACACGAAGATGTGCACAGGCACATGCACGTACACACACGAAGATGTGCACGGACACATGCACGTAGATGCACGTACACACACACACACACACATGGAGATGTGCACGGGCACACACACTCACACGAAGATGTGCACAGGCACACGCACGTACACACACACACACACACATTAGCACGTACACACACACACACACATGCACACACACACACACGTGAAGATGTGCACGCACACACACACACATATGCATGCACACACACACACATACACACACACACACGAAGATCTGCACAGGCACACGCACGTACACACATGATGTGCACAGGCGCGCACACACACACACACGAAGATGTGCATGGGCACGTGCACACACAGACATTAAGATGTGCACACACGCACGTACACATATGAAGATGTGCACATGCACGTACATACACACGAATATGTGCACGGGCGCACGCACGTACACACACACGAAGATGTGCATGGACACACACACACACACACACAGCCTTAACCCTTCATCGACCGGTGTCTCTCAGGGCTCTGTACCACTGGTTCTCAACCTGTGGATTGGGATCCCAATATTATTGTGGGGGGTCCCCAGTTCAGTTATGAATTATTGTGGGGGGTCCCCAGTTCAGTTATGATTATTGTGGGGGGTCCCCAGTTCAGTTATGATTATTGTGGGGGGTCCCCAGTTCAGTTATGATTATTGTGGGGGGTCCCCAGTTCAGTTATGATTATCGTGGGGGGTCCCCAGGTCAGATATGATTATTGTGGGGGGTCCCCAGGTCAGATATGATTATTGTGGGGGGTCCCCAGTTCAGTTATGATTATTGTGGGGGGTCCCCAGTTCAGTTATGATTATTGTGGGGGGTCCCCAGGTCAGATATGATTATTGTGGGGGGTCCCCAGGTCAGTTATGATTATTGTGGGGGGTCCCCAGTTCAGATATGATTATTGTGGGGGGTCCCCAGTTCAGTTATGATTATTGTGGGGGGTCCCCAGTTCAGTTATGATTATTGTGGGGGGTCCCCAGTTCAGTTATGATTATTGTGGGGGGTCCCCAGTTCAGAGACTTGTAGCGCGGCAGGCAGGCAGGCAGGCAGACAGACAGACAGACAGACAGACAGACAGACAGACAGACAGACAGACAGACAGACAGACAGACAGACAGACAGACAGACAGACAGACAGACAGACAGACACTCACATCTTGAAAGGAGTCGAGGATTAATCCAGTGATCTATCCAGTGTTCTCCTCCATGATTCACACTGTAGGAAGAAATGATAAAACATTTCTATTACCATTGAATGATACAGAGAGTATGAACATGCATCACTTCATTAAGACTCTTCAGCTCACATTCACCATTAAACATTTATTGAATAAAGCAGTGGTTCTCAACCAGTGGTCCGGGGACAACGAGTGGTCCTTATGCATCATGTTATACTTTAGCTATTGAAAAATAGCAGATCTACAAGCTTATAGTGCACCACAGATTGGCGCGCTACGAGCTTGTAGGTCTGCTATTTTTTTGAATCGTGAAAATGTGGCACAAATCTTTGAATATATATTTTTTCAGAGTGAACTTTTTTTTCCCGACGTCAGGCCTAAATGGGTTAAGCATTATGTTATACTTTAGCTATTGAAAAATAGCAGATCTACAAGCTTGTAGATCTTCTATCTTTGAAAAATCGTGAAAATGTGGTGCAAATCTTTGAATATATAGTCTTTCAGAGCGAACGTTTTTAACTCAAATATTTGCTTCAGTGACCAATTTCCGGGGTAGGCTACTTGATATGAAATAGTTTGAGCACCACTGATATACTGTAGAAATATAGGTTTTTCAGGAAACTGTCATGTCACAAGACATCTTAATTTCGACGTCAGGCCTAAATGGGTTAAGGGGGCTCCAGGTGGGCCAATCCAATCCACTTTATTTATAAAGCACATTCTTATACAACAAGGTTGAAACAAAGTGCTGTACACAAAGAAATACTAAAATATCAAAGAAAAAAGCAACAACAACAACAATACATAAACAGGGCAACATAAGGACACAATGCAGTGGAAGCAGCAACTCTTAATCAGTATGTTCAAATGCCAAGGAGTACAAGTGAGTTTTCAGACGTGATTTAAACACAGACAAGGACTGAGAAGCTCTGCCATGAGGTGGAAGTTCATTCCACAGTGTAGACGCTACAACGGGAAATGACCTATTCCCCCCCGGGCGGGATTTCAGCTTTGATTTAGGGAACTTGAGAAGTGACTGGTCAGTCGACCTCAGGGCCCTTGTCGATACTTTGGGAGCTACAAGTTCCGATATATAGACTGGTGCCAACTAAATGATGGAGAGTTGGTAACAAAGTGGACCCTTACAGATCTTTAACTCTTGAGACCCTCCCGGGTGCATTTGGTTTCATTTTACGCTCTCAAGAGTTAAATTACTGTTAAACATCTGCATTAATTAATTTAAAAGAAGTCTCCACAATTAGAGAATGTAGAATAATTATTATTTTGATCAACGTTTGCCTGTTTCTCTACAACACAATATTGTTATATACGAAGGTTAGGAGATTTGGTCAGAAGTGTCTTTTAACCCATTTAAGCCTGACGTCGAAATAAAAAAAATGTCTTCTAAATCCTGATAGTTTTCTGAAAAACCTTCTATATCGTCAGTGTTGCTCAGCCTTTTTCATGTCAAGAACCCACAGAATTATCTGTATTTGGCTGCGGACCCCCATCTGAAAATATGTTGTTTTAGGGATACCACAGAAGCAAAGATTTGAGTGAAAATGTTCGCTCTGAAAGAATATATATTCAAAGATGTGCGCCGCATTCTAATGATTTAAAAATGATCAAATAGCAACAAAGAAAATAGGCGCGCTATGAGCTTGTAGATCTGCTATTTTTCAATAGCTAAAGTATAACATAATGCTAATGTAATAAATAAAAACAGGGATACTTTTATTTGGTTTCATATTTGTAAAGCCCACACACAGACGTACACTGTGTTCAAAAGCACCGATTTATTGCAGAGAAAATAAAAACAGAGATAGGTTTGCATCCGACATACTAAAATATGTACACCCAAAACTACAGAGTCAGTCTAAGGTCGCCTTCACACCAGAAAGCTTTACTGCGATTAAAACCAATCCTGATGCACATTGTCGGAATGTGCGCTTCGTTTGGCAGGTGTGAAGCCTCATTCGAATCCTAATCAAAGAACCGCATTCTACTCCGCCAAAAAACGGGGTTTTCGCTTCGCCTCCAATCGCACTTGATTTCGATTCGGTGCAGGTGGGAATGAATCACATCAAATAAAGGAAATTAAGCAGACAATGTGGCGGTTGAATGAGGAGTAAAGTTGGAGACGGAGAAGGGATATTTTATGCAGCGAGATGTCCCGTTACCGTGAATAGACGTGATCGAATGAGGAGAATGAAAATATGGTCAGATGAGTACATTAAGTTAACACAAAAACACTGCAGTGTACAGAGCTGTCTGTCTGTCTGTCTGTCTGTCTGTAAACATGGAGGGCTGTCAATGTGTGCGGGGATCCAAGTGCTGGAGACTTTCTTCATATTGTTTAAATACTACTCTATAAACTGTATAGCTAACATGGCATGTGCATAGTAGCATACTGATTTAATATGATGATCGGATAGCCTAATCTATAAGAGTTTGTAAACTAATTCCATTTAGGCCTGACCTATTTTTAACCAAGATGGATGGACACAGTCCAAGTCGACTCACTTGACAGTCTCCAGTCCAGCAGAGAGCAGCGTCTGCTCAGCATCTCCTCCTGGGTGGTTACGGCTGAGGTCCACATGCTTCAGGTGGGAGGAGGGGTTGAGGGCTACAGCTGAAGCCAGAGAAGAACAGCCTTTCTCTGTGATCGCACAGCCTGACAACCTGCAGAGATATCCACACTTTAACAAACTGCTGTTGATGATCCAGTACAGAGAAAAACTCTATTTACCTCTGAGTCTGCAGTACAGATCCACACAGAATAAAACTCTATTTACCTCAGAGTCTGCAGTACAGATCCACACAGAATAAAACTCTATTTACCTCAGAGTCTGCAGTACAGATCCACACAGAATAAAACTCTATTTACCTCAGAGTCTGCAGTACAGATCCACACAGAATAAAACTCTATTTACCTCAGAGTCTACAGTACAGATCCACACAGAATAAAACTCTATTTACCTCAGAGTCTGCAGTACAGATCCACACAGGATAATTTACCTCAGAGTCTGCAGGTGACAACGTGGACTCTTCACTCCGGCACATAGAAGCTCAATTCCAGAGTCCTGCAGGTTGTTCAAAGTCAGGTCTAATTCTCTCAAATGGGAAGGATTGGAGGCGAGAGCCGAGGCCAGAACTTCACAGCTTCTCTCCGACAACCAGCAGTTCTTCAGACTAAATGAAGAATACAACCAGATGAGGGGGGGGGGGGGGGGAGAGAAAAGAGAGAGAGAGAGAGAGAGAGAGAGAGAGAGAGATTTTAAGATGAAGAAAATACATATTCCTGCCATACAATTTCCGTTGGCTCATGCAGCATAAGTTTTCCACATAAAACCTTCTCTCCCACTGGGTTTTTAGATATTGATCCAAAGTTCATGTTTAGAATGTTTTGTGCATTTTGATCAAACTGTCGGGGGCTGACCAGCCTGCGCGGGGGCTTACTG
The DNA here is from genome assembly GCF_964188405.1 of Protomyctophum parallelum. NCBI lineage: Eukaryota > Metazoa > Chordata > Actinopteri > Myctophiformes > Myctophidae > Protomyctophum > Protomyctophum parallelum. Next base: position 3,864,772 of record NC_139715.1, read on the forward strand.
ATGTCTAGTTACGCCCCTGATACTCAACACCAATTAAGAATTAACATTAATATAAATATCATTAAAAAACTAGGGGATGACACTCTGACAGAACACATTCAACCACTCATAGTGTCATCAGAGGTGTTTAGTGTTTTAAACCATTCTGACCTGAGATCAGATTCTAAAAATGTCTTCTACATCCTGACAGTTTTCTGAAAAAGCTATGTTTCTATGTCAGTCATTCTTCGATTTTTCTGACACCAAAAGGGGTTCCCGCCCAAAATGGGTTAAATGTAGTATCTCAGCATAAAGACTACATACATTAGTCACTGTATCTTATCAATATTAAGGTCAGTGTGAGTTACCATGATATCAAACCTTATCCTCACTTCAAATAAAGTACCACCTCCATAATAATTGCATTATAATCACTTACTATAACAGAACGTAACCAAATGAAAATAAAAATGGTAAATTAATCTGACCTGAGAATCTCCAGACAACAGTTTGGGCTCTTCAGTGCAGCACAGATGAGATCCACTCCGGAATCCTTCAAGACGTTTCCACTCAAGTCCAGTTCTCTCAAATGGGACGGATTGGAGCTGAGAGCTGAAGCCACAACTTCAATGTGTTCCTTCTTGAGGTTACAGCCAGCAAGTCTGTAATTACAGATTAAATGTAAAATCAAAAATCAGAGATGATCAAAACAGAACAGACCACGTTCACTGTCAAAGAGGTTCCCTGTGGAGCTGTCTGAAATGTGTGTGTGTGGATACTTTTTTGACTAAGCAAATAAGAGGCATATTGAATTTAAGGCCCAATCCCAATTCCCCCCTTCGTCCTGGCCCTTAGCCCTTTCCCTTGCTTATGCGCGTTCACGTGAGGGGGAAGGGTTATCTCAATTGTCTTTGGATGGAGGGGAAGGGCCGAGGGTGAGGGGTAGAATCCCCTTTGTTTGAAGGGATATCTCGACGGGACTTCAAACGGAGCAACATCACTGAGGGCTGAAAGGCGGACGAGGTAAGAAGCCTTTTATGTCCTTTATTATGGAAAAATATTATAATAACCAATATTATTTGAATGTATTAACAATCTGCATCGCCAAAAATATCGCAATCTCTAGCAAAGGTTAACGTTACTTCACGTGAACTAACGATATGATACGGCGTTGCATTCATACAACGTTACCCATTCATTTGGCGCCGCATCGGCGCTTTATTCTTTTTTATTTATCGCCGGTGCGCCGGTGATACAACTCGGATGCAAGCTATAGCTTATTAGCAGGCATCAGTCCGACCCCCCAGACCACGATATGTCAACATTCTGCTTTTGGAGCTCTTAAAAGCCGTGAAATAGCCTACTGTACCTACATAACGCTGTCACTGCATAACGTTGGCTACTCGCTGCAGTGATAGCTATGGTTTTATCATGACCAATGTTAAACTAATCCCCACAAGTTGCAAAACTTGCATAACTAATTAGCAATGGTGTTTTTTCCCCAGGCAAACCAGCTACTGAACAGATTGCAAGCTGCTGTACAGACTGTACATTGGATGGAGATGAATCACAATGGCATTTTCATTGATAGAAAATGACTCTGTTCTTAATGATATTAAAAACAATGAACAGTGACCACAGCCCCTTCTTTCTATACTGTAAATTGTTTTTCCTTTTTCTAACCCTGTATATATATTTGTACCCATGCTATACAAACTGTTAATACAATAATCAATGAATCAGGTACAACTGTTGAGCAGGTGTCAGAATGAGCTATATCTAGCTGAATTACATACATGGGCTACCAACATGAGACAAAATTACAATATTTACGTTCCATCTCTACAGCTTAAATCAAATGGAAAGTAGTTTCCAAAGTGGGTTATGGGCTAAATGATAGTTTGTACACTCTCAGAGTTAATTAACATTGATTTTACAATATAAATTGGGGGTCCTAGAGACAGAAATGCCATCAAAGTTTGGGGACCACTGGCCTGTAGTGAGCTTGCAGATCAGCTATTTTCTGAGAACAGGTTGTATATCAATTTCTACAAGGGACGTTCAATATTTAGGGACATTCCAATTCCTAGGGGGATGATTTATCTCCCTACCCCTTGACACTCATTATGTAGGGACAAGGGGAAGGGGCAAGGGCTGAGGGGTAGGGTTAAAAAAGGAATTGGGATTGGGCCAAAATGTTATCATTATCAACATTCCACTGTTTTCATTTGATTGGAATACAAACATTAAATAATGAAAATAACAACTCGCTGCTGTTGCTCCACTCTGACAGTGAAGTGAAGAAATGTTCTGTCAACAGATGAACAGCCTGTACGACCGCATGACATTTGTTAAATATTTTGGTTTGCTTAACAATGTCCTCTGTGAACGCTAAGCAGACCTAATGCAAAATGCAACAACGTAAACATTTGGTCTTGATCCAGACCTTGTAAGCAAACGTTAGGTGTGAAAGGCACCTAAAATATCTTCAATCTAGTTATTCAGACATTAGCAGGATGTCAGTAAGAACAGAGAACTGGAAGATAGATGGAATGCATGGAACTTACATTTAAATGTATTAAGTAACGTGTAAACGTAATGACCAATGACCATTTGTCACAATGACAATGTGTACATTATTTTGAATGAATGAATGAATGAATGAATGATTGAATGAATGAAAGCTGCTCTAACATGATTATATTCTTATGACTACTAACCTGGCCGTTTTGCAGTTGCTCACAGCTGGGACCAGTCTCCGTCGCCCCGCCTGGTCTGTGTTGTATTTCTGCAGGTCCAACTCCTCCAGAACCTCCTCTGACATCTGCAGCATGGAGGCCAGAGCTGAACACTGGGGCACAGAGAGTTCCTTCCCTGAGCTGCTCTCTGACTCCAGGTACTGTTGGATCCCCCGACTGACTGACGGGTCGTTCATCTCCATCAGACAGTGGAAGATGTTGATACATCTGTCAGGAGAGGCATCACGATCATTCATCTCCTTCAGGTTGTCGATGACTCTCTGGATCTCCTCTGGACTGTTCTCTGTCTGACCCAGCAGACCTCCTAACAGACTCTGGTTGGACTGCAGTGAGAGACCATGAAGGAAGCGGACAAAGAGGTCCAGGTGGCCACTCTCACTCTTCAGGGATTTCTTCATAGCAGCCTTCAGGAAGTCAGACAGCGAAATGTCACTGTTGAAATGGCTGACTCCGAGGAATGTCTTCAGGACTGTACTGTTGTCACCATCTCCCAGGAATGTCTTCAGGACCTCCGTGTTCTTCTGAGTGAAACAGTGGTACAGGTAGACTGCAGCCAGAAACTCCTGGAGGCTCAGATGAATGAAGCAGTAGACCGTTTGTTCGAAGAACGTGTCGTCTTCTTTGAAGAAGGTTGTGCAAAAGCCTGAGATCAGCAAGTTCTTGATCACATCAAGACCACACGCTTTCATGTCTTTCTCATAGAAAATGATTCGTCCTTTGTCCAGTTGGTCAAACGCCAGGTTTCCCAGCATCAGAAGAATGTTTCCTGCATCATTTATGAGCTCCTCTTTGTCTGCCTTGCCTAGTGTATTCTTCATCTTCTCCCGCAGTGTCTCGCCCATCAGGAAGTGGCAGAACAGCTCAACCAGGGTTTTGGGCAGCTCTGTCATCCCTGTGTTCTTCATAACTCTAGCAAGGAACCAACAGAAGACTGGGATTTCACACATGGTGTGGAGGATCTTTGATTTCTGGATGCGTGAGTAGATTGAGCTGGCCTTGTTCTCATCACCGATGCTCTTCGTGAAGAACTCCTTCTTCTGGTCATCTTCGATGAACCCTCGCACTTCTGTGATCCTGCTAACAAACGCCTTAGGGATCTGATTGGATGGTGCAGGTCGTGAGGTTATCCAGATGTGAGCAGAGGGGAGCAGCTCTCCCTTGATGAGGTTTACAAGCAGATGTTCCACTGGGTACGAATCCACCAAGTTCATGGGTCCAAAATCTGTTTCGAAATCGAACTGGGAAAAAAATTCATCAAATCCATCCATAACAATCATGACTTTGAAGGGGCTCTTGTTGTAGTCTACTGACTTCTGCAATTCGTTAAAGATGTCATTAAGAATGTCTTCCTCAATGAATCTGGTTTCCACGATGCAGTGGTGAATTAGCTGTGCCAAACGAAACGTTTTCCCCTTGAGCATATTTAACTGGCGGAACTTGAGCGGGAACACGAGGTGTGGGTCTTGGGGGAAACATTTATTGGCCCAGTCAGACAGATATTTGTGCACGAGGAAAGTTTTGCCAATTCCTGCACAGCCAACGGTCAGCACTGTTCTTATGATTACTCCAGAATGGTCTTTGAACATTTCAATGAGTTGGATTAGGGTTCCCTCTCCTGCCTTCTTCATCTCCATCTGTCTGACCTCATGGTGGCTGTGGATGTCTGTGTTTTCGATGTCTACATTGTAGAGCCGGATGAAGATATTTTCGAACACGACCATGAGCATTGTACCCAACCTTACACTCAGATATGTACTGCTCATGTTGCGTTGAAGCTGGTCTTCATACCCTGATGTTTTCTCCAACAGACCTGTAGTGAACAAAGCACATTCCATCTTTAACAGCTTTGCCCAGAGAGAACATACCCCTCTCTGGTATGATGGTATTAGTAAATGGAGGCTATAAACAGTGTACAGATGGTATTAGTAGTAGTAAATGGAGGCTATAAACACAGTGTACAGATGGTATTAGTAGTAGTAAATGGAGGCTATAAACACAGTGTACAGGACTGCATGTACTCTCAGAGGCTCTCTCTATGATTGCTGCCAATTAATCATTCTACTAAACAGTTAGGAATCCTAAGCTAAGTATGTCCTTCTAGAAGTAGTGTTAGTGAACACAACTATAATAAATATCTTTGTCTAACTGTGAGGCACGCACGCACACACGCACACAACTTACCTCTCAGTTTGGCAGCTCTCTCTCGTCTTGCCTTCTCTTCTAAAGCTGAGATGTGAGACAGTGATTGGTTAGAGTGGAGACACATCATCATATTGGGTCCGTCTCCGTGTGTGTGTGTGTGTTACATTAGACATTAAGATAAACTTTTCATACTTTCAATGAATTATGCAGTCAAACAAAGTAGACGTTACATCCACCTGGCACAACAAATACAATTAAGCGCCTTTTCTTTACTTTCTTACCTCACAGCGCAGCAGAAGGATTCCATTCCTTGAGTTGTGGATACGTGTCGAGAACCTCTGGCTCTTTGAGAAGTGTAAGGAACTGAGATGAAGTTCCCTCTCCTCTACTAATCACTGCATCGATAAGTTTAATACAAGCCTTTTCTCGCTGTTCTATATCCATCAGGCGATTATAAATTCTTGTATTAATAATTCCCTCACTATGAGCATGCTGTAGAATGTGGAGATCTGATCTGAGCCACTTGATCAGTTTCAACTTGTTGGCCTTCAATATCTTCACAGACGAGCCCTAAAGAAATGAGTAGCAGGCATTATTATTTTGCAACCAATTGTAACAGTGGACCTTATTTTGAGCTGCTATTTGCCAGTAAACCAACCTGTAGAGAATCTCCGTGAGAGGAAGCCATGGTCTTCTCTGGATGAGGCACAGCTGTTGAACAAAGAAGAAATGTAACCTTTTCTCATTGGAAGGAGTGTACTGTAAACTCCACCTCATTGGACAGAACTCACTGGTCCTCATGCACAACGGCGTGTACGCTCATGACGTGATGTTACGTGAGTGGACAGGCATTTACGTGGATTCCCACATTGCGTGGGAATTCATGGCCATCTCCGTGAACTTGACGGTGACGTTGCTTGGTCGGAAACTCTGCCACATAGCTACGCCAGCTCTCATGGTAGTCTTAAGGCCATACGCTTTGCGTAGAAGGCTTTAGTCTTCATGCTGAATCAATAAAAAGTTCCCAAATCTCAGATAAAATATGTAGGCATGTGTCCCCAACATTGGTCAGGACATAAAAAATGATATAGCCTATATAAAGTATCACTTGTGTATGCCTATATGCATGCATTCTAGAGGCAAGTTTGCCTAGAGTCCCATACAGAAACTGCCCCCGAGCCCGACACCTTTTTATTTATTTATTAGGATATTTCTAGCATGCATGATTGCGCTTCACTCTCGGCAGCAATGCGTTGTGAGCTTGTAGATCGGCTCTCGCAGACTCACGCTGCATGTTAAAAAACAAACTCACAATTATAATAAGAACATACACTTATCTGCATTCTGCACTGTACGAATCCAACGTTGTTTGTGTAGTAATGCCTGCAGTAGGCCTAGGCCTATTTAAATTGTTTCGTTATAGAAACAAGACCAAATAAACAACTACAGTTTAGAAACAAGACCAAATAAACTACACTTTAGAAACAAGACCAAATAAACAACTACACATTAGAAACAAGACCAAATAAACAACTACACATTAGAAACAAGACCAAATAAACAACTACACTTTAGAAACAAGACCAAATAAACAACTACACTTTAGAAACAAGACCAAAAAAACAACTACACTTTAGAAACAAGACCAAATAAACAACTACACTTTAGAAACAAGACCAAATAAACAACTACACTTTAGAAACAAGACCAAATAAACAACTACACTTTAGAAACAAGACCAAATAAACAACGACACTTTAGAAACAAGACAAAATAAACAACTACACTTTAGAAGCAAGACCAAATAAACAACTACACTTTAGAAACAAGACCAAATAAACAACTACACTTTAGAAACAAGACCAAATAAACAACTACACTTTAGAAACAACACCAAACTAGAAAAAGTGCCCTTCTGGGCACAGGTCTCCACCAGGATTTCTTCCTCAGCCTAGTGGGAATATGCGTGCACAGTTTCATCGCAATCGGACGCTGCGTTGAGGAGTTGTGGCGATTTGTACAAAGCGGGCTACTCCTGAAAACTGTAGGAGCCAATCGTGGCCAATCAGGATGGAATATGAGAAATCAAACAAACCTGTCTTGATCACATGACTATGGAGATCATGTGTACCGATTTGCGTGAAATTTGGATAAAATCTGAAGGAGTAATAATAGAAAATGTGTTTTACATATGTGGGCCTCCTGGTGGCGCTATAAAGAGCAGATGTGAAAAATTCCAGGCAAAGGTTTTTCCTTGGCCTCTAGGGAGTTGGCATACAAAGTTATCCACAGATCCGTGCAGTTAGAGGTAAAAACACTTTTCGGCCAGTTATAGCGCCACCTTGAGGCTGAGTTGAAATTGTTCATGTGGCATTTCGTCCTAGGCCTAGTGGGAATGTGGGTGCACAATTTCACGGAAATCACGCGATGTGTTCATGATTTGCAGCATTTTGTTTGAAACTGAGCACTCCTGTGAACTTTGGAAGCCAATCTTAACCAATCAGGATGGAGTCTGAGAAATCTGAAAGACCGGTTTCGTTGAATGGCTCTAGAGAGACTGTGTACCAATTTGCGTGATGTTTGGACAAAATCTGTAGGTGTACTGTGCAAAAACTTGTTTTGCACAAAGCGGCCTCCTGGTGGCGCTATAACAGGCCGTTCTGGAAAGTTTGGGGCAGAGGTTCATCGTTGGCATCCAGGGAGTGTGTGTGCAAAATTTGGCATGGACCGGGTTAACGGTGGCCGAGATATACAAGACCAAATAAACAACAACTATACACTTTAGACCACAGAATACCACAAACCGCAACTACAAATATTAACAAGCCACTTTGCAGAAAAAAATCACACCCGTGTGAAGTGAGTGGTGCAACTCCGTGTGGAGGAACGCGCCCAGGGGGCCGGGGCGGTTCCCGGCGTGCCGCCCCACGTCCGAAACGGTTGAGAAATGACAGTTACCGTGTGGCAGTCCCTCTACTGTACTGTACTGTACTGGCACAGCCGAAAGCATCATATATACAGTTAATACGTGCGTGTGTGTTTGTGTGTGCGTTAGGTTGCGCACAGGAGATGAAAAACAACCGTGCTGTTTTCGTGCTCAGACACACCCAGCCACCCACACACCGCGCTCCGTAAGGGTGTGGTTGCAACACTCAAAAAAATCACACTTGTGTGAACCGAGTGGCTCTCTCTCTCTCTCTCTCTCTCTCTCTCTCTCCCAATTTAACGCATGCGCACAACACTCGTGCTCATGACAACAGGTACACAGGTACACACACAGGTACACGGACATTGCTGCTTGTAGAAGTGGTTGCACCACTCAAAAACAAGCCCAAAGTCACTTCAAATAAGCAGACATGGCAACACTGTCCTAATCACCAGTCATGACGGAACTTCAAGCTGCTGTTTGCACTTCCTGCATTTACAACCATAGCATATATGTCTACATAAATGTTCCTGCATTTACAACCATAACATCTACATGAACGTTCCTGCATTTCACAACCATAACATCTACATGAACGCTCCTGCATTTCACAACCATAACATCTACATGAACGTTCCTGCATTTCACAACCATAACATCTACATGAACGTTCCTGCATTTACAACCATAACATCTACATGAACGTTCCTGCATTTACAACCATAACATCTACATGAACGTTCCTGCATTTACAACCATAACATCTACATGAACGTTCCTACATTTACAACCATAACATCTACATGAACGTTCCTGCATTTTACAACCATAACATCTACATGAACGTTCCTACATTTACAACCATAACATCTACATGAACGTTCCTACATTTACAACCATAACATCTACATGAACGTTCCTGCATTTACAACCATAACATCTACATGAACGTTCCTGCATTTTACAACCATAACATCTACATGAACGTTCCTGCATTTTACAACCATAACATCTACATGAACGTTCCTGCATTTTACAACCATAACATCTACATGAACGTTCCTGCATTTACAACCATAACATCTACATGAACGTTCCTGCATTTTACAACCATAACATCTACATGAACGTTCCTGCATTTACAACCATAACATCTACATGAACGTTCCTGCATTTTACAACCATAACATCTACATGAACGTTCCTGCATTTACAACCATAACATCTACATGAACGTTCCTGCATTTACAACCATAACATATAGGTCTACATGAACGTTCCTGCATTTACAACCGGTCAAACCCCCCCAATTTCCACTGCTCAGTCTAGAGTTGCTTGATGAACAAGGAACTGTGTCCCTGTCAGGGCTAACTGGCACATGACAGCACAGTCCTTTGCAATTTGCAACTCTAGGTTTATTAAAATGATATAAAGTGACTTGCCATATACCATCCATTGACTCCCCATTCATCCAATTTGCATCTGCGATCTGCTTGTATTAAACGACGACATTAAACTCACCAACATCGCAGCTGTAGGGAAAGCTTGGATATCCACTTTCAAACTGCAAAGCTTGTGTTTCATTAAAATCCACCGAATCTTTTTCCCCACTCAGCTCTGCACTGTACAGTTTTTCTTCTATCTCACTACTAGAACGTTCTGACTCTGAGGTAGATTAGATGTTTGGCTGTCAACAGCATCCATTTGTGTTTTCAATGTCTTTGGACCGGAGCGTGGTGGAATAGTTGCTAAGATACGACACTGCATAGTGATTGGCTCTGCTGCATGCCTATGAAGAGTGCTGACCAATGAGCTGTGTATAGCGCCTTTCTAGACACCAGGTTCCATGTCTTCCTCCTGTTCCCATAGCTCAGATAGCTGCCCCCCCCCCCCCCTGTGTGTGTGCGTGCGTGCGTGGTCCAGAGAGGGACAGGGAGATGCATAAACGCTCTTTCTTCGTGACTCTCGGCTGCCTCAAAGTAATATGGTCAATACTGAATCAATGCTCTATTTAACAGCAGTTAACTGCCAGGAATGGCTTACTCCAGGTTATTGTCGTTGCTATATACGACATACCCGCCTTTTGTTTTATGTGTTTAATCCGCCGTATTGTAATAAATAAAAATAAACTCCGTCTTCGTCGCGGAGATAGAGACTAGATGCTTTCGCTTTGATGACGAAACCAGAAATCGTCACATGCTGTGGGCTGCTAGGGCTTCTGGGTCTTGTGTGCGTCTTCCGGGTGCACCAAGATGGTGGATGATACGATCGGATCACAACAAACCGAGGGACCTTTTTTCGCTGGATTTTCGCGGATCAAAAGCCCAAATAATTCAGCGTATGCTCTAAAGGTAATACAACAATCTCGGCAGTGAAGGGGGGTTGATTAAAATGCGGGTTACGCGTTTAAACCAGTCAAACTGTTAGAGCATTGATTCAGTATTGACCATATTACGCCAGGTCTCACGGCAGACAGAACTAATAACAAACAAAAGGCGAACGGAGCATACAGTCACACACACTGCGCGCTAACGTAGGCCCAATCCACTCCCTTGCTGACTCAATGAGCCCTCACTGACTTGGCTGCGCGTTCATGTGAAGTCTGCGAGGGCTCGAGGGATGTCCCATTTGAAATGCGGTAAGTCAGTGAGGGGCTCAGCCCCGCCCCCTTTATGTGCCCTTTGACAAAGTCAGCGTCGATGCCGACTTTGGCAAATACATTACCCACAGTTCATAGCGTCACCAGGGGAACGAGGGGGATCCTCCGAACGTCAATCATTTAAGTATGCAAATTTGTTATGTATCGCAGTTAGAATGTCAACAAACGCAATAGTGCTTTCTCACTGTTCTCAAAAGGAGACGGAATGGAAGGATATAGGCTATATATTTAATAATAATAATAATAATAATAATAATAATAATAATAATAAGGGAAACATGATGAGAAATGACTAATGAGCAAAGTAAAATAATTTGGAAATGAAATGTATAATGAATATTATTATATATTATGAATATTACAACCCCCCATCACACAGGAAAGTGTATTTATGAAACTAATAATAAGCACGATCAGCTTAAATACTAAAATAGACGTGATAGACATGTATAAATAGGCCAAGCATGTAGGTATATAGGCACTGGCTGTGAATAAGGACAGTTTATATAAAGTGATGCATGAAAGTGTCATGAATGGCGGACTCATATCTTTAAAGTGCCGTCCCATTTATTTCACAACAATGTGGAGCCCTTGCAGCCTCTCACCCTCAAGCACTTACAGCTGACGTCACTAAAGTCAATGAGGGTCCAGGGCTCAGCGGGGGAGGGAGGCGATTGGGATTGGGCCATAAGTACACGCATAATGTGGAAGTGACGTCAGATCAACTACACACAGCAAAACAAAATGGAGCATTGAGTGCACCACCTTGTGGCACCAACTGGCACTGCATACCAAGGTTATAATAGTTTTGGTTTTTTCATTATAGTTTAGTTTTAGTTAGTTTTGACATATTTTTTTCTAATTCAGTTAGTTTTAGTTAGTTTTTAGAGCGGGTTTGCTAGTTTTAGTTTAGTTTTTATTTTGTGAAAATGCTTAGTTTTAGTTTAGTTTTAGTTTAGTTTTAGTTTAGTTTTAGTTTTTTCGTACTTTGGTTTATTTGTAACGAAGTATAGGATTAAAAAAGATCAGAGCAAGTATTGTGTAATAAAAACTCAACAAAAGATACCATTTAAAAGTATATATATTCAGTCTCTGTTGGACAATCAACCATGACATACTTCGCATATTTTCCCATCCTCATCCACAAGGCACTTGCTTGTAGAGATGCAACGATACTGATTTTTCAATTCCGATCCGATCCGATATATTAATTTTGAAATTTCCCGATATCCGATATTTGCTGTAGGCTACATAGCAAAACAAATAAATACAAAAAAAATCAAAGAGGGGATGTTTATGGTTAAGTGTTTAACCTGTAGAAATAAGAATATGAACTGTTTAACCTGTAAACCTTAAGGGAATGGCAACCTGTTAATTAATACTATGGATTATTATGTGCAAAGGTACATTTTTACCCCTAAAGTGATGCCTGCATGTAACCGGTTAATTCATTCTATGGTTTATTATTAATAATAATAATAATAGTAATTATTATTATTGCTATATACACGTGGTACCTTTTTACCCCTAATGGATGCCGGGAATCAGCTGCGCTTTCATGTGACAAAAGCCCTGAGCCTTACCGACAGAACTCTGGGAGAAAAAAAATACCTCAGGACGTTTGTTTTGGTGCTAGCTGGTGTTGTGTTGCTACTTTAGTTTGCAAACTCTGTCTGTCTTAATAATTGCACTCCACTTACAATCTGAATCAGTGTTTGAGCTTCTGACAACAATGTCATGGTTTGATAACTGAGCCAATTATATAAAGACGGATTTTACCGCGACGAGGACATGAGCTTTTTCTTCATCATCACCATCGTCGTCGTCACAGCAGCATTTTTTTCAATGGCAATAATAAAGTTACAAAGATTGTAACTGATCACATCAGTCATCATCTGTGCGATGACGGGTAAATGTTATACTTTTATTACTGTTAAGTCTGTAAGTCAAGTGATTCCATTCTCTTGCATATTGCACCTCTTGCTTTTTTCTATAGTCTCTGTTTGCAGTCTGTACATACTGGAGGTTGGATTCGCTCACTGCACTGTCTGTGCAGGACGGACTGTAAACATTAAACACGTGTCCCCCTCCTGTATCGGAGCGTGTATCGGTGGCATCAAATCCGATCTCCGATACATTAATTAAGCTGGATCGGAGGCCGTGGGCTGTGCCTCTTTCTGCCAACTTTTGCCATTTTTGCGAGATTCAAGCAGCAGCATTAAAACTTGAAGCGACCACGGGGCTGCACTGCAGAATGTAAACACGGGTCGTAAAGCGTTGTGACATGCTGCCTTACGGTGCTGAAAAGTGCCGTAAAAACGGCTCGGGAAATAAGGAAAATTTCATTTAAAAGGTTTATATTCTAAATGTCCGTAAGGCATATAAATATTGATAAAAAAACGATAACGAATGCCATTTTGTCTATCATTTCAGTTCGTTTTAGTTAGTTTTGTGAACACACAATACAGTTTTAGTTTAGTTATCGTTTTTTAATTTATTTTAGTTTCAGTTTAGTTTCAGTTAACTAAAAAGTTTTTTTAATTCTAGTTTTCGTTTTTTCGTTAGTTATAGTTAACTATAATAACCTTGCTGCATACTGACTGTTACAACTTCCTCATAACTCACCCTGTAACAATAAACAGCAGTAAACTAAATTAACTCATATAGAACCTCTCCATTCCTCTCCATTCCTTCACAAAATGTTTTACCAAGGTCTATAGCAGGCTTTGTTTCGGTGAGTGGTGACGTCGTTTTGTTTATTTGCTGGTATTAGAAAAACCGCACTGCAAGGGAGTGAAAATAATGAGCAGAGGGCTACGGAAGGGACTTCCACATGCAGGGCGTCAGATAGCCATGGTTCATGACAGTCATGGCTTAACTTAGCCCTCCAAGCAGAACCCAATGCTACTGAAGTTTCTGACATTTGTTAGACCCAGAGCATGGGGTCCTGTTGCAGCAGTACCATGCCACCTGGTACGCGGACATACATAAAACATAAACAACATGGATAATGCCTGTACGCGCTCTTTGACGACTTTTTTTCGTGTGAGGGTTTCTGAATCTGTGAAGTATAAGTACCTATACATGCCGCTGCGAATATCTCCTGTGGCGCGGAAGCCGTTAAGTATTTTTAATCTTTGTTTGACCGATTTGGTCACTTTGATTCTTCTCTTCCTTCCTTGTTTATTGACACCTCATTGTACCGCCTATCTGGCTAGCTAGTGGCGCTATAGCTATGACAGAGCAGATCAGAGGCAGGGACGTAGCCGCACAAGCCAACCGCACACCGGGAGGCGGTACAATAAACGGTAAACAAACAAGAAGAAATAAAGCGACCAAATCGGTGAAACAAAAATAAAAAACACTTAACGGCTTCCGCGCCACAGGAGATATTCGCAGCGGTATGTATAGGTACTTAAAGTTCCCGAATTCAGAATAACTCAAACGAAAAAAGGCCGTCAAACGCCGCAGATTCGATCTTAAAGAGCATGTTTATGCCCGCGTTCCAGAATTCCCATACGGAAATATAGTCATGAACAGGGACCCTACATAAAACTCATCAAAATTTCAGAAATGGAGAATGGAGGGTTCCGAGAGGGGCTAGGCTTAACTGCACCCTGTTTTTGGTGCTCGCTACATTTACAACTTTTACGTATATATAAACATTCAGATTTCAACTATAAAGTACTCACAATTTGTCCCACGGGTGTTAGTTAGTTGCAGCACCAGCGATTAGAATTTCTGCATCCCGCGTTGTTTAATAAAAAGCATTTTTTATCCGAGCTGTTATTTTGCCATTGGCTTTCAACTACGCGCCCCTATCGGTCGGGAGGAGGAGGGTGGCACTCGGTGTGTTCGATATAGAAACTCCGTCTTCCAATACCCTGCCAATACAGACTAATAGGCGAGTGCGCTCACGGTGTACAACTGTGGATTTCCCAAACGAACCCCGTTTGAGAAAAGTAGCCGGGGCGCTCGGACAAAAATGCTTTTTATTAAACAACGATGCAGCAATTCTAATCGCTGGAGCTGCAACTAACTAACACCCGTGGGACAAATTGTGAGTACTTTATAGTTTAAATCTGAATGTTTATATACGTAAAAGTTGTAAATGTAGCGAGCGCCAAAAACAGGGTGCAGTTACTGCATGACTGTCATGATAATCATCAGTGGCGTGCACAGACATTTAGAGGGGCAGGTGCTCAAGTGAAAAAAGGGCACCTTGTGCAGCACATTTTGGTGCTTTAGCTATTGAAAAATAGCAGATCTACAAGCTCATAGCGCGCCACCGAGTGGCGTGCTACGAGCTTGTAGGTCTGCTATTTTTCTTTAATCGAAGAACCACTGGCATAGAAACATAGCTTTAGATTGTGGGGGCCTAAATAATATAGTAGAAGCATTTTTTAATCAAGATTTGATCAATGTCACCGCATGGTCCACACACTACAAATTAAGAAAATATATTTTTTTTATAGAGCACATTGCCAAAAGGGGCAGGGGGTGCTCTAGCATCCCCTGGTGTCTATCTGTGCACGCCACTGATAATCATCATGGCAGTCATGTTTCAGGGCTATAGGCGTCAGAGAGAGACTCGCTGTAGGCCTAAGCCCTGGACCAGGGCTAAACCAATGACCGAGTGTTCATGCGCTTCCATTACTGTGACAATATAGAGCTTTTTTTAACAATTATTTGAACCAAAGATAATCTCTTACTCCACTTTTAATAACAATAAAAAAAGCAACGTAAAAGTGAAAGTGAATAAACGGCAATGTATACGTTACCTCTGGTGGTTGGGAAAGCTGGCTGCATGGTGTTTAAAGCGTGTGCGTGACGTGTCTCTCTGCAGTGCAAGTTCCTCCTTCCTTAATCCTCAGTTTGATTTAGTTTTAATTGTTTATAAAAACAGATTTAAAGCAGTTTGTCTATAGAGTTATAAGGTTTGTGTCAGCAGCAGTAGTTTAATTGTTTATAAAAACAGATTTAAAGCAGTTTGTCTAGAGTTATAAGGTTTTTGTCAGCAGCAGTGCAAAGTTCCTTCTTCCTTCTTCCTCAAAACAGGTTTCCGCGTTTCAGACTAGGATAGAGCACGGAGGTGGGTCTACTGCGGGAGGTTGGCTGTGTGTGTGTGTGTGTGTGTGTGTGTGTGTGTGTGTGTTTAGACACGTAATAATGTGAGCTCCCTTACAAACAAGAGGGGGAGGGGAGAAAAAAAGAAAAAAGAAAACAAATGCCTTAAAAAAAACAGACCAAATAAACAACTACACTTTAGAAACAAGACCAAATAAACAACTACACTTTAGAAACAAGACCAAATAAACAACTACACTTTAGAAACAAGACCAAATAAACAACTACACTTTAGAAACAAGACCAAATAAACAACTGCACTTTAGAAACAAGACCAAATAAACAACTACACTTTAGAAACAAGACCAAATAAACAACTACACTTTAGAAACAAGACCAAATAAACAACTACACTTTAGAAACAAGACCAAATAAACAACTATACACTTTAGAAACAAGACCAAATAAACAACTACACTTTAGAAACAAGGCCAAATAAACAACTACACTTTAGAAACAAGACCAAATAAACAACTACGCTTTAGAAACAAGACCAAATAAACAACTACGCTTTAGAAACAAGACCAAATAAACAACTACACTTTAGAAACAAGACCAAATAAACAACTACACTTTAGAAACAAGACCAAATAAACAACTACACTTTAGAAACAAGACCAAATAAACAACTGCACTTTAGAAACAAGACCAAATAAACAACTACACTTTAGAAACAAGACCAAATAAACAACTACACTTTAGAAACAAGACCAAATAAACAACTACACTTTAGAAACAAGACCAAATAAACAACTATACACTTTAGAAACTAGACCAAATAAACAACTACACTTTAGAAACAAGACCAAATAAACAACTACACTTTAGAAACAAGACCAAATAAACAACTACGCTTTAGAAACAAGACCAAATAAACAACTACGCTTTAGAAACAAGACCAAATAAACAACTACGCTTTAGAAACAAGACCAAATAAACAACTACACTTTAGAAACAAGACCAAATAAACAACTACACTTTAGAAACAAGACCAAATAAACAACTATACACTTTAGAAACTAGACCAAATAAACAACTACACTTTAGAAACAAGACCAAATAAACAACTACACTTTAGAAACAAGACCAAATAAACAACTACGCTTTAGAAACAAGACCAAATAAACAACTACGCTTTAGAAACAAGACCAAATAAACAACTACGCTTTAGAAACAAGACCAAATAAACAACTACACTTTAGAAACAAGACCAAATAAACAACTACACTTTAGAAACAAGACCAAATAAACAACTACACTTTAGAAACAAGACCAAATAAACAACTACACTTTAGAAACAAGACCAAATAAACAACTACACTTTAGAAACAAGACCAAATAAACAACTACACTTTAGAAACAAGACCAAATAAACAACTACACTTTAGAAACAAGACCAAATAATCAACTACACTTTAGAAACAAGACCAAATAAACACTACACTTTAGAAACAAGACCAAATAATCAACTACACTTTAGAAACAAGACCAAATAAACAACTACACTTTAGAAACAAGACCAAATAAACAACTACACTTTAGAAACAAGACCAAATAAACAACTACACTTTAGAAACAAGAACAAATAAACAACTACACTTTAGAAACAAGACCAAATAAACAACTACACTTTAGAAACAAGACCAAATAAACAACTATACACTTTAGAAACATTACCAAATAAACAACTACACTTTAGAAACAAGACCAAATAAACAACTACACTTTAGAAACAAGACCAAATAAACAACTACGCTTTAGAAACAAGACCAAATAAACAACTACGCTTTAGAAACAAGACCAAATAAACAACTACGCTTTAGAAACAAGACCAAATAAACAACTACGCTTTAGAAACAAGACCAAATAAACAACTACACTTTAGAAACAAGACCAAATAAACAACTACACTTTAGAAACAAGACCAAATAAACAACTACACTTTAGAAACAAGACCAAATAAACAACTACACTTTAGAAACAAGACCAAATAAACAACTACACTTTAGAAACAAGACCAAATAAACAACTACACTTTAGAAACAAGACCAAATAATCAACTACACTTTAGAAACAAGACCAAATAAACACTACACTTTAGAAACAAGACCAAATAATCAACTACACTTTAGAAACAAGACCAAATAAACAACTACACTTTAGAAACAAGACCAAATAAACAACTACACTTTAGAAACAAGACCAAATAAACAACTACACTTTAGAAACAAGACCAAATAAACAACTACACTTTAGAAACAAGACCAAATAAACAACTGCACTTTAGAAACAAGACCAAATAAACAACTACACTTTAGAAACAAGACCAAATAAACAACTACACTTTAGAAACAAGACCAAATAAACAACTATACACTTTAGAAACTAGACCAAATAAACAACTACACTTTAGAAACGAGACCAAATAAACAACGAAGGTTACGTAGGTAACCACGGTTATGTGAGCGATTGGATCACTCCAATATATGATAGTTCCGTCGGCAGGCGGAGCGTCGAGCGGACTTACCGATGATCCCGTGCTAAAAGACACGGGAAAATGACGTGTGAGTGAGGCACCGCCTCCCGAGGGTACTTTGCCCGCACACGTCATTTCCCCTTCCTCTTACCCTTTCCGAGGCGCGATAGATCTCCGCGACTATAATTGGAGTGATCCAATCGCTCACATAACCGTGGTTACCTACGTAACCTTCATTATGTAGCGCTATATTGGATCACTCCAATATATGATAGTACACTACCAGATCAGTCGGAGACCTATCAATGAGAACAAGAGCCAGGCCGTCCCCGTGGAAGCGGCCCGCCCCAGCTCAATCACAGAGAGCCTCCTGTCTCCGAAGGAGCAGAGGCAACCCTTAAAACGGCTTGTTCCAACCGGTTCTCGGGGACCACATTGACGCGGTAGAACCTGGTGAAGGTACTAGGCAACGTCCAGCTGGCTGAGGCACAGATGTCCGAAAGGGGGACCCCTTAAGCTGCGCCCAAGAAGTAGCCATGCCCCGAACCGAGTGTGCCACCACCGCGGGCGGCAGAGCCTGCCCGGCCAAGCGGTAAGCACAAGCAATGGTATCAACAAGCCAATGTGAGAGTCTTTGCTTCGAAAGCCTTTGGCCCAAGACTCTATCACCAGAGCATACGAAGAGCTGATCAGTCAGTCTGACCGCCTTCGTTCGCACAACGCAAGCGTCCAAAGCCCTCACCGGGCAGAGGACGATCACCCGAGCCCTCCCCACTCAAGGGAGGGACATAGGCAGACAGGTGAAGAGGCCGATTCACATGTCCCACGGACAGAACCTTCGGCAGAAAGGAAGAATTGGGTCGCAAAGTAACACTCGCTTTACCAGGACCCATCTGGAGACACTCTGCGCTCGTCGAGAGCGCGTGGAGCTCCCCCACCCTCTTTGCAGAGGTGACTGCCAAGAGAAACGCAGATTTCCATTAAAGGTGCTGAAGAGAGGCAGTATCCAGGGGCTCGAAGGGAGGTTTCCCGAGTGCTGAGAGCACCAAGCCAAGGTCCCCAGTGGGGACCTGAAGAGCCTCCACTGGGCGGAGGCGACTTACTCCTTTCATAAGCGTGACAGTAATGGAAGCTTATCCAGCTGTCCGTCAAGGCCATCAGAATGGCATGCAGAGATAGCGGCCACATACACCCTTAGAGTGTTGGCCGCCCTGCCCTCGTCCAGCAGTGACTGCAGAAAGTGTAGCACAATCTGAACATCACAGTATTCCGGGTCAGCACCACAGGTCACGCACCAAGTGCAGAACCGGCGCCAGCAAACCTGGTATGTTGTAACAGTAGAGTAGGCTCTGGAACTCTGCAACGTATGTAGAACTCCCTCTGGGAGACCTAGACCCGACCACCTGCGCCTCTCAGGGGCCAAGCCCATAGCTGGAGGTGATCGGGGCGGGAGTGCCACAGGGCTCCCTGAGCCTGCGAGAGCAGGTCGGGCCTCTGAGGCAACTGCCATGGTGTCCCCGTGACCAGAGACAGTAGCACCCTGAACCAAGGGCGTCTCGGTCAACGTGGGGCTATCAGAAGCAACCGTGACCCTCCATCTCGACTCTGTCCGGTGTTGGATCAGAGGAATGGGGGGAGGCATAGAGCCGCGTCAGCGGCCAATCGTGTGTCAAGGCGTCCAGGCCCAGAGGCCCCGGAGAACTCGCCAGTGAAAGTCAACTGGGGCAGTGAGTGGTCTTCTAGGAGGCAACAGGTCCACCTGTGCGCTCCGAACCCTGGCCCACAGCAGTTGCATGACCTGAGGGTGGAGACAATCCCCCCCTTCTCGGTCCATCTCTGGACAGCCTGTCCGCTGCAGAGTTCTGGACCCCCAGAACATACGCAGCCCGGAGAGATGTGAAGTGAGCATGAGCCCACACTAGAAGCTCCCGCGTCATCTCGTGGAGACGGCGGGATCTCAATCCA
This sequence comes from Protomyctophum parallelum, assembly GCF_964188405.1. Taxonomy (NCBI): domain Eukaryota; kingdom Metazoa; phylum Chordata; class Actinopteri; order Myctophiformes; family Myctophidae; genus Protomyctophum; species Protomyctophum parallelum. Next base: position 3,884,805 of record NC_139715.1, read on the forward strand.
CCTTGATGGTTGAAGGCCACAACCGTAGTGTTGTCTGACCCGACCAACACATGCCGGCCTTCCAAACACTGAGGAAAATCCCGTAGAGCTAGGCGCACAGCTCTGAGCTCTAGGACATCGACATGTCGGACAGACCACAGCGAATCCCAGCGGCCGCTGGCTGCCATGCATCCGTACACTGCACCCCGACCTACCAGAGAGGCATCGGTGCAAACCTTACTCTGCGTGTCACCCTGTTGAGCGAGCTCCCTGACTCCAAGAAGGAGCGGGCACGCCACTGGGTGAGTGCGAGCACACCGGACTTCGTCACCAGAGACGACGGTGTCTGTGTTGCCGCTGACTCAGCTGGTGGGCATTGAACCAACACTGCAGCGGCCGAGAAGAAGAGGCCTAAGAGGACCAACGATGAGGCCGCTGTTAGCAGGCCCAGTAGGCGTTGGCAGTCCCTGCCGGACACCATCCGTCCCTAGGTGGAACTGGTGGAGAAAGGACAGAATCTTCCCGACTCTGTTCATCTATAGCCATCCCTGCAAAGACCACATCTTGCGAAGGGGACAAAAAGCTCTTCCCAGAGGATTGCCTCGCCCAGCAGCAGGGCCCTCACGCCCTCTGTTCTGGCGACGCAGGCTCCCACGCGCCACTCTGCCACCGGGGCTGGGCTTGGTGCTAACGGAGCCGGGCTTGGGGCCGGCAAGGAGCCGAAGCTTCTCCGAAGCGTTGCTGCAAGCCGGCCGAGAGCCTTACAAACATATAAAGCTTTATCACACACCGTTCAGTGGCCCTTGGCTTCATACGGGTGATAGAACCAATACAATATATATAGACACATTATACAATCCCTGGTGCGCCCGCGACCTTGACCTCTTAGGGTGCAGGTTCGGGCTGCGGTTTCCCAGGGAACTCGTCCAGGGCATCCTCATCCTGCTTAGGTTCTCCGCTTTACAAATAATGTCGGCCTCCCCTGTGCCGAAAGCAATGCCTGGCGTGAAAGGGAGGTCACAGAAAGCTCTCCGCACGTAAGCCCCAGGCGCGACTGGTACACCCAGAGTTGACGGCCTGAAGCCACCACTGGGGCCTCTGCCTGGCTGTTGGCTCGCACCGAACCGGACTGCAGCAGAGCAATTAGCCTGAATACTTTCAGTGCTCTGTCTGTCCTGGCTTGGCCGGCACCTTGGAGTGTAAGGACCAAGTGTGCAACATAGGAGCCCAGCAGCATGGCTGCATTAAGGCGGGCCACAGCGGCAAGGACATTAACGTGCCGTTCGGGAGCTGGTGACTTGTTGACTCGTCGCAGGTCCCAGCAACCATTGTACTTCTCTACGGCGTCTGACAGCCGGAGTGCACACAGCAGGGAGACTGCCACCGCCGGTGGGGTCTCACAGGTGGGAAGCGGCCATCCCGGTGCCGCACTGTCCCCCTCTAGATGGGGGAGGCGGTTGTCACCAGGGAAGGAGCCTTGTGGGTCGACGGCCTCTAGCCGGGAGCATAGAGCGAGCCAATAGAGCCCGTCTCAGGTCGCAGGCTCGACAGCGCATGGGGAAAGGTTGGACTACCAGTCACAACACTTGGACTACTAAGTCACGCCTAATATCGTCGGGATCGGACTCGAACCCGCGACACGCTGTCAGGCCGGGATACCAGCCTAGATGCCTGGACCACAAGGCCGGCACAGGCCAGAGTCCTGCCACTACTGGGTGTGCATGCTCTAGACCCAGACAACGAAGCAGACACAGTGCCCATCCCCGGTGGGCTGTGGCCAGCTCTAAGCTAACAAGCAGCGAAGGCTATGGCCAAAGCTAGAGTGTATAAACCTGTATCACACGTCGTATATCAGCCTTTGGCTTATACGGGCGACAGGACAGAATAATAATATGTAGCTACCCGTGCATATATATTATATATAAAGCTTTATCGCACTTAGGCGATAGGGCAGAAAGTATAATATACACTGTCACTTGTGTATTAATATACTGGTAACAACCGGCATCACACACCGTACCTTGGCCATTGGCACATACGGGTGATAGAATACAAACAACAGTTTAACTGTGCAACGTATAAATATATAAGGCTGTATCACACGCCGTATATCAGCCTCTGGCTTATACGGGCGACAGGCCAAAAAATATAATATACACAGTCACTGATGTAATGTAACGTACATATATACATCAGACTTCACCACACACCGTATATCGGCCCTTGGCCTATACGGGTGACAGAAGTCAAATATATAACGTTTAAAGCTGCGACCCCTGGTGTATACGCATAATAGGGTAGAAGCATAATACATAGTTACTGTGTAACGTGCAATATACTGGTAAATAAACCTCAGCACCCACCGTATATTGGCTCTTGGCCTATACGGGTGATAGTCTACAAACCACAGTCACCTGTCAGCTGTGCAACGCAGGAACACATAAAGCTGTATCACACACCGTACATTAGCCTGTGGCTCATACGGGTGATAAGACATTATATACCCGGTTACCCGTGTAACGTATATAATATACAATATATGCTATATCACACACCATATATTGGCCTAGCTTTAGCTCATATGGGTGACAGCACAGAAGAGTTAAATATACAGATAAACAGTTACTATTGAACTTACAAATGTATCAAGCTTTATCACACCGTACGTTAGCCCGTGGCTTATACGGGTGACAAGACAGAGAATATTATATACCCAGTTACCCTGTAACGTATATAATATACAACATATGCTATATCACACACCATATATTGGCCTAGCTTCAGCTCATATGGGTGACAGGCAGCACAGAGAGAGATAAATATACAGATGAACAGTTACTATTGAACTTACAAATGTATACATAAAGCTGTATCACGCAGTATATTGGCCCTTGGCTCATACTGGTGACAGCACATAAATATTATATACGCCGACACCCGTGTACGTATAGAATATATAGTATAACCATATCACACACCGTATACTGGCCCTTGGCTCATACGGGTGATAGAATACCAACAAGAGTCAACTGCAACGTATAAATATACAAGGCTGTATCACAGTATATTGGCCCTTGGCTCATACTGGTGACAGCACAGAAAACATTATATACGCAGAATGTGTATATATAGAATATACAGTATAACCATATCACACACCGTATACTGGCCCTTGGCTCATACGGGTGACGGCAGAGAAAGAGTCAAGTGTACAGATGAACAGTTACTATTGAACTTACAAATGTATAACACTTTGTCACACACCGTACATTGGCCCTTGGCTCGTACGGGTGACGGCAGAGAAAGAGTCAAGTGTACAGATGAACAGTTACTATTGAACTTACAAATGTATAACACTTTGTCACACACCGTACATTGGCCCTTGGCTCGTACGGGTGACAGGACAGAATTATTATATACCCAGTTACCCGTGTAACGTATTGTGGGGTGTCGCTAGGCAACCACCCGCCAGGTAAGCGTAAGAGCCCAGACAGCCAGTGGGGAGGAGGCAGAGCACGGCCAAGGGGGACACGCCCACTCGGCCTCGTCATCGACCAGACTTACTACCCGGCCTATCTGTTGGCTCAAGGCCAAGTGCGCCTATTGGCCCAAGGCCAAGTGCACGCGCCCACGCCAGGCTAAAAAGGAAGCGATGTCTGCCCCTGCTCTCATTTCCCCACTGACAGCTGACAGGGACAGTTCGGAGATGCCTGGCGGTAAGCGACACCTCACCCTCTCACACCACACCAGACATATACCTTATACCTGAACACTGAAACTAAAACGCCTGTTCTTCTCCTGTAGGTAACCCGCTACCCCGGACGAATAAACAGTGATGACACTTCCTCCTCCCCGGGAGAGTATTGACAGCCCCTGTCAAAACCCGGGGGCAGAGTGAGATAGCACTAGTGGCGCACTAAGCCCGGTAGGGAAGAGATCCCTACCCAAACCCCCCGCCAGAGAAGAGGCGGAGTTTTTTGATATAATTGACATTTGAGTTATACCTTTGACGCCACGCACGGAAAAGTGCATCTGACTATAATAAACGGCCGTGCCGGCCCAGTTTGAACACTGCCTTGTGTTGGTGTCCGCTCAGTGTCCACAGTATATAATACACAGTATAACTATCACACGCCGTATACTGGCCCTTGGCTCATACGGGTGATAGAATACAGACAACAGTCAACTGTGCAACGTATAAATATACAAGGCTGTATCACACAGTATATTGGCCCTTGGCTCATACTGGTGACAGCACAGAAAACGTTATATACGCAGACACCTGCGTGCGTATAGAATATACAATGCAGACTATATCACACACCGTATACAGGCCCACGGCTCATACGGGTGACACGACAGAAGTTATTATATGCCCAGTTCAGTTACCCGTGCAACGTATATAATATACAATATACGCTATATCACACAACGTATATTGGCCCTTGGCTCATACTGGTGATAGCACAGAAACTATTATATACGCAGACACCTGCGTGCGTATAGAATATACAATGCAGACTATATCACACACCGTATACAGGCCCACGGCTCATACGGGTGACAGCACAGAAAGAGCTCATTCTATACTGCTATGTCAACACAATATCTGTATAATATAGTCACTTGTTTGCAAGGTATTATACTATAAAGAACCTTATCACACACCGTTCAGTAGCCCTTGGCTTTATACGGGTGATAGGACAGAAATCAATATTACTCAACTTACTTGTGTAACATAAATTATAATAATAATGTACCAGTTTTAAATGCGCACCGTGTGGTAGCCCTCGGCTTACACGGGCGATTGTAATATATACACTTGTGTAATATAATATAATGGAAAACCCTGAGACACACAGTTTATTAGCCTTTGGCTTTAACAGGGCAAAATAACAGGTACAGTGCTTGTGCAACTGACTCAATGTCATGTTAGTACTCCAGCCAACTGCAGTGAATCAGCTTTGTGCTTGGTGTACTGCGCAAGCTGAACGGTCGATTTAATACTCGCCTATTCTGTTGGATTTAAACCACCACAGCTCCCATGGAGAGCGAGTTAAAGTAATAAGACGGGGAAGTGGAGAACGCATGGCGTTTCCTTCTTTCCCTGGGAGACGGGCTAGCTGCCCAGGGGGCTAGCCAGACGCGCTCCGCAGCCGTCTAGGGAAGGCGTTCGTTCCCGAAGTGAGCCGTGAGGGACCGGCAAGCAGACAGACCGTCAGTTACAAACGAAAGACAGCTAGTCAACAGGGCAACCTCTTGACGCCGTAGCACGAGCGACCGGCTCGTGCCACCGTAGCACGGTGGTGTTTTTAGCTTTAGCTTCAACACACTGATACAAAGAAGGCAACTCAGAGAGGAGCCAGCTGGCTGCTCAAAGGGAGTTATACCTACTTACGGTAGTACTTAACTGTAGTCCTTACCAACCGACGTCGCCGAGGAAAGGAAAGAGGAAGGGGAAATGACGTGTGCGGGCAAAGTACCCTCGGGAGGCGGTGCCTCACTCACACGTCATTTTCCCGTGTCTTTTAGCACGGGATCATCGGTAAGTCCGCTCGACGCTCCGCCTGCGGACGGAACTATCATATATTGGAGTGATCCAATATAGCGCTACATAACTACACTTTAGAAACGAGACCAAATAAACAACTACACTTTAGAAACAACCAAATAAACAACTACACTTTAGAAACAAGACCAAATAAACAACTACACTTTAGAAACAAGACCAAATAAACAACTACACTTTAGAAACAAGACCAAATAAACAACTACACTTTAGAAACAAGACCAAATAAACAACTACACTTTAGAAACAAGACCAAATAAACAACTACACTTTAAAAACAAGACCAAATAAACAACTACACTTTAGAAACAATAGTTTGAGAACCACTGACATAGAAAACATGAGGGTTTTTCAGAAAACAGGATTTAGAAGACATTTGTAGCCTAGATCGTTATCAGGTCTAAATGGGTTAACCACCTTGCTAAGCCCTGAAAGCAGAAATGTAAAAATGTATTTGTATTCATAATAGTCTGGTGTTTTCAAGACAGTGTTAATTTTATCAGCAGAATGGGATTTAGTCTTTTGAATAACACACCATTCGGTTTTTAGTCCTAGTTTTAGTCATCTGAAATGGTTTAGTTTTAGTCTATTTGTCGACTAACTATCAAAATCTTAGTCCTTCAGTCCAAGACACAGATTATACCCTTTGCCCATTTTAGGCCGGGAACCCCTTTTGGTGTTTTATAAAACATTATATGTAATGCTTTAGCTATTGAAAAATAGAAGATCTGCAAGCTCATAGCGTGCCACAGAGTGGCGCGCTAAGAGCTTGTAGGTCTGCTATTTTTGACTGAGTATAAAGTAACGTCAGTCTATTTCAGTCAATTTCATATCAAAGTCAATTATGTATTCATCATTTAAGACACAGAACCACCATTTGATGACATTTAGCCTCTCAGACCCATTTGAGCCACGGAACCACCATTTGATGACATTTAGCCTCTCAGACCCAATAAGAATAATTCCATCCATGCTGTACACGATATTGATGGTGTATTTATATGTTATTATTGTATACTATAACTTGCCGGTCTGCACATTATCAATTATTAATGGGATTTATTATATTCTCATAATATTCTTATTCTAAACCTGTTAATTTCAAGGACGGGGTGTGTGTCCGGTGTCAGTATGTGTGTGTGTGTGTGTGTGTGTGTGTGTGTGTGTGTGTGCGTATGTGCGCGACGCGTGCGTTTTGGGGGTGGTCGGCTGCCCCTCCTCCAGTCACGTGACACGGGGCATCGCCGTCATCCCTTTGTGTTGATTCACAAAAAAAATCAACCCTTCCCTCTCTCTCTCTCTCTCTCTCTCTCTCTGTCTCTGTGTCTCTCTCTCTCTCTCTCTCTCTCTCTCTCTCTGAGTGGGTGTGGATGTGCTGAGCGTGTGAGAGCGGTTTTGTTTGTTTGATATTTTTTCTCTACGGAGAGTGCTTTTCAAGTTTTGTTTACTGTTTGTTTGTTTTGCTTTGTTTAGTTTTGTTTAGTGTTTGTTTGTTTGTTTGTTTTTTTTTGACCCAAGTTGTATTGCTGTTTTGTTTTCTGTCGGCCAGCGTTAGCTGGTCGGCTTTGTTGGGCGCGGTCATGGACATGACCGTTTTAACACGAAAGCACGGTGTTAAGATTAATACTGCTTGCTCAGTGGAAGTATGTGGTCTGGCTGTTGGCGCAGTTGTGGGCTACGACAATGTTAAATCTGCCGCGCGAATGAACGGCGGGGTTGTTATTTTCGTTGACTGTACTGACAAAGTGAATCAGCTTGTTGAAAAGGGTGTTGAACTGAATGGTTTATTTGTTTCTGTCTCTCCGCTGTCCACACATGCAAAGCGGGTCATTATATCCAATGTTCCGCCGTTTGTTAGCGATTGTGTTTTGGAGAGGGAATTGTCTCGTTTTGGGAAAATTGTTTCCCCAATAAGAAAGCTGCCGTCAGGGTGTAAATCACCGCTTCTGAAACATGTCGTGTCACACAGACGGCAGACTCTAATGATCCTAAATAAGAACGAAGAACTTGAACTGGTGTTTAATGTCAAAATTGATGATTTTGTGTATACTGTGTATGCAAACTCTGGGTCTCTGAAATGCTATAGATGTGGGGGGGGGCATTTAGCTCGAACGTGCCCTGAGAAAGCTGCTGAGGCTGGGAATGTGCGGGCGGGGGGAGTGTGGGGAAACGCTGCAAATACGCAGGCTCAGGTTGTCTCAGATGGTGAGGGGTCTGAGCAGGCAGAGGAGACTGTTGAGCAGGGGACAGGAGATCAACAGATTGAGCAGACAGTTAATCAAGAACAGGACACAGCAGATGTCAGGCAGGAAGAGAATAATGAGAATAATGTGGTCGAGCCTGAAACAGCAGCAAAAGCTGTTCAGATGGATACTGGTGAAGCTGTATAAGCTAGCGTTGAGAGCAATGCTCTCAAAAGAAAACAAAAAAGTAATAATGTGTCTCTGCCAAAGAAGGGGATGAAATTGGACATTTGCACACGGCAGGGCATGCAGGCAGAGTGTGTGCTTAGTGCAGGCACAGTGGAGGAGGAAGAAGAGGAGAGGGAAAAGGAGGAAGATGAAGTGGTTGATGATGGGGAGGAGGTGGAAGAGGAGAGAGAGGAGAGGGAGGAGGAGGAGGGTGGGGAGGAAGAGTGTGAGGGCAGCCAGTCTCTTTCTTTTTCTTCGAGTCAGCCTATGTTTGGTCCTTTTGACTCACAAAGTGTTAGTGGGTCTCAGAAGGAAAAGCTCTACGAGGTTAAGCAAGTTAGAAGTTTTCTGCAGAAAACCAAAAATATGAAAAATGTGCAAATTGAGGATCACTTTAAGGACATTGATTTGTTTGTAAAATCTGTGAGAATTCAATTAAATCAGAAAGGGGAGGGTTGTTTTACCCAGCAAGAGGTTTTCAGACTCAGAAAATGGATAAAGAAATCTACATCCAAAACTAGAAATGAAGATACAACCTCTGTGTAAGACTGGATGTCTTTTGTGGTTTTTAGTGTGTTTTTTCCCCCTCATATCAAGCATCATGAGTGAATTCAGGGTTTCCACTCTTAATGTCAATGGGGCCAGGGATGCGAGGAAGAGAGCATCTTTGTTTGAAATGGTAAAACTAAAAAACATTAATGTTATGTTCATTCAGGAAACGCACAGTGACACTTTAAATGAGACTGACTGGAAGATGGAGTGGGAGGGGGAGGTTGTTTTAAGTCATCTATGTAATAGCAGTAGTGGGGTGGGAATTCTTTTTTCCAGAGATTTTATTCCAAAGTCCTTTGAGGTCGAGGAAATAATGAAGGGTAGACTGATGGTGGTCAGAGCAAAGTATGAACTTTTTAATATGGTGTTTATTAATGTGTATGCTCCAAATGTTGGGCCTGCCAGAATCCTGTGTTTGAATGAATTAAGTAAGGTTTTAAATCAATGTGGGCCTGATGTATATTTATTTTTATCTGGTGATTTTAATTGTACGGAGGATGATTTTTTTGACAGAAATCATGTCGAGCCTCATGGCGAGTCAAAACGAGCCATGAAGCGTCTGGTTGAAACCCACAGCCTAACTGATGTATGGAGAGGTTTGAATAACAATCACAGACAGTACACGTGGGTTCAGAGCAGAGGAGATCTTTTTTCTATGGCCAGGTTGGATAGAATATATTGTTTTAAACAGCACTTCAGCACTTTTAAAGGGTGCAATATAATACCCATTGGGTTCTCTGACCATGCCATGGTGTCATGCAATGTGTTTATTGCTAATGTTAAGCCCAGGTCTGCATATTGGCACTTTAATACTGCTCTGCTGCTAGACACGCACTTTAAAGAGAGCTTTATTTTTCTATGGCAAGTTTTTAAAACTAGAAAGGGAGACTTTGCCTCTCTAAGACAGTGGTGGGATTGTGGAAAGGTGGAGATTAAGAATTTTTGTCAACAGTACACTTTCAATGTCTCCCGTGACATCACCAGATCCATGTATGATCTGGAGATTGAAATAGTGGAGTTGCAGAGTGCTGCTGCATCCACAGGAAATCGAGGCAGTATTGATGACCTCAAATACAAAAAGGCCGTTTTGGCTGACCTGCTGGGCTCTAAGGCGCAGGGGGCGCTGGTCCGGTCCCGGTTCGAGAGTGAAACTCTAATGGACTCACCTTCTAAATATTTTTTCAGCCTGGAGAAGAAAAAGGGGCAAAGCAGATTTATTCACGCTCTGCGCTCCGATGAAGGACATCTACTGACTGACAGCAGCGAGATTCGGAAGAGGGCTGTGGATTTTTACTCTCATCTGTACAGAAGCGAGTACAGGGAGGATGAGGTGGCTTTTGACTCTTTCTGCAGTGGGCTGCCAAAGGTCTCTGAGGGGACTAACAAGGAGCTGGAGGCTCCTCTCACTTCTGAGGAGGTCTATGCAGCACTGCAGGGCATGCAGGGGGGGAAGGCCCCTGGCATCGATGGATTACCGCCTGAATTTTTTTAAGTGTTCTGGAGTGAACTGAAAGGGGACATTTTGGATGTTTTTAACGAAAGTTTTAAAGACTCTTGTCTACCTCAGAGCTGCAGAAGAGCAGTTCTGACTCTGTTACCCAAGAAGGGTGACCTGCAGGGCATTAAGAACTGGCGACCGGTCTCTCTGCTGTGTACAGACTACAAAATACTGTCTAAAGTCCTGGCCAATAGGCTGAAGAAAGTGATGGACCAGCTCATCCACCGGACCCAGACATACTGCGTGCCCGGCAGGTCCATAGTTGACAATGTGTCACTAATTCGGGATATTTTGGACGTCTCCGGTTCTTTGGGTTTAGATGTCGGGCTGGTCTCATTGGATCAGGAAAAGGCATTTGATCGGACTGAGCACTGTTACCTCTGGAAAGTGTTACAGAGGTACGGCCTCAGTGATGGTTTCATTGCCAGGATCAAGGTGATGTATGAAGACATTGAGAGTGTACTGAAATTCAATGGGGGCTTGTGTAAGCCTTTTAAAGCTACACGAGGGGTAAGACAGGGCTGCGCGATGTCGGGCATGCTCTACGCAATCTCCATTGAACCAATGTTGCACAATATTCGGTCTCGCATTGAGGGTTTATTTTTATCAGATTTTAACGCACGTTTTTATTTGTCTGCTTATGCAGACGATTTAATTGTTTTTGTACAACATAAGGATGATGTAACAAAACTAACAAGCATAGTTGAGACTTTTGGAAGGATATCATCTGCAAGAGTGAATTGGGCCAAAAGTGAAGCACTAGCAGTTGGAAAATGGTCCACAGGGCTACCTCAGTTGCCAGGAGGGTTATTGTGGAAAAGGGGAGGTTTAAAGTATTTGGGGGTCTATTTAGGAGATGAGCAGACTGCACAGAAAAACTGGGAAGGAGTGGTGGAGAAGGTGGAGGGGAAGCTGGCGAAGTGGAGATGGTTGTTACCACATATGTCTTACAGAGGAAGGGTCCTTATTATCAACAACTTAGTGGCTTCAACACTCTGGCACAAATTAAAATGTATGGAGCCCCCTGCTGGGCTGTTGCCAAAGCTACAGTCCATAATGACTAACTTCTTCTGGGATAAACTGCACTGGGTCCCTCAGAGTGTGCTCTACCTGCCAAAAGAGGAGGGGGGGCAGGGGTTAATACAGTTGGAGAGCAGGAAAGCAGCTTTTAGATTACAGCACATCCAGAGGTACCTAACGGGAGGTGAAGATGTGGTCTGGAAACCCATAATGTCTGTCATTTTAAGGAAAATAGATGGGTTGAGTTTTGATGCTGCTTTGTTTTTAATGAATTGTAATTTTATTCATTTGTCTAATTTATAGTGTTATAGGCAGCAGCCCCGCGGATACAATGGAACCGGGCTGTTGTTCATAGCAGACAGACAGACAGGCAGACAGACAGGCAGGCAGACAGGCAGGCAGACAGACAGACAGACAGACAGACAGACAGACAGACAGACAGACAGACAGACAGACAGACAGACAGACAGACAGACAGACAGACAGACAGACAGACAGACAGACAGGTCATCTGCAGGGACTAGTCTCGACCCGTTTTTGTTTTGGGTATTTTTTAGTTGAAGAACAATTAACATTTTAAGGAATGTGCAAAGATCAAAGGGGGATAGGACATAAAAAAGGCAGGTTTATTCTGTCCATCTGTCCCTCCCCTCCCCTTCCCCCCCCTCCCCCCGCCATGCGGGTGGTCTCCTGTCTGTGGTCGCTGCTCCTGGGAACAGAGCGGCATTCCGACGCATCGCCATTCCGACCATTGACTTCTATTGATCGGAATGGCGGGGTTTCTCCACTTTGGTAAAGACCCCGCCACTCCGACGATTAAACACACCGCCATTCCGAACCGCTATTTCGACAGCTATGTGTGCATGACGTGCGTGTGCGTCACTACAAAGTCACAAGGCCGCCCGGCCTATCTGTCTGTCCGTGCCAGACTCTCTCTCTCTCTCTCTCTCTCTCTCTGAGCACATCTCGCTCGTTGAGAATTAAGCCAACCAGACATCCTTCACAGTTCACCTTTCTGTTGCTATACAGCTACAAATTACAATGATACCAAAATAGAATAGAGAAAGGCTAGATCGAGTTGCAGCCTCATCGACTCTGTGTGTATAGCCTACCATACCAAATAAGTAGCAATGTGAAATTTCCGACATGGAAAGCAAAAAGCAGCACAGAGCAACAAATGAATATTCCAGCCACTGTCACTCCCGTCAGCGCTCCCATTCATTAAACAAGCTTAGCGTGTTTTATTGTAAAATATTTGAGTTGGTAGGATTGCAGCTCCATAGGCTTCTCTGTCACCAAATCATCTGGCGGCGGGTGTGTGGTGTCTGAATCTCTTTGTTTTGATTTATTTTGCACGCTTTTATGTCCCACAACAAAACAGGAGTCAGGACGAGGTGTCAAAATTCAAATCACTTAAACAGCTCTGTCCGGTGCCTGCACTGACTGCTGAACAGGGCCGTGCTTAGGAATCTGGGGGCCCTAGGCAAACCCCGGTATGAGGCCCCTGTGGACCCATATGTGGATCTCAGATATAGAAGGGTTGCAAGTAAATAGCCTACACCTTTTTTCATGTTTTCTACATTTGAACAAGTTCATGAGTCAGTGTTTCCCCTAGATTTTGAACCTGAAGGGGAGGAGGCGCAGCACGCTGCACGGAACATTTTGGGGTTCTCAAAATGCTTTCTGTGTTCAAACACGAGGATTTGTTTGTGTATACATGTAGGCCTATACATGATATACAGTATATATAGTACAGTATATCATGTACAGTGTGTGTGTGTATATACATGATATACAGTATATATAGTACAGTAATGAGTGGATAATATCTGTCTAGTCCACAACTTCACATATGAACTATGTGTCAAGACGTCTGATCATTCTATTCCAATCTCACTACTTCATTAAAGTTATATAGTGAATTGTTATTAAATTATGACCTTAATAACATGCAGCTTTGATTCATGAATCACGGGTATGTCCAAAATGAAGCAAGCTCCTGTCTGTTCTTTAACTGTTGCACCAAAAACCTGCAAGGTGAGTATGATGTCCCAGAACCACACCCCATGATGACAAAAGCAGAAATTTGCATCCCTATGGGGTGCGGGTCACTACTGAATGGGCACAGTGGTGATGATAATTGTAGTCTGTGTAGGCCTATCTGTTGTTGAGGGTGGCTGATTGGTAGCACTTTACAATAAAAACCTGTTATAAAGCATTTATAAACATTTATAAGCTGTTTGTAGAACATTTATAAGCTGTTTGTAGATTAGTATTAATCATGAACAGACTGTTTGTTAACATCTGTAAATGTTTAACTAACCATTTATAACTATGTTTAAACCTCATTTATACTTTATTAGTAAATAATTAATAAGTAGTCAACTATTCATGAATAAGCCATTTATATAGGCCTACATTTTGTAATTGTTAATAAATCATTTGTAACTAAAGTTATATTTCTAAGCTATTAGTATATAAATAATAATTTCTAAGCTATTTATATACATCAGTAACTTATTTAAAATGTATAATAACATTGTAAAACATTTAAAGGTATATTCAGTGATTTCACTCAAAAAACCTTAGGTTTCGTTTTTGGCTGTGGGACCCAGCCTTTCGTCCAATCAGGATAGAGAGTCAAAAACGAACGAACTAAGGTTTTTTGACCCCCAGGGGTTAACTGGGGACAGGGAGGAACTCCTTATATGGCCAGCACACTCTATAGTAGGGAGGATTATCACAACAAAACAAAAAATAAGTGATATTTGAATTAAGTGAAATCACTGAATATACCTTTAAGAATGGGTAGGAATTCATTATTTATGACTGTTCATGTGGCCTCCATGTTTGTTCATGTTTAACATATGTTTGTAAAACATTCCTAAAATATCTATTAACCATTGGTAGAACACATCCATCAAAGCTGTGTTCAGAGACACAAGTCAGGTGTCAGACAAGTGTCTTGAATGCAGCTCAGTAAGGGCATATGTCGACCTTGCCCGATCACCTACGCCCCACCCCCTCCTGGTGCTGCGGCCATCTTGTAAACTAAACACAATATAAACAGTGGGAGAGGGGTGGGGCCGAGAAAGGCCCTTATTGCTCCCAGGAACAGCTCAACTGATTTAGTCGTATGGGGGATGTCATCAGTATCGCCCTACTTTGTATAATAACTCCTCTTCCGTCTTCAGTTCCAAATTTGCATTTCCACTTTGTTTACAATGTCCACCATTGTTCATTTTCCAAGCTGGCATAGAATGGAAACAAGCCTGTGTTTATCTAGCATCAGTACTACAATGACACAAAGATTAAATAATTAGATTATCAGCACCCCCACAACCTCAGGACATTGTGATACTACAGCTAAAACTGCTTCACAGTCCAGAAAGAAATGACATGGACTGTTTATATCAGAGTGGTGATTGAGGCTCAAATAATTATAAATAAGTTTGAGGGACAGACAATATGATATTAAATATTAAAAACAGTTTTACAACTAGAACTGCACTCTGTTTGAGTGCATACTTGCTTGTTGCACACTAGTAGGCCATGAATGGCCAACTAGTGCGCAAGCAGAGCGCGCAAGTACTTTCGACCGCTATAAAGTGTCAAATCTCAGTATCTCTGTGAAGGAACGTTTGAAATTTCTAATTATTAGGTGTAACAATTTGCTACCTACCTACTTTATGCTTGTAAAAAACTACATTTAGAAATATTCTGGAAATATTACGTCACCATCGAAAACCAATTACACTAAGCATTGGGTCCTTTAATCCACATATTTCTTACGTCATCATTGAGAGCTAGTTATACATATACTATGTATATGTAATTTGTAAGTTGATTAGCGGTATAGGTACTGTGGTTACTTTGCGCCACTTTCCGTCCCAGCCAACCCGCCACTTTTGATGCGTATGCACCATCCCAGCAAACTGTGCCTGATTTGCTAGGACCAGATTACATGGTGTGTATATGTATAACTAGCTCTCAATGATGACGTAAGAAATAAGTGGATTAAAGGACCCAATGCCAGAGTGTAATTGGTTTTCGATGGTGACGTAATGACGATATGTTTTAGTGTTGGGAGGATTAAAGGTAATTATGCTCCTGTGTATACATGTATGTAATATGGCACCACTGCCGTATCAGGCACAATTTGCTGGGACGGTGCATACACATCAACAGTGGCGGGTTGGCTGGGACGGTGCATAAAAGCCGGGCGAAACTATTACTTGCGCACTCTGCTTGCGCAAGTAATTAATTGAAGAGATCTCATGGGGCCCCCTAACTCATTGAGGCCCCATGTTGGATTGTTTTTAGGGGCCCCGAATGGATTAGAAAGCTAAATATTCATTATTAAAAAGCCCCCCGACAATTTGGTGCCCCTTAAGCGGCCGCCTAGTTTGCCTATTGAGTAAGCACGGCCCTGCTGCTGAATAACCGCGCTACTGCCATAACTGCAGCATGATTATTTGAATGAATGAATATTTATAATAGGCCCATACTATATCGGCCTATATGTGAATATTTTAATTACCCCTTTTCATCTTAAAGAAAGGCAGCAGTATAGGCCTTCTTGTGTTTAGTGTTTATATAAGAACAGACGTCTTTCAAATAACTATATGAGATTTGAGCTGCGCAAGAAAATGCCATGACCAAACAACACAGTTTAAGGGTCTCTCTCTCTCTCTCTCTCTCATGTCTCATGTCATGAGCAAATGGAGTGAACGCCCGGAGGGTGCGGGTGTCCTGCAGTGCTGGACGCCTGGACTCATTATAGCCTACCGTATGCAGTCAATTATTATTATTTTTTGCGCTGTCATGTCACATGTCATCCTGACCGTGCCGTTTGCTTTCATGGACAGATCAACAGCCGAGACAGATCTTTATTTAATGTAATAAAATGGTCAGAATAATGAGAGAATAATATGCTTCGACAAAGGTGAGAATCACGCACACACACACACACACACCTGCGCCTTTGCCTGTGCGTTCGGAGGGGGGGGTGATTGTTTAGCCTACGTTTCGGACGCCGTTTCGGATGGTGTGTGGGCCACTGTGGGGTGCTTGGTGGGGGCTGGGGGAGGCGGGGTTGTGTGTTGGGTCGGAATGGGGGTGCGTCGGAATGGGTGTGCGTCGGAATGGGGGGGTGTCGAAATGGGGAGGAGTCGGAACGGGGGTGCGTCGGAATGCCGGTGTGTAACCTCACACCGGCATTCCGACGCACCCCCGTTCCGTGTGTGCGTGAGTGATTCTCACCTTTGTCGAAGCATATTATTCTCTCATTATTCTGACCATTTTATTACATTAAATAAAGATCTGTCTCGGCTGTTGATCTGTCCATGAAAGCAAACGGTCAGGATGACATGTGACATGACAGCGCAAAAAATAATAATAATTGACTGCATACGGTAGGCTATAATGAGTCCAGGCGTCCAGCACTCCAGGACACCCGCACCCTCCGGGCGTTCACTCCATTTGCTCATGACATGAGACATGAGAGAGAGAGAGAGAGAGAGAGATTGTTTGGTCATGGCATTTTCTTGCGCAGCTCAAATCTCATATAGTTATTTGAAAGACGTCTGTTCTTATATAAACACTAAACACAAGAAGGCCTATACTACTGCCTTTCTTTAAGATGAAAAGGGGTAATTAAAATATTCACATATAGGCCGATATAGTATGGGCCTATTATAAATATTCATTCATTCAAATAATCATGCTGCAGTTATGGCAGTAGCGCTGTTATTCAGCAGCAGGGCCGTGCCTACTCAATAGGCAAACTAGGCGGCCGCTTAAGGGGCACCAAATTGTCGGGGGGGCTTTTTAATAATGAATATTTAGCTTTCTAATCCATTCGGGGCCCCTAAAAACAATCCAACATGTGGCCAAGGGGCTCAAGTGTGAAGTACTTATAGTCAGGGGGCTGAAATGTAAAGTAGTTAGACAGATAGGCCTACATACTGTATCAACCAGGCCCATTGTTGCTGTCGGCCTACTCTGTCTTCTACCCTGAGCCATCCTACCCTAATAACATGAGCTGGGGTTAAATCATTCGGCGCCCGGGTGCCGCTAAAACAATCCAACATGGGGCCTCAATGAGTTAGGGGGCCCCATGAGATCTTTTCAAGATCAGAGTGCGCAAGTAATAGTTTCGCCCGGCTCGTATGCACCGTCCCAGCCAACCCGCCACTTTTGATGCGTATGCACCGTCCCAGCAAATTGTGCCTGATACGGCAGTGGTGCCATATTACATACATGTATACACAGGAGCATAATTACCTTTAATCCTCCCAACACTAAAACATATCGTCATTACGTCACCATCGAAAACCAGTTACACTCTGGCATTGGGTCCTTTAATCCACTTATTTCTTACGTCATCATTGAGAGCTAGTTATACATATTATACACACCATGTAATCTGGTCCTAGCAAATCAGGCACAATTTGCTGGGACGGTGCATACGCATCAAAAGTGGCGGGTTGGCTGGGACGGAAAGTGGCGCAAAGTAACCACAGTACCTATACCGCTAATCAACTTACAAATTACATATACATATACATAGTATATGTATAACTAGCTCTCAATGATGACGTAAGAAATATGTGGATTAAAGGACCCAATGCTTAGTGTAATTGGTTTTCGATGGTGACGTAATATTTCCAGAATATTTCTAAATGTAGTTTTTTACATGCATAAAGTAGGTAGGTAGCAAATAGTTACACCTAATAATTAGAAATTTCAAACGTTCCTTCACAGAGATACTGAGATTTGACAGTTTATAGCGGTCGGAAGTACTTGCGCGCTCTGCTTGCGCACTAGTTGGCCATTCATGGCCTACTAGTGTGCAACAAGCAAGTATGCACTCGACAGAGTGCAGTTCTAGTTGTAAAACTGTTTTTAATATTTAATATCATATTGTCATATGTCGCTCAAACTTATTTATAATTATTTGAGCCTCAATCACCACTCTGATATAAACAGTCCATGTCATTTCTTTCTGGACTGTGAAGCAGTTTTAGCTGTAGTATCACAATGTCCTGAGGTTGTGGGGGTGCTGATAATCTAATTATTTAATCTTTGTGTCATTGTAGTACTGATGCTAGATAAACACAGGCTTGTTTCCATTCTATGCCAGCTTGGAAAATGAACAATGGTGGACATTGTAAACAAAGTGGAAATGCAAATTTGGAACTGAAGACTGAAGAGGAGTTATTATACAAAGTAGGGCGATACTGATGACATCCCCCATACGACTAAATCAGTTGAGCTGTTCCTGGGAGCAATAAGGGCCTTTCTCGGCCCCACCCCTCTCCCACTGTTTATATTGTGTTTAGTTTACAAGATGGCCGCAGCACCAGGAGGGGGTGGGGCGTAGGTGATCGGGCAAGGTCGACATATGCCCTTACTGAGCTGCATTCAAGACACTTGTGTCTGACACCTGACTTGTGTCTCTGAACACGGCTTTGATGGATGTGTTCTACCAATGGTTAATAGATATTTTAGGAATGTTTTACAAACATATGTTAAACATGAACAAACATGGAGGCCACATGAACAGTCAACACCCATTCTTAAAGGTATATTCAGTGATTGCACTTAATTCAAATATCACTTATTTTTACACTTATAAAATCACACCCCTGTGAAGTGAGCAGTGCAACATTGCACTGCTCACTTCACAGGGGTGTGGTTTTTATTATTATTACAGTAGAAGTATTTTTCTTATGAAAGCAGAGAGTCTTATGTTTCATACGGTATATAGTATGTATATGTCGCTATAGGCCTTATTTTGTGAATAATAGTTCTTCAGGTCCATGCTTTCTCTAAAGTTCTCTGTGAAAAAGAGAATTTTAGACCTGAACTGCATTCAATAGCCTACTGACAAACTGTACATGGGATCAATGTGTATTTTATTTGTTTTCCTCCTAAAATTAGACATTTAGGGCTTTCATTCAGTGTGTAGTATGTATATGATAATAATTTATTTATGTTTATATCTGCCTGTCAATCTCTGTGACTTTAAACCTTTATAACTCGCTATGATAACTTCATGAGGATGATGATTATGCGCACATATCTGATCATTGTCTCAGTAACAGGGGGGGCAACAAAATCAACTTGATCAGTGTAGGCTACCAGTGTAGGCTACCTTCCACCGATCGTTTCATTTCAGAACGATAGTATAACGGTGAGACACGTTAGTGGTTGACATGTCTGGACATGTCTGGACATGTTAGGGCATAGAACCACAGGAGCGATATAGTGCGGCAGATAGGCTCATCATATGGAAGGTATTGTGCATTTTATGACTAAAGCATGAAACTTTCTACAGTTTTTCTATATACTATGAAGTTTGTTTTCAGACGTGGAACCACTTCTGAGTTGATGTCTGTAACTCGTTAGAGGCTGTACACATATTTTGCCAAAAACATGCATTTTTCCCTTTTTTGCAGGCACAAAGACAGTATATCAATAAGAAGAGTTCTGGAACCCACTAGTCATCAAATTGCTTTAGTAGGTTAAACTAACAGTAGAAGATATGTCAATTGGGTTTCATGGGTCATTAGGTCACACAAACACCTCACATAAACACAGACACAAAAATCTGATTTTCAACCATTTGTGTTCAATTGGATTGAGCATTTGACATCTCTTCTTAACATATCCTATTTGCAGTAAAGAGTGTCTACAATGCAATGACATTATTAGAGAGGCCTAACAGTCTCCTGAGCATGAACAAAGGGCAGCATTTTTGCACTTGCATCGCTTCGTGCACCCTTTCTTACAACCACAATGTATCAGTTCATAGCAGCTCTGTGAGGCTTCTGGAAGGGTGGTCCACAGTGGCTGCCATCCCAATTCTTCTTTCACCCCAATCAGAAGGGCTAGGCTGGATGAAGGGAATGGCATAGAAGCCACATTGATGACCAACAGGGCACATTGGCACAAGTCCTGTCGAGTAAGATACAATCAAACCAAACTGCAGCGACGGCGGAAGTTGCCAGAAGAGTACCCAAAGTTCACACTCGGTCTACTGACACTGACAGCCATGTCTGTACTAAGGACAGGGTGTGCTTCTTCTGCAACAAGTTAGCAGGCTCTCAAAAAAAAAAAAACTCAGAAAAGTGCTACGTACATGAGGCTTCAACAAAACAGTTGGACTTCAATGTTAGACAAGCTGCTTTGGAAACGGAAGACACTGAGTTACTAGGCAAACTTGCACCTGGGGACATGATAGCCCTCGAGGCAAAGTATCATCGAAACTGCCTCCGGATGCTCTACAACAAATCAAGACAGGCTCATTCAAAGGATGGACATGAGGAAGAGACTCAGGTGCATGGTATTGCTTTCGCAGAGTTATTGGCCTTTATGGAGGAAAGTATAAGGTGATGACTGCGCCCCAGTATTCAAACTGGCAAACCTGGGTAAACTGTACCAAGAACGACTTAAACAGCTCGGTGCTACAGTAGATTATCGTGTCCACACAACCAGACTGAAGAACCGGCTTATGTTTCAGTTACCTGATTTAACGGCTTGTACACAAGGAAGGGACACACTATTAACATTTCAGGATGATATCGGAGATGCTCTCAAGAAGGCCTGTGATCACTACCGTGATGCCATGCATTTAGTGAGAGCAGCACAAGTGGTACGGAGAGAGATGTTTTCCAAGAAGTTAAACTTTGATGGCTCATTCCATCCTAACTGTCAGAAGGAGTCTGTACCTACATCTCTTTTGGCCTTGGTGAACATGATCCTGGATGGGGCCAACATCAAACACCAGACTCAGCTTCTGGAAAAAGGAACTTCTACCGCTGCTCTTTCAATCTCACAGCTGTTGGTTTTCAACAGTGTCAAACATACACGAGCAGAAAAGTCATCAGGTACAGTACGTCACAACCGTAACCGTGAAACTCCACTTCCTCTGTATGTGGCAATGAAAGTCCATGCTGTCACACACAATAGAGGGCTAATTGACACTCTCTTCAGTCTGGGTATGTGTGTGGCATATGATCGCCTGCTGCAGGTGTCAGCTGACATTGCCAATGGAGTCTGCCAGCGTTTCATGGCAGAAGATGTTGTGTGCCCGCAAGAAATGCGCAATGGACTCTTCACAACAGCTGCGGAGGACAATATTGACCACAATCCGAGCTCTGGAACAGCAAAGGACTCCTTTCATGGCACTGGGATCTCCTTGATGCAGCACCCTACACATGAAAGTGTAGGCTCTGACTGTGGTGTGCTTGTGATTAACCAGTCCACTCTATCCACTAGGTCATTCATGCCACTGCCACAAGCCTACACCAATGTGCCACCAGTTTCTCGGAGACAAAGACCTTCAGAGCCCCTCCAGTAAAAGGCCCTTTAAAAGTCTTGATAGCAAGAACAAGAGAAGAAGAAGATGGGTGGTTGAGAACTGTGAAGGCAGCCTTGGATGATCCAGAAACCAACCAGGCAACCTGGGTGTCATGGTCTGCCTATCATGCTCACATCCAGCAGACAGTAATCCCCCCTGCAGCCATCAATGCACTATTGCCTTTATTCCTGGACACACTCTGCTGCCATGATAAGACATTCAATGGACCTCATCAGAGCAGCACACGCAATAACCCTCTATTGCGTGTGACAGCATGGACTTTCATTTCCACATACAGAGGAAGTGGAGTTTCACGGTTATGAAACGCTGGAAGACTCCATTGGCAATGTCAGCTGACACCTGCAGCAGGCGATCATATGCCACACACATACCCAGACTGAAGAGAGTGTCAATTAGCCCTCTATTGCGTGTGACAGCATGGACTTTCATTGCCACATACAGAGGAAGTGGAGTTTCACGGTTACGGTTGTGACGTACTGTACCTGATGACTTTTCTGCTCGTGTATGTTTGACACTGAAAACCAACAGCTGTGAGATTGAAAGAGCAGCGGTAGAAGTTCCTTTTTCCAGAAGCTGAGTCTGGTGTTTGATGTTGGCCCCATCCAGGATCATGTTCACCAAGGCCAAAAGAGACTTCCGCCGTCGCTGCAGTTTGGTTTGATTGTATCTTACTCGACAGGACTTGTGCCACTGTGCACTGTTGGTCATCAATGTGGCTTCTATGCCATTCCCTTCATCCAGCCTAGCCCTTCTGATTGGGGCTGGGTGAAAGAAGAATTGGGATGGCAGCCACTGTGGTCCACCCTTCCAGAAGCCTCACAGAGCTGCTATGAACTGATACATTGTGGTTGCAAGAAAGGGTGCACGAAGCGATGCAAGTGCAAAAAGTCTGCCCTCAAGTGTACTGCCCTTTGTTCATGCTCAGGAGACTGTTAGGCCTCTCTAATAATTGCATGGTAGACACTCTTTACTGCAAATAGGATATGTTAAGAAGAGATGTCAAATGCTCAATCCAATTGAACACAAATGTGACCCACGCCAACAAAACATGCCTCATGTCGTAATATTTTTTCATATTAATACAGTTTGAATGTTGAAGAAGGTTTTCATTCAAACAGATTGTTCATTTGGGCAAATGAAATGTATACATTTATACGTCAAAGTGGGCTTGTTTTTTAACAAGTTTTTGGGGGGCAGAAGAGCGCAGTTCAGAGATTTGCATGTGGTTTTGATTGGTCCTAGAATCTCTTTGTCCTCAGGTTTCACGCTCTGATCACCGCCCATTAGCGTGCTTGTGTTTGTAAACACAGAAGTATTCTACATGGCTATAGTAGTGAGGAGCATTTGGGTTATACTTTACAGAAAATAAATAAAACCACGTAGCTACTCGCTCAAATACGCTTCCCAGCCTGGAAGCAACACACAACAGGCTAGAAGCTAGCTAGCCTAGTTAGCTAGCCGTCTGTGTCGTGTGTTAAAGAGCCAAGATCACACGTCTTTTCTTTTAATCACAACTCGCTCATTTCTTGCTCATTTAAAAAAAGGTTATATGCTATGTAAACTATGAAATGCAGGCTTTCATTTGGTATATAGAACGTTTGTGTAGGCCGTCTCTAAGAAACGGTATCAATTGAAAAGGAAATGTCGGAAATTCGCTTAATTTTTTTCCTTGTGCACCCAGCAAAGAGCCAAGATCACACGTCTTTTCTTTTAATCACAACTCGCTCATTTCTTGCTCATTCTAAAAAAGGTTATATACTATGTAAACTATGAAATGCAGGCTTTCATTTGGTATATAGAACGTTTGTGTAGGCCGTCTCTAAGAAACGGTATCCTCGCGCACCCAGCAAAGAGCCAAGACGGCCGTTAGCACTGTTAATTCAACATCCGGTGATGGGAGGATACGGATCGTGTATGTATTGTGTATGGAAATCAGCGCATAGTAGCTTTAGACCGGATGTAAGCCTTGCACACTAAATAGAAACCAGGCATTATGACTTGCTGTTTGCTGTATCTGTTTTTTTTTAATAGCAAATCTACAAGCGCCTGATGCGTCGGTTTTATTTATTTAAAATACTGGGTCAATTGTCTGACTTTGATTGCTTAAAGTAGAATGCTGTACTGCAGCTATTTACAACCAGGTAGTGTATAAGTTAAATTGAATTGTTGTACTTTCAAAAGGGTTTATTGGGGCACCTAAGGTGTAAGATCTCATTCTTCTGCCCTTTGTTTCAGTGTACACATGTAAAAGCATTGGTCTAAAACTACATAGCCTATATCCATTGAAAACTCTGTTAGCCTACTAGTTACTTTTTAGATTGTATTATTACAAAACATACACTAAACAACTTCAGTCCTATATTCCTTTACTTTAACTCAAGTACTCATGTACTTTCCCACACCTAAGTGTCCACTCAACTGTGACAGTTGAGTGGAACTGTCATTGACAGCTAACCTAGTGGGGGAGTGGTTAGTGGGTGGGGGAGTGATTATGCAAGAA
Source organism: Protomyctophum parallelum (assembly GCF_964188405.1). NCBI lineage: Eukaryota > Metazoa > Chordata > Actinopteri > Myctophiformes > Myctophidae > Protomyctophum > Protomyctophum parallelum. The sequence continues at coordinate 3,908,721 of NC_139715.1, forward strand.
ATTAGGGGTGTGGACAAGTATCTATTGTCACCCATTCAAGTGGTGCTAAAAGTTCAGGATTCTTTGAATGGCTTATTCTCTACTTTGGGGTTTCTGTTTCAACAAGGTTTAGATGGTCATATCTCCTTCAATTATTGTCCAATTTCATTGAATGATACATCATATGAAAGCTTACATTCTGTACTTTAATAATCTGTAACAATCTGTAATTTGTAAAAATCGAGTTGAGGCATTTTTCGCTGGAGTTGGTCACAAATGGTTGAAAATCCGATTTTTGTGTCTGTGTTTATGTGAGGTGTTTGTGTGACCTAATGACCCATGAAACCCAATTGGCATATCTTCTACTGTTAATTTAACCTATTAAAGCAATTTGATGATGACTAGTGGGTTCCAGAACTCTTCTTATTGATATACTGTCTTTGTGCCTGCAAAAAAGGGAAAATGCATGTTTTTGACAACGCGGTATGTGTACAGCCTCTAACGAGTTACAGACATCAACTCAGAAGTGGTTCCACGTCTGAAAACAAACTTCATAGTATATAGAAACACTGTAGAAAGTTTCATGCTTTAGTCATAAAAGAAGAGATGTCAAATGCTCAATCCAATTGAACACAAATGGTTGAAAATCCGATTTTTGTGTCTGTGTTTATGTGAGGTGTTTGTGTGAACTAATGACCCATGAAACCCAATTGACATATCTCCTACTGTTAATTTAACCTATTAAAGCAATTTGATGATGACTAGTGGGTTCCATAACTCTTCTTATTGATATACTGTCTTTGTGCCTGCAAAAAAGGGAAAAATGCATGTTTTTGACAACCCGATATGTGTACAGTATGTGTACAGCCTCTAACGACTTACAGCCATCAACTCAGAAGTGGTTCCACGTCTGAAAACAAACCTTTAGGTGTGTAGATGATATGCTGAAAGTTTCATGCTTTAGTCATAAAATGCACAATATGTTTGCTTATCTGCCGTACTAATAAGCGGTGGAAAGGAGCTTCATCCACCCGAGAGAGAGAGGCTAATCCCGGCTGTGATTTCGACAAAATGACAGACAACTCGATGGCTTCCGCAGTTTAGGATGAGCCATGTGTATTCGTTATACATTACAAACGGGTCGATTACGTCCCAGACGCCTTCATTGCGGTCTTATCACTGCAATTATAATGAATAAAAAGTCGGTTACAATCACACTACGGAGTAGGATAGTGTTGGCTGCATTGGCTGGCGAAGGCGCTATGGCTAATGGCGATTATGGTGATCCACTGCCGTTATATATTTTCCACGGGGGGTTCCACGGGGGTTCCACGGCTGTGATATCTCCTAGTATACGTGCTTCTTTGTCCAAAAATGGGTGGTGAAGACGCGACGGCGAAAAAAAGACAGTTGATCATATCTATACTGCTTCTCCTATGGCGGTCCTTCGAGAATACGTCATTCGTTTCGCGTATACCTGTCCGTGTGCGTGTTGAAATGGCGATCGACCGTTGCAGATTATTCTTGGTTTATATACGGGCAGAGAGGGCTATCTTTTTCCGAGAATGAGAGGACGAGGCGGCGGACCGGCGGTGCAAGCCAAGGCAGTTGCCGTTGGAGGCACAGCCACAGTGGAATAGTGGATGAGTGAGTGGGGGGGGGGGGAACTGAAACTGCAATGCGATCCGAGACGATTGACGAAGAGCCCCCCCCCCCCCCCTACATTGCTGCCTCGGGAGAAACCATGTAGAAACAGGAGGGGAGGGGGAATCGAGTGTATTCACACACACTAGAGTATGGGTACCTCCATTTTAGATCCCCTGACATCTGCGTTGGTCTATGCCGTGCAGGCCGCCTCCAGTACGTCGTAATGGAGGGCGCTTGCCCGCATAGACCAGACCTCTTTTCAGGAGGGGGGGGGGGGGCTTTTAACTCCCGGATCACATACCGGACCTTTCTAGAGCCGATCGGTGTTACTTTCTTTGTTGTCCGGGCGCATAGGAAGATGATGTACAGTAATCATAAAAAAAACGTATAAAACGTATAGATACGCTTTGCGCATACGGCGTTCAAGATTAATAAAGCGTATGGATACGTTTCCAGCATTTGATGTTTTAAGTGATTTGAATTTTGACACCTCGTCCTGACTCCTGTTTTGTTGTGGGACGTAAAAGCGTGCAAAATCAAAACAAAGAGATTCAGAGCCCTGCCCTCCACATCGGCACCGGTAAGCCTACCACACACCCGCCGCCAGATGATTTGGTGACAGAGAAGCCTATGGAGCTGCAATCCTACCAACTCAAATATTTTACAATAAAACACGCTAAGCTTGTTTAATGAATGGGAGCGCTGACGGGAGTGACAGTGGCTGGAATATTCATTTGTTGCTCTGTGCTGCTTTTTGCTTTCCATGTCGGAAATTTCACATTGCTACTTATTTGGTATGGTAGGCTATACACACAGAGTCGATGAGGCTGCAACTCGATCTAGCCTTTCTCTATTCTATTTTTGTATCATTGTAATTTGTAGCTGTATAGCAACAGAATGGTGAACTGTGAAGGATGTCTGGCTGGCTTAATTCTCAACGAGCGAGATGCGCTCAGAGAGAGAGAGAGAGAGAGAGATAGAGTCTGGCACGGACAGACAGATAGGCCGGGCGGCCTTGTGACTTTGTAGTGACGCAGACGCACGTCATGCACACATACTGTAGCTGTCGAAATAGCGGTTCGGAATGGCGGTGTGTTTAATCGTCGGAGTGGCGGGGTCTTTACCAAAGTGGAGAAACCCCGCCATTCCGATCAATAGAAGTCAATGGTCGGAATGGCGATGCGTCGGAATGCCGCTCTGTTCCCCCATACATGATAGGACAATTCATCCCAACTGGCAACGTTAAATGGGAAAACTTATTGCGTTTGGTTTTGATCACCCTTCTCTGTCTCAGCCCATCTGCGGATCAAATGACTGTGGCTCAACTCGATCAAATGATTCATACACACCATATTGTGTTCAAAAGAGAATACCCAATGGCCAGTATCACACCGAAAATGCATTATCTCATGCATTTAGATAGATAGATAGATAGATCTTTATTTGTCATTGCAACGTGTAGGCTACAACGATTTACCTCAGCAGATCTTAAACTATGGCCCTGGTAGATACCATTGGTGTATGAGGTTCGAAGCAAAGCACGGATACTTCAAAACAAAGAAGTGGAGGTGCTTTAAAAATCTTCCACTCAGTATTGCAAATAAACACCAAATGCAAGTGTGTTATAATGCAGCTGCTGGACAGGCATCAAACTACTTGTACCCAGGTGACATAGTTAGAGAGGGCAGAGCCATAACATTTTCTGCTGAGTACCCTGACCTCTTGACCAGACTAGGGGACATTTTAGCACAACCAGACATTGATTTAGAGACTGTTAAGCTATATCAACCGAAATCTGTTCAGATTCATGGCCATGAGTACCAGAGACAGTCCTGCCTCAGACTTGACTATGTTGATGAGGTTCCACAGTTTGGCATTGTCAAGGACATTGTAGTCTTCCAAGAACTGAAGATCTTTGTTATAGAGAAAGCAGAAGTCGAGGACTATGACAGCCATATCATTGCATATATCCTCAGACTCACAAACACACATGATCTGGTCACCTATCAGGAGCTACAGTGCAAATGGCCACTCCCTATGTACACATACAAACAAAGGCTCGCTGTCATTAACCAGTTTGCAACTACATGTGAACTGTTATAGTATTTATTTTATTTTTTAACCTTTAAAAAGAAAATCCATTTTCTTTTCTATTTTCTTTTTTTTAAGTAATTTATTTTATACACCTTATCGGCCCCAGAAAATGCCAGTCTTGAAGGTGTGGAGCAGAGATCGTAAAACCAAGAAGCTTATCACAGCTGCAACTGTGAATGAGGCTCTCGAGAAAGGTACGAAACTACGAACTGGCAAATGACAATTCATTTTCGTATTTGACTGGAAGATTAGCTCTACCCTTAGAAGGGCAAACCCGAAAACATTCGATTGTAATAGCGTTCTGTGTGTGTCCCAACACGAAAAAATTCGTGTTTCTGTTTCTTTATTAATATCGTTAGATTATTTATCTGCCGATCGCTGTGTGAAGTCCCTTTGTTGAAATTCCAACTACAATACCCAGAAATCCCGTGTCACGTAACACGCGCGCGTCGTTGGCTATAAAAGGTGCCCGCCCCCGGTGGATCTTTGTGGGGAGACAGTTTGGTGTAAGTCTATGGTGCCGTGTTGAAAGCGAGTGAGTATATATTTAGCGATTTGTTAGTAATAGTAGTAGTAGTAGTAGTAGTAGTAGTGGTAGTAGTAGTATATATTTAGTTTAGATTTATTAGTTAGTTGTCTGTTGTCTTGTCTGTCTTTGTCTGTGTGAAAAAAAAAAAAAAAAAAAAAAAAAGTGTCCGCGTCTTATCTGTGTTTAGTATAGCTTTAGATCAGTGTTTAGATATAGTATAGTGTTTAGTGTGTTATTTTATTATCTGTTTAGTGTGTGTCCGTCTGTTGGTTGAGTGTTGGTTTGTTTTGTACGTCCTGTTCGTTTATATAGTGTGTTAGACTGTTAGTGCTTTGTGAGCGTTGAGCGTAGTTCGGCATGGCGCCAAAGAAATGCGCCAAAAAGAGACCATCTCCCCTTCCCTCTACATCTACTGGTGGTGTCCGCCAGACAACCATGGAGGAACACCTCTGTGCAGTCTTCGTATCGAAGAAGGACAAGCCCCGTCCGGTTCCTCTTCAAACCCTGACCGAGGATGAGATCTCTGGTAGCGACGGAGACATGCCTGGTGGCAAGCCCCTTGTCCCCGCTGTCGGGTCTGTTGGGAAGCCGCTCTTGTCCCCGGTCAAGAAGAAGACCAAGGACTCGGAGGCTGATCCCAGCCCCGGTTGTAGCGGGGATCCCTCTTCCCGGCCTGGCGTGAGCGAGGACACCGCCGTACTCCGCCGTTCTGGACGGGTGACTAGGTTCTCCGGGGGATTTGCCCCCCCTCCCACCTTATCTTCCTCTGAAGAGGAGTTTGAGCCGTTCAGGCACGGCTATCAAGACGAGCAGTCCCCTGATGAGCTCCATGGTAAGAATCTTATTATCTGAAACATTGTTACGAGAAATGTCCGTCGTTGTATCCCCCCCCCCCCTTACGGCGGTGGAGCCCTAAGCGAACCAATGGGGCTTTCAAATAGATCTGTATTGAGCTTACAGCTAGCAGCTAGCATTACAGGCTGCCAGCGATCATAACAGCGATCTGGATATATGGGAGGAGGGGGGAAGTAATGGAACATTTCTCATAATATATAGCATATAAACACGGTACAATACGTTCATTTGATCATCATGCAAGCGCAATACTATAAGCTAATTTATTATACTACTAAATCGATAGAGGCCTGCATTACAGTACCACCCTTCCCCCAGCGGCAAAGTAAAGAAAACAATGACGGATAATAAATTGTGATAATAAAATGGATGATCAACACTGATGTGTGATGGCTACAATGTGTTGGCTGAAATGGATCCACACTGAATAGATGGATGTGTTGGCCACAATTCCTATGTGATTGGCTACATTTTTGTATGAAGGAATGTAATTGTAGCTTGCACTCCAGCTAAATGTGTGTTTGGCTACAATGTGTTGGCTGAAATGGATCCACACTGAATAGATGGATGTGTTGGCCACAATTCCTATGTGATTGGCTACATTTTTGTATGAAGGAATGTAATTGTAGCGTGCACTCCAGCTAAATTATTATTTATTTGTACATATTTAGAACCAGGTGATGAGGAGTGGCTTGACGCCGGAGATGAGGTGAACAGTGAGGTCGACAGTGATGTGGATGGAGGTGAGAAATGTACTTTTTATCTAGAGAGCTAAATAACTTGTGGATGTGGCTAAAAGTCTGTCTGCATTTGGCACTATGGAGAACGCTACACCATGCCTCTCATTGATTGAAATTGTTGTTGTTTTACAGATGTACAGCCCGTCATCTCATCTGCAGGTGCTGCCCCTGTAGAGGATGAACAACAGCCTGTCCTCTCATCTGCTCCCCCTGTGCCCATGACAGCAGGTATAAATACAATGCACTAACAAAGACATGTATATCATTTTATAGTCTCATCACATCACGCGCCACCAGATGTATTCTACATGAATAAAAACAATGTATTTTCTTATGCTAATAATTGTGTATTTCTGTAATTTAGGTGATGCCGACACAACGGCTTCGCCAGGGTGGTCTGCTGCTGGGTGGGAGCCACATGACATCCCATTTACTGGAGAGCCTGGTGTCCATTCTGACCTCACTGCAGACAGTGATCCTGTTGCTTTCTTTGAGCTGCTGCTGACGGAGGAGCTGCTCCAGTACATCTGCGATGAGACTAACCGATATGCAGCGCAGTCCATTGCAAAGGTGTGTATTGTGTATATTCCACATTGATGTTTTCCCAAATTGATGACTTTGTTGTAATTTCTGCAAATAAAACTAACTTATCTATCTATCTATCTAGATACAGGACCCACTCCCACACTCCAGAGTGAAGAAATGGACGGATGTGTCTGTGATGGAGCTGAAAAACTTCTTCGGCCTCTATTTCCTTACCGGCATCGTGAAGAAGCCAACCCTCGTGTCCTACTGGTCTAGGCGTAAGGCTAATGAGACACCGCAGTTCAGGAGAACCATGAAACTGGCCCGGTTTCTGCTGCTCAAGCGGTTTCTTCACTTCAGTGACCAGGAGACTCCAGACACAGGGGACCGAATGTACAAGGTCAGACATCTTCTGAACTATCTACTGGCCCGGTTTCAGTCTTGCTACACGCCAGAGAAGAACATCTCGATCCGTTGGCCAACCAAGGCTACCATTTATACATGGACAATCTGTACAACTCGGTGGACAGGTGTAAGTTGCTGCTTTCTTTGGGAACCCATGTGTGTGGGACCATGAGGAAGAACAGGGGGGGACCACCGGAGATGAAGCGGCTTAGCAAACCAAATGACATGAAGCCGGGCGAGACTCTCATGCGCCACAACAATGACGGGGTGATGCTGTTGGCTTGGCGGTACAAGAAGGTGGTGAAGATGTGCACCACCATCCACCCACACACGATGGTCAAAGTCACTGAGAGGCGTAAGAAAGGAAAAGTGACGCCAGGCCAGCCAGTCAGGGAGGACAAAATCAAGCCACATTGTGTTGACCAGTACAACAAGTATATGAATGGTGTGGACAAACTAGATCAACACATCTCGTATTACCCGTTTGCTCGCAAGTCATATAAGTGGCCTGTAAAGTTTGTGTTCTACCTCTTTCAAATGGCTATGTATAATGCGTTCTTGTTGCACACACAAAAGCAGGGCAGGACAAAAAATCTCCTGGACTATCTGATGTTGGTGGTGGAGAAGTGGATATCACTGCGGGCAGAGGAGGAGGAGGAGGAGGAGGAGGGGGGGGCGGCGGGGGGGGGGCGGCGGCGGGTGATGCTCCAGGCAGGGCAAGGCCAGGTGATGACAATGGGAGACTGACAGTGCGTTTTGGTGGCCATTCAATGGTGAGAGTGGAAAAAAAGAAAGAATGCAGGCTCCACTTGCTCAGCAACGGTCCCACAGGCAAACCAATACGGCATTGCACCATGTATGCCTGCCCTGACTGTGAGGTGCCCTTGTGCTTATTCCCATGCTACTTTGTTTACCACAAGGAAAAGAATATCGCGCACTACTTCGAATAACTGTTCTCCTTTCTTTTTTTTCTTTTTTATGTCTTATTGCATTATTTATTTTCTATATTTATTATAATTTTATGTTTGTAAGGAAAAAAAGAAATAAAACTTGCACTTTTCAAATCCGAGATACATCTCATGTCTATTTTTACACTATTCTGAGGTTTATGTTCTGACTAAGCGAGTTTCAACTGTGATTTACTCTGTAACGGTAGATGGTAAGAACCCAATTCTTTTTTTATATAATACAGTATACATTCAAGTCTACATTATTATATATGTCATAGGCCTCAAGTCCTCAAAAAGTCCTCAAAACTCTGTCATTGGATGTGTTTTTTATCAAAACTGTGTTTCTTCATAACAGGTTTTTGAGATGCATGAATGAATAGACTAGGGTACTGGTAAGACAATGTAAACATATTATATATCAAAATATGCGTAATGTAGTCTAGTTTCAGGAGAAAATAACAATGAGTTTCTATCTTGTTCCAGTAGGGGGCAGTAGGCAGTTTTATCTGGGTTGGTGCAGTTTCGCCATGAGTGACTATGCTATTTATAGATGGCAAAATATCTACAGTGGTACATGTGGCAAACTTTTTATTTTTTTATTATTGAACTAGAAAACTCACCCTTTAAAATGAGATATGTCATAGGTATGTGCTCCCTGTAGAAAAAAAGTTGTTACCAAAATAAACCTTAAAACGGCTGTATCTTTTTTTCATGTGCTAAAAACACTACATTGTCTAAGCGCAGGCTTTTTTAAATGGCTTCCAACACAAAAACTAAATATTGTATCAACTCAATTCATTTTTTTCCTGGAAGAAAACTCGTCAAGCTTTCTCTGAAGGTCTTTTAATGTCGCAGAGTCAAACAGAGAATTTTCAATAAATCATTCAAAAACGCATTTCTCCCATTGAGAAAAGCAATAACAACATGGGATTTGACTTGAAACCCTCAAAGAGTTTTAACTCTTTTGTGTGAACCTTGGTTGTATTTTATTTTCAATCAATCAACAAATTAATCAATCGACTACCAAACAACCAACAAAACAACTAATCAATCAACCAACCAACCAATCTTGATTTAATTATTTTGTGTTTTCTTCCATTGACCCTACAGGGACATTGAAGCTTGGCCTGTCCAGCAGGGGGAATAGTTTGGTGTTGGAGGCAGATGGGACAGAGGTGGACGAGGATGCTTTCCTGATAGAACTCCAAAGCCAACCATTAGTAGTGTTAATGGAAGGGGAATGTTGGGAAGAAGGTAAGCTTTACTTTACCTTTACTAAAATAGGAAGCGTATGTTCGTTAAGTCAAAGAAAAGCCTTCTAAATCCTGACGGTTTTCTGAAAAACCTCATGTTTCATTATCGTTAATTTTCTCAAACATTTTCATGTCAAGGACCCCCAAAATATATGTAATTGGCCGCCGACCCCGATCTGAATATATTCAAAGATCTGCACTATATTTTCATGATTTTAAAAAATGAGCAGATCTACAAGCTTAAAACACGGTTTGAATCATCAATGGCGATTCTCAAAGCGTCTCCCTGCTATGATTGATTAATTCATGTATTTATTTTCAGTCGATGGTTTATGGCAACAGATAGAGGGACCAGCCCAGAAGAACATTGAGCCAACTAATGGTATTTCATTTAGTTTTATTTCATTTGTGTGCCCTTTAACAAGACCCCTAACCCCAGAATGCTCCCAATTAGCAGTTTGGCCCCTTACATGGCAGCTACCACCATTGATGTGCGAGTGTGAATGGGTGAATGAGCAGTCACTATAAAAGTGTTTTGGGTGCCGCTATTATAGTCCATTTACCATCTTATCTACACCAGCAGATAATGGCATGATGGTGGTCGGACAGAGGACAGGGACAGAGACAGAGCAACACTGTAGTAAGTTGAAATCCCCTTTTTCACATGTTTCAATGATATGTTGATGAATGCTTAAAGGAAAATGTCAACATTTTGAAATTAGTTCCCCATTCGTTTAAAAAATGTTCAAATGTTGAGTGGATGATTATGTAAAATCATACTTTTAGATGCCCCTGGAACATCTACAGAGAACGTGATGACAGTTGGACGTCAGAGGAGTACCGGTAAGTTAAAATATTTGTTGTATGATTAAGTAATAAAATACCATATGGAGTGCTTTATTGTGGTTACTGGCATAGTTCAAGGAGAGAACCATCTATCTAACTTGAACTAGCTGCTGTATAATAACAGATTTCTCTTTTGCAGTTGGAGACAATACTCCACCATTTTCGGCATTTGTTTTGCAAAACCTTTTAAAAGGTAATGCAAGACTGGTTTGGAGCAAGATTGGTAGATGAAGTGGTGCACTACTATCTGGCTAAGTTTCCTGGCTTCAAAGACAACGCAGAGTACAGAGCAGTGGGACGTCAAATGTTTGCCAGATATCCCTCCATAAAACATGAAGGACACGATCCCTGGGTAAGCTGTTTGTTGTTCTTAGGCCAATCGCTACAATTAAGGTCACTATAGATGGACGGTCAATTCAATTCCCTGTCGCTTGCTAATGCTGGGTGGTGGGCGATTCAAATGTTTCCCGTCCATTAATTTCCATTATAAGTGCAATCTCTAGCTGTGTTTTTCTCTGAATTGAAGCTCAGATTGAGATGTATGTTGGCAACATTAGACTGCACATGCGCCCAGCAATAAATTAGTTTGTAGACCCGTCACATCTCTTATGTCTCATACATACAGGGCTTGTGGCAAATTTGCTCCTGTAGTTGTACAGCCTAATGTTAAAGCCTAATTTGTGTCTTTCCTGTCTTAGTCACTATTTACGCGGGCTTTGAGCCAGAAGATCAGGCACGTGAGGTGGTCCATGAAGAAAAAGAGCGCTGATGACAGCAATGGCACCACCAGTAAGATCCCGAGGACCACCGCTGCTGCCTTTGTCGCCAATGCAGAACATTCTCGTCATCAAAGGGCATGTGAAGCCCATCCTGGATGTCTTCCCCTGTTTCGAATATGGACAATTTGTAAGTATAAGTTAAAATAATGTAGTTAATTAGAAATCAACTTGAAATTAGATCAATCATCAGTGAGATCGGACCGAGAAATTTGATTGGTCAAGAGGCATTCCATGAGTGCTGGTCTACATTAGAACATCAGTACCTTTAATACATGTACATTACAGAGACAGTAGTTGATGTACATTACAGAGACAGTAGTTGATGTACATTACAGAGACAGTAGTTGATGTAGCAAAGTGTTTGTATTGCCTGGCGACAAGCCCAGCAGCAGAACTATTTTAAATAGATTTAGCTTATGGTATTTACTGCAGAAAGAAAGAATAACATAACATGTTCTATTCAACAGGTTATGTCAGAGTTCAAAATGATTCTCGGCGAAAAAAGGTTTGATGACATCGCTAAGAATGCAGTGAAGCTCATGAAGAAAGTGGAGGCATTCACAGGAGAGCAGACACAGGTTTGGAAATATTGTTGTCCTTGCGCACACACACACACACACACACACACACACACACACACACACACACACACACACAGGACAGGGAGGAGGGCTTGTACAGTACAGTACTTACAGTACCACTCAGTTCAGACGGTTCAGATTTTTGGCTGTTGAAGTTTAGTTGGTTGCTTATATGTTGCAACAGAAGTGCACTTCACTGCGTCACAAAACCGAACACAGTGTTTGGCACTTATTTTTCCCTAATGACTGCACGCTTAGGACATACCTTAGTGAGTGAGGCAGAGGTGATTGCATACTGTCCATATAGGGTATTAACTGATTTTATTTGTCCATTTCAGGGTGAACTGCAAATGCTCCCAATTCTTCAGGCTATTGAGAAGGAAACCAGATTTGACAAAGGTTAAATCATCCACGCTACTAACCGTGAAGAAGGTGAAATATTTTATTTTATATATATTCACATCGAAATGTTAAAGAAACCTATTAGTGTAAGCAAGGGTGGTCTGGGGTGGTGTGGTCAGTTCCCAGTTCTGCCAGATATGGCCAGATCGGGAGGGGCAAAAAACAGTTTTTACTTATTTCTCCCAATACTTATAGGCTCCTCACTGCTATATGTTTTTGTAGGACGTCTCATCCCTCAACCTCCCAGCAACCAGCCCCGGAGATGCACCATACCTGGTGCTACACATAGAGGGGGACCACCTGGAAGAGGCCTTCGTTGTTGGGGATGATGGGGTGGTCATCTTCACCCAGGCCAAGACGATCCTGGATGCCACGATTGTCCTTCTGGGTGTCTACTACATGGCACATCTGGGCTTCCCAAGGGTGTATTCCCAGGCACTCGGGTTCCTCCAGCACTACCTGATTGGAGAGCCATAAACTGGCCCCAAATCTACCAAATTCAGGTAATATTGATTAGCTATACCCATTGAATGTACAGTAAATCAACTCATGTGCATGCAGCGACGGCTCCAGACATTTGTGCATGGGGGAGCTATGGGGGGCCTGTTTTTTTTTAGCAGGGGCTACTGGATTTTGGCAAAAAATATGAATATATATATATATATACTACGACAAATGGCATTCCAATGATTCAGTGGTCCTAATTGATAGGCCACATAACTTAAATACACATAATAAGTGCACACAACAATGCAAATCATTATTGTGACACCGTCACCGGCTAATTTCCAAATAGAATGATTCAGGTCGAGACAGAAAAGAAGGTTGAGTTCAACTTTGTTCCCTATTAATGTTACAGGCTGACGGAGGCAAAAAGGTGTGCACTTTAATTGTCCTTCAGACAAAATAAACAATTAAGCAGCCAATGTTTCTCTTCTCTTCCGAGAAAGTTCTCTAAACTATTCTGCAACACCTTCATCCAATTAATCAATTATAATGAACTTTGCCTAATTTTACATTCCTTGGGCTCTTCGGGGCACAGTGACAGCACAGCATACACAGACCGCAGTTTGAGAGATCTGCAGAGTGTAAATGGACGGACACACACACACACACAGACACACACACTAGTGTTGTCACGACTCACGATACTGGATTTTCAACTTCTATATGATATTTGGAAAAGTATTGGTATATGATGGTATATATCGATACCATTTTCGATACCACGCAACCACAGCGATTTCTGAGGGTTTAACATTTTAAGTACAAATAAAAGCTGTGCAGTATTGTGCACTTTCATTGTTTTTTTTAAATTATTATTATGCCTATAATTATTATAATTATTATTATTTTAGGTTTATAATCCATAATATGTATAATATTATTATGCCTATAATTATAATAATAATAATAGTTATTATAGGTTTATAATCCATAGTTACTATGTATATTATTATTATTATTATTATTATTATTATTATACATAGTAACTATGGATGATGTCAACCACATCATCTTGGTTTCTATTCCTTATTCATAACTCTAGTTAATGTTCTATTCAGATATTATTCAATGCATCATGGCCAGCATACTCAAACTACTATTATTATTTTAATATCCGGAATCCCCCCGCGCATGCACGCACACACACACACACACACACACACACACACACACACACACACACACACACACACAATCCTGTTGCAACATTAGCTTGCTAGCCTAGCAAGGTTGTGTTTACTGTTGATAGCTTAACAGTTTCCGTGCCGCGAATGGATTACTCCAGGTTAATGTCGCTGCCGTATCGGACATACCCGCCTTTTGTTTTATGTGTTTAATCCGCCGTAATGTAATGAATCAAAAGAAAATCCGTCTTCGTCGCGGAGTATGAGACCGGATGCCTTCGCTGTGATGACGAAACCGGAAATCGTCACATGCTGTGGGCTGCTAGGGCTTCTGGGAAATTGAGGCCAATGGAAATGCATTGGCTGCAACGCCTCATTGAAACCAATCTTGTGTGCGTCTTCCGGGTGCACCAAGATGGTGGATGCTACACACAGATCATAACAAACCACGGGAGCTTTTTTTGATGGATTTTCGCGGATTAAAAGCCCAAATAATTCAGCGTATGCTCTAAAGGTAATACAACAATCTCGGCAGTGAAGGGGGGTTGATTAAAATGCGGGTTAATCGTAAAAAACAGTCAAACTGTTAATAGCAGCTATCGCTAACATGAGGAACAGCAACAACAAGTCCTCTTTGGCTCTCCATGTTCATCGGATTCTTTATCTTACATAAAGAAATACGAGCGACCTGTTAAAGAAGTTAAGAACACAGCGGGGGGACAGAAGTCACAGTGACAGAACGAGACAGACTTGTACTGAGCATATATGTGACTGCGAGGCTGCGGGCTGAGAGAGGACTCCCCCCTCCGCAGCTCCGCTCCCAAGGCTCAGGAGGGAGGGGGCTGTTTGACTGTACTGTCTTAACGGGAGAACAGAGCGGCACTAAAAGTCAGGTTATGGATTATTTCAGCATTCCAAAAATAAAAAGTATGATTTTATAGTAATGGTTTATATAAAAGTAAGTCAATTCTGTCTTTCATATATTTTATTTATACCATGAATATTTTTCATCACAGTTAGGTTTGTGGGCAGGGGGTGCTTAGGGGGTGCCCCCCTGGCGCCGTCACTGCGTGCATGCATGTTTATTGCCTGGCACAGACGTGCATTGACTTGTAAAATAATGTGGAACAAAGATCTTTGTCACCCCCTGCCTAATGCCAATTCTCAATGTGCGGTTTCACAGAGTAATAGCCTTTCTGGGGAGACACACAAATACACACAGAGTTCCCTTGATTTTATAATTGTTAGATTAACAAGGTTAATATAACCATGAGCCAGAGTTTTGCGGACATATTTTTTAAATATTACTTGTAGACATTGTATCGATATATCATGCAAATCGGTACACACCATCACTATAGTCACGTGATCAACACGGCTATGTCAGATTGTTCATAATTCCATCCCGATTGGCTATGATTGCATTCCAAAGTTTGTAGGATTTGTCTGTTTTGAACAAAATGCCTCAAATCATGAACGCAGTGTCCATTGATGTGAAACTTTGCACGCACATTTCCACTATGTTATGAACTATTAATGCTACCCTTCTAACATTGTGCTATTATAGTGCCTCCATGATGCATTTTTCCCCGTCACAAACCTTCCTGACCTGATGGAGACCTGTACTCGGAGAACCTTTTTTCTAGTATTAATCTATTTTGCCCTGCTCTCCATTTCAGATTATTCTGTAAGACTATGGGCCAAGAGTAGAGAAGAGCTGTTGGTTGAGGACACTCAAGTTCTGATCCTGTCCCATCTCCTCCTGCTTCGTCTTGTTCTCCATATGGTGCTACGTGTACATCTCAGACATTCTGGCATGCAGGTTGGACAATGTTACCTCTTGGGAAGAGGTGGTGCTCACCATGGGCTGGATGTAATCTTCCACAGCTCTGGCACCCTCTTCCTTTGATGCCATTTCCACTGGTTCTGTTCTTTACGGTTCTATATGATTGTTTATACCTCTATCTCCCCACCTGAACAGTGTCATGCCCACTTTGGTTCCCACTTCAGGGCAAGAAGTATTTTTGAACCACTTTTATGGCTCTGGTTTTAAAATATGAATGAAGGAAATATGTGATGTGAATGAAGTTGCATATCAGCCCCCCCACCACCTTTGAATTAAAAAAAAATAAACCTCAGGCTTATGGCAAAGAGTTGTTGTTTTGTTTTCTGTTAGTTTGCATTGATTGTTGGTTGTTCATTTTGTGAAATGTCCATGGTTTCATGAAAGGCGCTATATAAATATTTAAGCTATTATTTTAATGTAGTGTTTAGAATCTAAACACATTGGTTTTAATAAACATGTTTAAGTGTTTAAAAAGTGTTACAGCGAATAAACATGTTCTTGTGTTTATAATCTAAACACCTTGACACGTTTATTAAGTGTTACAATAGGTGTTTAATATGTGTTCAGAACCTAAACATCTTGGACTTACAGTGTACCAGTAGGGGACACAGCGTTGCATAATATCTGAGCTCATCGGATTCTAGGCCACAACGCTGCCTGTCTGTCTGTCTCCTGCTTCATCTCTGGTGTAACACCATATAGCAGAGAACACAAGACATTACAGCGCTAATACTACTACAAAGCAATTAATTTACAACGTAGGCATTTAGCAGATTGACTTACAATATTTACGCAAGTTAAACATTATACATCAAATGTAGAGAGACAGTGTGGCCCGGACGGTTATAGCTCAACCGTCTGGGCACTGTATGGCTGCTGAGCCAGCCTGACGACGTGCCGCGGGTTCGACTCCCGATCCCGACGGCCTTAGCCGCGTCTTATAATGTAGAGCGTAAACTAGGGTCATAGGTAAACCATGAACCTTGCTTGGATCAGTCTAAATATTAGACGGATTTATTTAGATTCAGATTTATTTACACGCGTAGGGGGATCACTCCACAAACGGACGTGATATTGGACGGTGGAAATATTGCCAGCATTAAAAACGTAACCCAGGACATTTATGACGGCGGCGATGCCCCCCCCCCACTGTAATAATAATGCGCAGCTCACATGCTAACGCACACATATAGGCCTCTAGAGAGTAGCTAGCCTTTATACGCGCACGGGGACTGCTCATTAAAATGGCTCGTTTAAAGTTAAAAAAAAGTTAAAAGTTAAAAAAAAAGAAAACTGAAGGAGAAAAACACACAATTCTGTTTGCTGTCCATGCCGCGTGCGTGGCTGCACTCATGCTAATTAACGCCGCGAATATTCATCAAGTTTAACAGCACCACGCGGTCCCGCCACAACAGAGCGGTCATTAGGAAGGGACCCCGCCCCCCATCTGGCGAGGGCTCGGTCAGCACCTTGGTAGAGGAGAAGTGACGTCAATGACTACAGTGTTATTTTAGGGGCCGGGTTCTATTTTTAACCCATTTAGACATAAGTTCGATTCTACAGTTTTTTACGGAAAAACCCTGTGTTTCTAATATCAGTGGTGCTCAAACTCAAACTAATTCATTTCAAGGACCCCCGATATCATTATGTAATTGGCTGCCAACCCCTATGTGAAAATATGTAGTTCAAGGGACCTCCCAGAAGCAAAGATTTGAGTTAAAAGAAAGTTAGAAACGTGAAAGAATATATATTCAAAGATTTGCACTACATTTTCAAGATTTTTCAAAAATAGCAGATCTACAAGCTCGTAGATCTGCTATTTCTCAGTAGCTAAAGTCAACACCAAAATGGGTTCCCGCCCCAATATGTGTTAAACAAGACTATTTTTGGCTTCTTTGTTTCCTTTCCAAGGCATTTTTTACTTTTCTTTCATGTTTCAAGACTGTTCGTTTTCAGGATTCAAATGAAACTAAGTAGCAGGATAATGAATGCCACAGACGAAAAACAGTCTAAGTCCACACTATTGATCCATAATGTATAAATGATAGATAAGGGTTCAGGACAACGAGGCCTTTTCGTGGAGGGGTCAGAATTAAATTTGGACTGTTTTTCGTCTGTGGTACTACAAAGCTCAAAATGCGGCACGGAATAAAGATCTGCTACTGTTGATGCTTCTGTGTGATGCTGTGTAGTGTGATCGATTAAAGGACGTTAGTTTACGAACAAACATAAAATGTTTACATTTGGAGATCAGAGGTTTCTGCCCGACGATATATCAAAGAGAAACGGCTGAACCCATTTAGACCGGACGTCGAAATCAAAAGAAAGTCTTCTGAAAGAATATATATTCAAAGATTTGTGCCGCATTTTCACGATTTTTCAAAAATAGCAGACCTACAAGCTTGTAGATCTGCTATTTTCCAATAGCTAAAGCATAACATAATGCGAACACCAAAAGGGGTTCTGCCCAAAATGGGCTGATCGGTTAATGTCTATCCTACTTTTAGAGGTACTTTTAGAGGTGAAATGTCAGGACACTAATGACATCGTTTACCAGCTGTCCGTCAATGTGCAGCGCTCGCCGCCGCCCCGCCCACACGCCACTCACTGGGCCTCGGAGCGGAGGGCGCCGAAGAGAGGCTCACTGTACCGGGTTCACTGGGCCTCGGAGCGGAGGGCGCCGAAGAGAGGCTCGCTGTACCGGGTCACTCACTGGGCCTCGGAGCGGAGGGCGCCGAAGAGAGGCTCGCTGTACCGGGTGGTTGCTCGATAATCAGGTGATAATGGCGGGATAATGACTCTCTCCCCTGCCACTCCCCTCCGCAGAGCAATCAAAAAGCCAATCTGGCGCGGCAAGCGAGCGCCGCAATGTCGCTGTAGTGTGTTCCTGTAGTTTATTTGGTCGGACACACACACACACACACACCTTGATATAATCGACAAGGATGTGTGCGCGGTGCACACACACACACACACACGCTGTCGGGCAGAAACCCTGTATCTCCATTTAACTTTTAGTGTTTTTGTTTTTCTAAATTACGTGTGCAGTTTGTGGCAAGGGCTGTATTCAAATGAGTCATCTAAAATCACATATGATGACTCATACAGGAGAAAGGCCCTTTACCTGTACAGTTTGTGGCAAGGGCTGTATTCAAATGAGTCCTCTAAAATCACATATGATGACTCATACAGGAGAAAGGCCCTTTACCTGTACAGTTTGTGGCAAGGGCTGTAGTTCTAATGGGGTATTAAAAGTACACATGATTACTCATACAGGGGAAAGGCCCTTTATGTGTACAGTTTGTGGCAAGGGCTGTTTTCATAACGGGGTATTAAAAGTACACATGATGACTCACACAGGGGAAAGACCCTTTACGTGTACAGTTTGTGGCAAGGGCTGCCGTCACACTGGGGAGTTAAAAGTACACATGAGGACTCATACGGGGGGAAAACCCCTTGAGTGTAAAATTTGCAAAAAGGGTTTTACTCAGACTGGTAGTCTAGAAACTCACATGAAGACACACAAAGGGACAACGCTGTAAATGATGAGTGCTAATGAGAAGGGCACTATCTCCTCATTTTGGCTTGTGATTGGCTGATCACCCCATAGTGATGATTGGCTGAGCAATGTATATATTGAAGATAAAAGTGAGGGCAGGAATTTGAAGACGCCAAAACATATTGTGTTGATTTTATTGCTTGGGTTTAAAATGTCATATTCATTAATATTCATACACTAGTGGTGCAATTGTACCTAGTATATTTGAATCACTTAGTTCAGGGGTTTTCAACCAGTGGTCCGCGGCCCCCTGGTGGTCCGCGGAGGTACTGCTGGTGGTCCGCAGCCAGGCATTCAGAAAAGTTATATTTTAGCCTTTTTTTTCTTTACTTTTTTTTTTTACCTTTCGAATATATAATATAAAACGTATTTGCACTCTTTTTACTTGTTTGTAAATAATAATAATAACTTAAGTCAAATCTAACATTTCAAAAAGTCAAGTGCTCAAGGTGTCAAATAAACCAAAAAAAAAAGCTGACGGAGTCATCAGCTGCCAGCGGAACCAGTGGCGGAACAACATTGGCCCGGGCCGGGGTGTGAGACGGCACGACCGGGCCTCACCGAACCTGACTCTCAACATCACCCCCCCCCCCCCCCCCCCCCCCCCCCCCCCCCCCCCCCCCGGACGAGAAAAAGAAAAACATTTACGCAAACAGTTGCTGCTAATTTGAGCAGGCGTGCATGAACGAGAGTCGAGAGAGGAGTTGAGTGTGAGGAGCTGATCACAGTCACAGATAGAGGGAAAGTGCTATATTTTGCCTATTATTTATGCTATATATTATTGGTCGCGCCTGTGTCTGTGACATTGCGCAGCAGTGCACACACGAGAGAGAGAGAGAGAGAGAGAGAGAGAGAGAGAGAGAGAGAGGGTGAGAGAGAGAGAGAGAGAGAGATGAGAGAGAGAGAGAGAGAGAGAGAGAGGAGAGACGTAGAGAGAGAGAGAGAGAGACGTAGAGACAGAGAGAGAGACGTAGAGAGAGAGAGAGAGAGAGAGAGAGACGTAGAGAGAGAGAGAGGTGCGTGCGTCAGTGTGTTAAAAAATAAATAGTCTACTACAAGTAAGACGCGCAAACGCGGGAAGCGAACGCAGCTTGTGTGTGTGTGTGTGTGTGTGTGTGTGTGTGTGTGTGTGCTACAGCTGCGCCCTCTGGTGGCTGGCGGGTGGTGTCACAGCGGGACAGACAGACAGACAGACAGACACACAGACATGATCTGCAGGGTCTCATAGTTAGTGCTCATTGCGTTCGCAACTACTCATCTTTGTGTTCTGTTTCACCTTCTGAGTGATCGCACACAGGGAAAAGAAACAAGAAGGGGTTTAGAATCTAAACAGTCCGTTGTGGAGAAAAGGAAGTTATCCACACATATGCACTCCTAAATCCTCACAGAGTGATTAGCCTACTTGCCCTACTAATGAGTGACAGGTGCTGCACTTTTGGAGCGTGGCCGAGAAGTGAGGATGTTTGTTGGAGAGAGTGTGAAGCCGACACACACCGTCTGCGACCGTCTGCGCGGCGCGTTGCCGCGCGGCGCCGCCTGGAAAATAGAACTGGGTTCTATCGGCGCGCCAGGCGCCGCGGCGCGACGCGGCGGACGGAGCCGGTGTGCGTTAGGTTCATTGAAAATAATGGAGGCGGCTGTGTCCGCGCGGCGGACGCAGCCGGTGTGTGGTGGGCTTGAGACAGACTCCACGGTGCTTGTACAGTCCAGCGCAGTACATTCTCATCAGACATGATATTTTGCTAAAGTGTAGGCTATTATATAGGCTATATAAGCTCTGTATCTGGTTAATTGCGGGATTTGCGGGGGCCCGCTGGTTTTATCAGTCGTGAGTGAGTGACTGTGTAAAAAATCGTCAATCGGTCAGCTGACAGCCCGGGCCCTCAGGAGGTCCGGGCCGGGGTGTGACCACCCCCCCTACACCCCCGTTAGCTCCGCCCCTGAGCGGAACAACCATCCTGCTCTTCCACCCAACGCATGTTGTGCTTCCACCCAACGCATGCATGCTTACCGTGCTTACTGCCCAAGGCAAGCACGGTTAATTATTCATTAAATTCATAATAATACGTTTGGGAAAGTCAAATATCCCTGCCATAGATTATAGATTATAATATCTGGATCGATTGAATAATCTCACATAATACGTGACGTATTCACTATTCAATGTGCAACTTCTCAGTCTATCGTTGCCGAAAAGGCAGAGCTACAAGCTCACAACGCGATGCAACCAGGTGCGGGCTCCACCGGGCCCGTCAGCGTCGCGTCTCTGTCAGGGAATGTTCCCGTCAATGAAGGGTGGCTCCACTGCCCATGTTGTGTTGCGTTGCGTGACTGCATTAAAATTGCCCCGGTTGGCCGGTTCGTTTTTTGACGCACACGACGGAGGCGCAACGCGCCCGGTGGAGCCCCGGTGTGAGCTTGTATATTGGCTATTTTTGGTGCGTGACACCGTCGTACGATGATGTATACATTACGCTTTTAAAGTGACGGTACACAATGAACAGTTCCCTCTGTATGTTAGAAAGGTACTGTATAAATAAGGCCCTAGTAAAATGTAGTGCAGGTTGTAGGTTGGTTAAAATAAAGAAAAGATTATTAAAATAGAATAAGATAAAAATATATATTCTGTTTCTGTGTGTGTGGGTGTGTGTGGTGGGGGGGGGGTTGTCAGAAACAAACCTACTGTGACTGTCAAATGTGTCTTCAGTGTTTGGGTGATTAACTGAAATGGATTATTAATTTGAGACTTATTTTGAGTCCTGCTAGTAAAAAACACTTTAGTAAAAAAAAAATGTTTTTGTCCAGCTCATGAATGTAGCCTGTGATAGTGTGATTAGTGAGTAACAAGTAAGAAGAAAACAAAAACAATCTTAACCCATGGTGCATGAATGCCCCACCACTATTGTGTCGGGTGGGTCCATCGTAGATCGAACCCACCCAACACAACAGTGGTGGTCCACAGGCTGCTGCTAGTCAGAATGGTGGTCCCTGGATCAAAACCAGTTGAAAACCCCAGACTTAGTTGTGTAATTTGTTTAGATTTTCTTTATAGAATAGTTGTCTTCATAGAATGCATTGTAACAGAAAATATGTACTATGTCATACCTGTAAGAAAACTGTCTGTAATTTCTTATTTTTCTAATAAAGGGTTGACAGCTAAAGATCCTTGTGTTCATTACAAGAAGCTAATCACATCACATGTGTTTCACCTCCCTTAAGTATGGACGCCTTGTAATGTGAACAATACAGTGACAAGAACAGCTTCATTGTATATCCTTCATACCAAACTATTACTATAAGGAACATGGTAGGAGTATTCATTTTACACACAACACACCTTTTACTTGAACTATTGCTACATTGAATGTGTCTTAATGTTACTGTGTGCATCCATTTTACTAAGCCTGTAACTCTAATTGAAAATAAGAAATGCTTATAGAAAATAATACCAGCACTCACGTAGTATCCTGGAAGGATTAAAGCTTTATTTCGTTTCCCCCCAGCATCAAACAACAGTAAGGACGTTTCTGCCCGAGAGCCTTCTTCAGCATAAATCTAGAGAACACTGTGTAGGTGTCACTTATAAATAGGTCCTAGGTGTCACACACATTGCGGTCCGGGTACACCTCAAGTTATCTCAGTTTACCTCATACAAGACATCATAATTTTGCTGTTACATGTTTTTTCTACTACAAGAAGCATGGTATTTATTCAACAAGAAACAGTAAACCAAAAATATATATATATAATCACACAAAAATCCTCCTAGAAACCGGCACAGGCTATGTTCTGTCTTTAGTGTTTAGATCCAGATGGATCCCATATATTTAATATATTGACAGTTATTTTTGTGTGATTTATATATATATTTGGTTTACTGTTTATTGTTGAATAAATACCAAGCTTATTGTAGTAGAAAGAAACATGTAACAGCAAAATTATGATGTCTTGTATTTGGTACTGTTGTTTGCTGCTGGGGGAAAACAAAATATAGCTTTAATCCTTCCAGGATACTACGTGAGTGCTGGTATTATTTTATTTAAGACTGTATCTTCCACCCGTGACATTATGATGTGGAAATACTCAACTGAGTGCTTGCTTTTGCTTTCTTCTTCACACAGTTCTGTGTATGGATGAACTATGACTATAATATAATAGTAGTTGTGGTCATGAAGTGACACTTGGTATGAATTAAACGTGTGAAACATGTATGTCAGATTGACTAGTTACTCTTGATGGACGATTGAGTCCGCTACTGTACAATGCAGGGTACAGGATTGATTTAGTTAAGACACTATTATTGGTCCGACAGTCGTTAGGACAATTAACAGTTTAGGACGTATGAGGTTTCCACCCGACAGTGACGATACGCACACAAAAAAAGCGTGCCAGCAATCTAGGGCCGACGTCAAACAATGACACACTCAGACATGCATAAGTGCACCCGCGCACACCCATTGGCATGCCCCTGAAGGAGTGGAGAGGAGGATACAGGATCCATTATCCCACTATTGAAATGACAATGTATAAAAGCTAATTCATTCCCAGCAGGGTGAGTGTGAGCCACTCCAAGCAGCAGACATGTTGTGCCAGTATGGTTCCCTCCTTCCAAAGCCTGACCACGCTCTGTCATTACATGGGAGACAATGGACCGCTAGGCCTGAAGGCTCTGTGTCTTGTTATCACAAGCCAGACAGACAGACACAGAGTGGGTTGTTGTAGGGCCAGGCAAAGTAATTGTGTTACCCCCAAAAAGGGGGACAGTGCACTCAGTACCCTCATAGCTGTCTAACTATACTTCTCCAAAGTGAATGACGCCAGCACCCGGATTTAGAACAAGCATGGGACAATTCTTATCATTCTACTGTTCTGAACACCAGAATGTGGAATGCCCTCACACCATCCATTAAACATACATGTATTTCTTTCTAAATTGGCCAAACAAACAAAACAAAATCAGGAGACTAAAAGGTGAGGTTTCCCATCTCTTCATAATTTACTATTGTGTAATTTTGTTATTATACACGAAACATGTCTTTTCAGATTGACCAATACTCTTAATATGGTGGAACATTGAGTCAGTTGTGTGTGGTTTACATGTACAATAAGCATGATGCTACTGTACAATACCAGTAATAATAAAAACTGATGTTTGTAAAGTATGTCTTTGTCTCATTTGTATGTGTTTTTTTAAACAAATATAAATATTAAAAGCTTTTATAGAAGACAGAGGTTGTGAATATTGTGGAATGTTTTGGGGATGTCTGTCCCATTGTTAACAGAAAGGTGATAATGGGTTAGGGTGTGTAACCCTATTGCTGAATGGATCGACCAACCAATAATTTGCATGTGATCCTTTTAGTATGATAATTAGAGTGCATATAGCCTACTCCTACAGTATAGTGTGAATGGAGTGGACATAGCCAGGATTGGGAATCATTTGCATTCAAATTGTTTAGAACAAATTCATTCTCTCATGGCCAAATAGACATCTCACACATGCATGTTTAAACTTGTGACATGATTGAATAGATTTTCTGTCCACACCTAATTTCCTCCTAGTATACTGCCAAATACAGAAAGATATTTCACCAGGGCATGTTAAACTACATGCAGATAACATGTTAAAACCACATGTACATAACATGTTAAAACTACATGTACAGTATGCATGTTGAAACTACTATGACCCTAGAATAAAAACGTAGAATTGATTTCTGAAACAAAATCCCTGAAAAGTGCAGCTCTGCAACAACTGTTATTTACAGATATTTATACAGTTAAAAACATGCATTTTTTATTCTTCTTTTCATTGATATTTTATTATTTAAATGTTCAATTAAGGCAACAAGGTTCAAATTCAGGGTAGAATAGGAACGTAACATAATGCAAATGTAACTTTATTATGTTTACTGAATCTGATCGTCATTGTATAATGTTTGATATAAAACATTGAGTTGCCTTGTTGTTGGGAGCAGTGATTGGCCAGTTTTGTTCTATTGTTGGTGTGTCCCGCCCCCCCCCCCTCAATCTGATTGGAGTATCAGGGCCCTCTGATAGTATTTAACAAGAGTTGGTTCTGCT
This sequence comes from Protomyctophum parallelum, assembly GCF_964188405.1. Lineage (NCBI taxonomy): Eukaryota > Metazoa > Chordata > Actinopteri > Myctophiformes > Myctophidae > Protomyctophum > Protomyctophum parallelum. The sequence continues at coordinate 3,933,426 of NC_139715.1, forward strand.
TGGAGTCACTTTACCTCTGATAGTTGTTAAGAGCTGAACTCTTTCTGCACTAGCTGAAGCGTTTATTTGGGCAAGTTTTGAGTTATGGCTTTACTACAAACATTGAAGTCCTTGGTCAACCAGAGACTATCTGCTGCTGCTGAAGAGATATTTGGGATCGTTGGAAGAATTCTAACAGAGTATGAGGATGAAGCTTTCCACATCAAGCAAGAAACTGACCGCCAACGCAGACTACTGGATATAGTTTTACAACCAATCGTCAAACTACACAGAGCAGGTTGGTAAAACCTTTACTATGTTAACTTTACTAAGCCTGGTGTTTACTATGTTAACACCAGGCTTGGACATATTTGAACATGGATGTCATATTAGGGTTACACTTGCATTCAAAAACATTCTCTGTGGATATATCAATAGGTTGTAGCAAATTATAAATTATATTTGAGGAACAGATAGAGGTTTGTTTTAGAAATGAAGCATTGTTGAAGTAATAAACAATCAATTGTGTGACACTTCACACTGAAATCAAAACAACATTAGGGCAGGTATGGAACTAATAGCTAGAGTTCATGTTCAAACATAATGATGTTTCTCCTCTGTATCTTCTGTCTAGACTCCATACACCCCCTTGTGTGTAAAGACGAGGTATTCCCTGAGCAGCAGCAGGAGAGAACCTCCAGTCTGGTCCAGGAGGAACCAGTGTCTCCAAAGATTAAAAAAGAACAGGAGGAGATAAACTCCAGTCTTATCAAAGAGGAACCAGGGTCTCTACAGATTAAAGGAGAACAAGAGGAGAGAACCTCCAGTCTGATCAAAGAGGAACCAGAGCATCCACAGATTAAAGAGGAACATGATGAGCTACTTCAAAGATCAGAGGAGAATGGTGGATCAACAGAGACATTACTATTAGTGAAACATGAAGATGATGAAAACATGCTAACAGAACCTGTAGCCAGCACCTCATCTAAAAGCATGGAAACACAATCTGATGTAGAGGACTGTGGACCATCACAACCAACTAGTGATGATCAGCTCCTCTCTTCACACTGTTCTGAATCTGACATCACTGAAGACAGTGATGAGTGGGATGAGACCACGGATGACCAGTCTGGTTTAAACACACTGAAATCACACAATACACAACACATGGGAGGAAATAGTTTGTATTTGAGCAACAAGCTGCTCCATGACCTCAAATCACCCAAACAAAGTAACTACATGAGTAGTCAAATAGGTAAGACATGTTTTAGTTGTGCAGATTGTGGCAAAATGTTTAGCCTAAAGGGAAATCTGAAGAAGCATGCAATGATTCATTCAGGGGAAAGGCCATTTGCTTGCACAGTGTGTGGCACAGGCTTTAGTCAAAAGAGTAGTCTAAAATTACACATGTTGACTCATACAGGGGAAAAACACTTTACGTGTACAGTGTGTGACAAAGGCTTTAATCAAACTAGTGATCTAAAAAGACACATGTTGACTCACACAGGGGGAAAACCCTTTACGTGTACAGTGTGTGACAAAGGCTTTAATCAAACTAGTGATCTAAAAAGACACATGTTGACTCACACAGGGGAAAAACCCTTTACGTGTACAGTTTGTGGCACAGGCTTTAGTCGAAAGGGTAGTCTAAAATTACACATGTTGACTCACACAGGGGAAAAACCCTTTAAGTGTACAGTTTGTGGCAAGGGTTGTACTCATAATGGGGATTTAAAAACACACATGAGGACTCATACAGGGGAAAAACCCTTTACGTGTACAGTTTGTGGCACAGGCTTTAGTCGAAAGGGTAGTCTAAAATTACACATGAGGACTCATACAGGGGAAAGGCCCTTTGTGTAATGCCCTTTACTTGTACAGTTTGTGGCAAGGGCTGCCGTCACACTGGGGAGTTAAATGTACACATGAGGACTCATACGGGGGGAAAACCCCTTGAGTGTAAAATTTGCAAAAAGGGCTTTACTCAGACTGGTAATCTAGAAACACACATGAAGACACACAGAGGAAAAAGCTGTAAATGATGAGTGCTAATGAGAGAGGCGCTATCCCCTCCTTTTGGCTTGTGATTGGCTGATCACCCCATAGTTATGATTGGCTGAGCAAAGGGATTGGAAGACGCCAAAAATATTGTGTTGATTTTATAGCTTGAGATTAAAATGTCATATTCATTAATATTCATACACTAGTGGTGCAATTGTACCTAGTATATTTTAATCACTTAGTTGTATAATTTGTTTAGATTTTCTTTATAGAATAGTTGTCTTCATAGAATGCATTGTAACAGAAAATATGTACTATGTCATACCTGTAAGAAAACTGTCTGTAATTTCTTATTTTTCTAATAAAGGGTTGACAGCTAAAGATCATTGCGTTCATTACAAGAAGCTAATCACATCACATGTTTCACCTCCCTTAAAGGTATATTCAGTGATTTCACTCAAAAAACCTTAGGTTTCGTTTTTGGCTGTGGGACCCAGCCTTTCGTCCAATCAAGATAGAGTCAAAAACGAAACCTACGGTTTTTTGACCCCCAGGGGTTAACTGGGGACAGGGAGGAACTCCTTATATGGCCAGCACACTCTATAGTAGAGATGATTATCACAATAAAACAAAAGAATAAGTGATATTTGAATTAAGTGAAATCACTGAATATACCTTTAAGTATGGACGCCTTGTACTGTACAGTGACAAGAACAGCTTCATTGTATATCCTTCATACCAAACTATTACTATAAGGAACATGATAGGAGTATTCATTTTACACACAACACACCTTTTACTTGAACTATTGCTACATTGAATGTGTCCTAATGTTACTGTGTGCATCCATTTTACTAAGCCTGTAACTCTAATTGAAAATAAGAAATGCTTATAGAAAATAATACCAGCACTCATGTAGTATCCTGGAAGGATTAAAGCTTTATTTCGTTTCCCCCCAGCATCAAACAACAGTAAGGACGTTTCTGCCTGAGAGCCTTCTTCAGCATAAATCTAGAGAACACTGTGTAGGTGTCACTTATAAATAGGTCCTAGGTGTCACACACATTGCGGTCCAGGTACACCTCAAGTTATCTCAGTTTACCTCATACAAGACATCATAATTTTGCTGTTACATGTTTTTTTCTACTACAAGAAGCATGGTATTTATTCAACAAGAAACAGTAAACCAAAAATATATATATAATCACACAAAAATCCTCCTAGAAACCGGCACAGGCTATGTTCTGTCTTTAGTGTTTAGATCCAGATGGATCCCATATATTTAATATATTGACAGTTATTTTTGTGTGATTATATATATATATATTTGGTTTACTGTTTATTGTTGAATAAATACCAAGCTTATTGTAGTAGAAAGAAACATGTAACAGCAAAATTATGATGTCTTGTATTTGGTACTGTTGTTTGCTGCTGGGGGAAAACAAAATATAGCTTTAATCCTTCCAGGATACTATGTGAGTGCTGGTATTATTTTATTTAAGACTGTATCTTCCACCCGTGACATTATGATGTGGAAATACTCAACTGAGTGCTTGCTTTTGCTTTCTTCTTCAAATAAGAAATGCTTCACACAGTTCTGTGTATGGATGAACTATGACTATAATATAATAGTAGTTGTGGTCATGAAGTGACACTTGGTATGAATTAAACGTGTGAAACATGTATGTCAGATTGACTAGTTACTCTTGATGGACGATTGAGTCCGCTACTGTACAATGCAGGGTACAGGATTGATTTAGTTAAGACACTATTATTGGTCCGACAGTCGTTAGGACAATTAACAGTTTAGGACGTATGAGGTTTCCACCCGACAGTGACGATACGCACACAAAAAAAGCGTGCCAGCAATCTAGGGCCGACGTCAAACAATGACACACTCAGACATGCATGAATGCACCCGCGCACACCCATTGGCATGCCCCTGAAGGAGTGGAGAGGAGGATACAGGATCCATTATCCCACTATTGAAATGACAATGTATAAAAGCTAATTCATTCCCAGCAGGGTGAGTGTGAGCCACTCCAAGCAGCAGCCATGTTGTGCCAGTATGGTTCCCTCCTTCCAAAGCCTGACCACGCTCTGTCATTACATGGGAGACAATGGACCGCTAGGCCTGAAGGCTCTGTGTCTTGTTATCACAAGCCAGACAGACAGACACAGAGTGGGTTGTTGTAGGGCCAGGCAATTAAGTAATTGTGTTACCCCCAAAAAGGGGGACAGTGCACTCAGTACCCTCATAGCTGTCTAACTATATACTTCTCCAAAGTGAATGACGGATTTAGAACAAGCATGGGACAATTATTATCATTCTACTGTTCTGAACACCAGAATGTGGAATGCCCTCACACCATCCATTGAACATACATGTATTTCTTTCTAAATTGGCCAAACAAACAAAACAAAAATCAGGAGACTAAAAGGTGAGGTTTCCCATCTCTTCATCATTTACTATTGTGTAATTTTGTTATTATTATTATTATGTCTTTTCAGATTGACCAATACTCTTAATATGGTGGAACATTGAGTCAGTTGTGTGGTTTACATGTACAATAAGCATGATGCTACTGTACAATACCAGTAGTAATAAAAACTGATGTTTGTAAAGTATGTCTTTGTCTCATTTGTATGTTTTTTTTAAACAAATATAAATATTAAAAGCTTTTATAGAAGACAGAGGTTGTGAATATTGTGGAATGTTTTGGGGATGTCTGTCCCATTGTTAACAGAAAGGTGATAATGGGTTAGGGTGTGTAACCCTATTGCTGAATGGATCGACCAACCAATAATTTGCATGTGATCCTTTTAGTATGATAAGTAGAGTGCATATGTGACCAGTGCCAGTGGTTTAATATACAAGGGGGCCATGGTCATTTTTCAGTTCTTTACATATTATGAAACTGCACACTGTAACCTTTCATATGAAACTTGTTTAACTGTAAACACCAAAGTACAGAATTAGCCATTCTAAGATTTCAAATTATTTAGCATCTCTGAGCCAAGGAATGGGTGTGACAATGGTTACTTGTCTCCACCCCTAGATACTTGCATAAACACTCCCCCCATCCTCTAACCACTCCACACTGTCAACTGCACAGAATGACTTGAGTGGACACTTAGTAAAAGAAGCCAGAAGGTCATCTAGAACTCTTAGAGTAAGAATAAATAGAGATGAAAGTATCAATATTGCAATGTAGAAATATAGGACGGACGTTGTTTAGTGTATGTTTTGTAATAATACAATCTAAAAAATAACTAGTAGGCTAATTGAGTTTTCAAATAATTACATGTGGAGTAAAACTACTTGCCGCTAACACTGCAAGTAGGCTATAATTTGTTCCATGGAGTTACTTGTAGTTTTAGACCCATGCTTTTAATTGCTAAATTTAAAAATGCTGTATGTTTACATTACATTATTAATATGTACAAAGGTGCCTTTTTACCCCTAAATGCATGGCTTGAATCAGCCGTGCACTGATGTGAAAGAGTCAAAACCTTACCAACAGAAAGTCAGGGGAAAAAATACCTTAGACGTGTGTTATGATGCTTCCACTTTGAAGTACTACACTGTCTTCTCATTCAATATTTGAACAACAATGTCACGGATTGATCAAATTATATTAAAGACGGATTTCACCGCGACGCGCGATCACGCATGGATGTCATGGATTGATCAAATTATATAAAAGACGGATTTTACCGCGACGCACGATCACGCGCAATGTTATTAATTAATGTAGGCTATTGATCATCAGGCAGCTGCATCCAACGGTAATAAAGTTACAGAGATTAAAACACAGTGCTAAACATGCACATGTGTGCACTGAAATAAAGGGCAGAATGGATTTACAACTAAGACAATCGTCAGAATGCGTGTGGTCCGTGTGGAGACCACAAACAAACAGCAACTTTTTCTTCAGTGGACGACGGGTAAATCAGTTAATTTATACTTTTATTACAACATCCAACAGCATCATATCAAGTTAACAAAAATGCTGATGTTGTAGGCTATTTATTGACTATTGTCACAAACACACGGCTACTGTAACTGGAGAACAAAGATAGCTATGGCCAATCGAAACGACTCTATGTAAATACTTGCAGGAATGTTCACATAGGTTCACCCCCACCTATAGTGACATAACAGAGTTGGCGACTTGTGGTTCAAATCACTGGCACTGGTCACGTATAGCCTACTCCTACAGTATAGTGTGAATGGAGTGGACATAGCCAGGATTGGGAATCATTTGCATTCAAATTGTTTAGAACAAATTCCTTCTCTCATGGCCAAATAGACATCTCACACATGCATGTTTAAACTTGTGACATGATTGAATAGATTTTCTGTCCACGCCTAATTTCCTCCTAGTATACTGCCAAATACAGAAAGATATTTCACCAGGGCATGTTAAACTACATGCGGATAACATGTTAAAACCACATGTACATAACATGTTAAAACTACATGTACAGTATGCATGTTGAAACTACTATGACCCTAGAATAAAAACGTAGAATTGATTTCTGAAACAAAATCCCTGAAAAGTGCAGCTCTGCAACAACTGTTATTTACAGATATTTATACAGTTAAAAACATGCATTTTTTTATTCTTCTTTTCATTGATATTTTATTATTTAAATGTTCAATTAAGGCAACAAGGTTCAAATCCAGGGTAGAATAGGAACGTAACATAATGCAAATGTAACTTTATTATGTTTACTGAATCTGATCGTCATTGTATAATGTTTGATATAAAACATTGAGTTGCCTTGTTGTTGGGAGCAGTGATTTGCCAGTTTTGTTCTATAAATAAATACCAAGCTTATTGTAGTAGAAAGAAACATGTAACAGCAAAATTATGATGTCTTGTATTTGGTACTGTTGTTTGCTGCTGGGGGGAAACAAAATATAGCTTTAATCCATCCAGGATACTACGTGAGTGCTGGTATTATTTTATTTAAGACTGTATCTTCCACCGTGACATTATGATGTGGAAATACTCAACTGAGTGCTTGCTTTTGCTTTCTTCTTCAAATAAGAAATGCTTCACACAGTTCTGTGTATGGATGAACTATGACTATAATATAATAGTAGTTGTGGTCATGAAGTGACACTTGGTATGAATTAAACGTGTGAAACATGTATGTCAGATTGACCAGTTACTCTTGATGGACGATTGAGTCCGCTACTGTACAATGCAGGGTACAGGATTGATTTAGTTAAGACACTATTATTGGTCCGACAGTCGTTAGGACAATTAACAGTTTAGGACGTATGAGGTTTCCACCCGACACACACAAAAAAAAATGCCAGCAATCTAGGGCCGACGTCAAACAATGACACACTCAGACATGCATGAGTGCACCCGCGCACACCCATTGGCGTGCCCCTGTCCCTTTAATAAGGAGTGGAGAGGAGGATACAAGATCCATTATCCCACTATTGAAATGACAATGTATAAAAGCTAATTCATTCCCAGCAGGGTGAGTGTGAGCCACTCCAAGCAGCAGCCATGTTGTGCCAGTATGGTTCCCTTCTTCCAAAGCCTGACCACGCTCTGTCATTAAATGGGAGACAATGGACCGCTAGGCCTGAAGGCACTGTGTCTTGTTATCACAAGCCAGACAGACAGACACAGAGTGGGTTGTTGTAGGGCCAGGCAATTAAGTAATTGTGTTACCCCCAAAAAGGGGGACAGTGCACTCAGTACCCTCATAGCTGTCTAACTATATACTTCTCCAAAGTGAATGACGCCAGCACCCGGATTTAGAACAAGCATGGGACAATTATTATCATTCTACTGTTCTGAACACCAGAATGTGGAATGCCCTCACACCATCCATTGAACATACATGTATTTCTTTCTAAATTGGCCAAACAAACAAAACAAAAATCAGGAGACTAAAAGGTGAGGTTTCCCATCTCTTCATCATTTACTATTGTGTAATTTTGTTATTATTATTATTATGTCTTTTCAGATTGACCAATACTCTTAATATGGTGGAACATTGAGTCAGTTGTGTGGTTTACATGTACAATAAGCATGATGCTACTGTACAATACCAGTAGTAATAAAAACTGATGTTTGTAAAGTATGTCTTTGTCTCATTTGTATGTTTTTTTTAAACAAATATAAATATTAAAAGCTTTTATAGAAGACAGAGGTTGTGAATATTGTGGAATGTTTTGGGGATGTCTGTCCCATTGTTAACAGAAAGGTGATAATGGGTTAGGGTGTGTAACCCTATTGCTGAATGGATCGACCAACCAATAATTTGCATGTGATCCTTTTAGTATGATAAGTAGAGTGCATATGTGACCAGTGCCAGTGGTTTAATATACAAGGGGGCCATGGTCATTTTTCAGTTCTTTACATATTATGAAACTGCACACTGTAACCTTTCATATGAAACTTGTTTAACTGTAAACACCAAAGTACAGAATTAGCCATTCTAAGATTTCAAATTATTTAGCATCTCTGAGCCAAGGAATGGGTGTGACAATGGTTACTTGTCTCCACCCCTAGATACTTGCATAAACACTCCCCCCATCCTCTAACCACTCCACACTGTCAACTGCACAGAATGACTTGAGTGGACACTTAGTAAAAGAAGCCAGAAGGTCATCTAGAACTCTTAGAGTAAGAATAAATAGAGATGAAAGTATCAATATTGCAATGTAGAAATATAGGACGGACGTTGTTTAGTGTATGTTTTGTAATAATACAATCTAAAAAATAACTAGTAGGCTAATTGAGTTTTCAAATAATTACATGTGGAGTAAAACTACTTGCCGCTAACACTGCAAGTAGGCTATAATTTGTTCCATGGAGTTACTTGTAGTTTTAGACCCATGCTTTTAATTGCTAAATTTAAAAATGCTGTATGTTTACATTACATTATTAATATGTACAAAGGTGCCTTTTTACCCCTAAATGCATGGCTTGAATCAGCCGTGCACTGATGTGAAAGAGTCAAAACCTTACCAACAGAAAGTCAGGGGAAAAAATACCTTAGACGTGTGTTATGATGCTTCCACTTTGAAGTACTACACTGTCTTCTCATTCAATATTTGAACAACAATGTCACGGATTGATCAAATTATATTAAAGACGGATTTCACCGCGACGCGCGATCACGCATGGATGTCATGGATTGATCAAATTATATAAAAGACGGATTTTACCGCGACGCGCGATCACGCGCAATGTTATTAATTAATGTAGGCTATTGATCATCAGGCAGCTGCATCCAACGGTAATAAAGTTACAGAGATTAAAACACAGTGCTAAACATGCACATGTGTGCACTGAAATAAAGGGCAGAATGGATTTACAACTAAGACAATCGTCAGAATGCGTGTGGTCCGTGTGGAGACCACAAACAAACAGCAACTTTTTCTTCAGTGGACGACGGGTAAATCAGTTAATTTATACTTTTATTACAACATCCAACAGCATCATATCAAGTTAACAAAAATGCTGATGTTGTAGGCTATTTATTGACTATTGTCACAAACACACGGCTACTGTAACTGGAGAACAAAGATAGCTATGGCCAATCGAAACGACTCTATGTAAATACTTGCAGGAATGTTCACATAGGTTCACCCCCACCTATAGTGACATAACAGAGTTGGCGACTTGTGGTTCAAATCACTGGCACTGGTCACGTATAGCCTACTCCTACAGTATAGTGTGAATGGAGTGGACATAGCCAGGATTGGGAATCATTTGCATTCAAATTGTTTAGAACAAATTCCTTCTCTCATGGCCAAATAGACATCTCACACATGCATGTTTAAACTTGTGACATGATTGAATAGATTTTCTGTCCACGCCTAATTTCCTCCTAGTATACTGCCAAATACAGAAAGATATTTCACCAGGGCATGTTAAACTACATGCGGATAACATGTTAAAACCACATGTACATAACATGTTAAAACTACATGTACAGTATGCATGTTGAAACTACTATGACCCTAGAATAAAAACGTAGAATTGATTTCTGAAACAAAATCCCTGAAAAGTGCAGCTCTGCAACAACTGTTATTTACAGATATTTATACAGTTAAAAACATGCATTTTTTTATTCTTCTTTTCATTGATATTTTATTATTTAAATGTTCAATTAAGGCAACAAGGTTCAAATCCAGGGTAGAATAGGAACGTAACATAATGCAAATGTAACTTTATTATGTTTACTGAATCTGATCATTTGCTTGCACAGTGTGTGGCACAGGCTTTAGTCAAAAGAGTAGTCTAAAATTACACATGTTGACTCATACAGGGGAAAAACACTTTACGTGTACAGTGTGTGACAAAGGCTTTAATCAAACTAGTGATCTAAAAAGACACATGTTGACTCACACAGGGGGAAAACCCTTTACGTGTACAGTGTGTGACAAAGGCTTTAATCAAACTAGTGATCTAAAAAGACACATGTTGACTCACACAGGGGAAAAACCCTTTACGTGTACAGTTTGTGGCACAGGCTTTAGTCGAAAGGGTAGTCTAAAATTACACATGTTGACTCACACAGGGGAAAAACCCTTTAAGTGTACAGTTTGTGGCAAGGGTTGTACTCATAATGGGGATTTAAAAACACACATGAGGACTCATACAGGGGAAAAACCCTTTACGTGTACAGTTTGTGGCACAGGCTTTAGTCGAAAGGGTAGTCTAAAATTACACATGAGGACTCATACAGGGGAAAGGCCCTTTGTGTAATGCCCTTTACTTGTACAGTTTGTGGCAAGGGCTGCCGTCACACTGGGGAGTTAAATGTACACATGAGGACTCATACGGGGGGAAAACCCCTTGAGTGTAAAATTTGCAAAAAGGGCTTTACTCAGACTGGTAATCTAGAAACACACATGAAGACACACAGAGGAAAAAGCTGTAAATGATGAGTGCTAATGAGAGAGGCGCTATCCCCTCCTTTTGGCTTGTGATTGGCTGATCACCCCATAGTTATGATTGGCTGAGCAAAGGGATTTGAAGACGCCAAAAATATTGTGTTGATTTTATAGCTTGAGATTAAAATGTCATATTCATTAATATTCATACACTAGTGGTGCAATTGTACCTAGTATATTTTAATCACTTAGTTGTATAATTTGTTTAGATTTTCTTTATAGAATAGTTGTCTTCATAGAATGCATTGTAACAGAAAATATGTACTATGTCATACCTGTAAGAAAACTGTCTGTAATTTCTTATTTTTCTAATAAAGGGTTGACAGCTAAAGATCATTGCGTTCATTACAAGAAGCTAATCACATCACATGTTTCACCTCCCTTAAAGGTATATTCAGTGATTTCACTCAAAAAACCTTAGGTTTCGTTTTTGGCTGTGGGACCCAGCCTTTCGTCCAATCAAGATAGAGTCAAAAACGAAACCTACGGTTTTTTGACCCCCAGGGGTTAACTGGGGACAGGGAGGAACTCCTTATATGGCCAGCACACTCTATAGTAGAGATGATTATCACAATAAAACAAAAGAATAAGTGATATTTGAATTAAGTGAAATCACTGAATATACCTTTAAGTATGGACGCCTTGTACTGTACAGTGACAAGAACAGCTTCATTGTATATCCTTCATACCAAACTATTACTATAAGGAACATGATAGGAGTATTCATTTTACACACAACACACCTTTTACTTGAACTATTGCTACATTGAATGTGTCCTAATGTTACTGTGTGCATCCATTTTACTAAGCCTGTAACTCTAATTGAAAATAAGAAATGCTTATAGAAAATAATACCAGCACTCATGTAGTATCCTGGAAGGATTAAAGCTTTATTTCGTTTCCCCCCAGCATCAAACAACAGTAAGGACGTTTCTGCCTGAGAGCCTTCTTCAGCATAAATCTAGAGAACACTGTGTAGGTGTCACTTATAAATAGGTCCTAGGTGTCACACACATTGCGGTCCAGGTACACCTCAAGTTATCTCAGTTTACCTCATACAAGACATCATAATTTTGCTGTTACATGTTTTTTTCTACTACAAGAAGCATGGTATTTATTCAACAAGAAACAGTAAACCAAAAATATATATATAATCACACAAAAATCCTCCTAGAAACCGGCACAGGCTATGTTCTGTCTTTAGTGTTTAGATCCAGATGGATCCCATATATTTAATATATTGACAGTTATTTTTGTGTGATTATATATATATATATTTGGTTTACTGTTTATTGTTGAATAAATACCAAGCTTATTGTAGTAGAAAGAAACATGTAACAGCAAAATTATGATGTCTTGTATTTGGTACTGTTGTTTGCTGCTGGGGGAAAACAAAATATAGCTTTAATCCATCCAGGATACTATGTGAGTGCTGGTATTATTTTATTTAAGACTGTATCTTCCACCCGTGACATTATGATGTGGAAATACTCAACTGAGTGCTTGCTTTTGCTTTCTTCTTCAAATAAGAAATGCTTCACACAGTTCTGTGTATGGATGAACTATGACTATAATATAATAGTAGTTGTGGTCATGAAGTGACACTTGGTATGAATTAAACGTGTGAAACATGTATGTCAGATTGACCAGTTACTCTTGATGGACGATTGAGTCCGCTACTGTACAATGCAGGGTACAGGATTGATTTAGTTAAGACACTATTATTGGTCCGACAGTCGTTAGGACAATTAACAGTTTAGGACGTATGAGGTTTCCACCCGACACACACAAAAAAAAATGCCAGCAATCTAGGGCCGACGTCAAACAATGACACACTCAGACATGCATGAGTGCACCCGCGCACACCCATTGGCGTGCCCCTGTCCCTTTAATAAGGAGTGGAGAGGAGGATACAAGATCCATTATCCCACTATTGAAATGACAATGTATAAAAGCTAATTCATTCCCAGCAGGGTGAGTGTGAGCCACTCCAAGCAGCAGCCATGTTGTGCCAGTATGGTTCCCTTCTTCCAAAGCCTGACCACGCTCTGTCATTAAATGGGAGACAATGGACCGCTAGGCCTGAAGGCACTGTGTCTTGTTATCACAAGCCAGACAGACAGACACAGAGTGGGTTGTTGTAGGGCCAGGCAATTAAGTAATTGTGTTACCCCCAAAAAGGGGGACAGTGCACTCAGTACCCTCATAGCTGTCTAACTATATACTTCTCCAAAGTGAATGACGCCAGCACCCGGATTTAGAACAAGCATGGGACAATTATTATCATTCTACTGTTCTGAACACCAGAATGTGGAATGCCCTCACACCATCCATTGAACATACATGTATTTCTTTCTAAATTGGCCAAACAAACAAAACAAAAATCAGGAGACTAAAAGGTGAGGTTTCCCATCTCTTCATCATTTACTATTGTGTAATTTTGTTATTATTATTATTATGTCTTTTCAGATTGACCAATACTCTTAATATGGTGGAACATTGAGTCAGTTGTGTGGTTTACATGTACAATAAGCATGATGCTACTGTACAATACCAGTAGTAATAAAAACTGATGTTTGTAAAGTATGTCTTTGTCTCATTTGTATGTTTTTTTTAAACAAATATAAATATTAAAAGCTTTTATAGAAGACAGAGGTTGTGAATATTGTGGAATGTTTTGGGGATGTCTGTCCCATTGTTAACAGAAAGGTGATAATGGGTTAGGGTGTGTAACCCTATTGCTGAATGGATCGACCAACCAATAATTTGCATGTGATCCTTTTAGTATGATAAGTAGAGTGCATATGTGACCAGTGCCAGTGGTTTAATATACAAGGGGGCCATGGTCATTTTTCAGTTCTTTACATATTATGAAACTGCACACTGTAACCTTTCATATGAAACTTGTTTAACTGTAAACACCAAAGTACAGAATTAGCCATTCTAAGATTTCAAATTATTTAGCATCTCTGAGCCAAGGAATGGGTGTGACAATGGTTACTTGTCTCCACCCCTAGATACTTGCATAAACACTCCCCCCATCCTCTAACCACTCCACACTGTCAACTGCACAGAATGACTTGAGTGGACACTTAGTAAAAGAAGCCAGAAGGTCATCTAGAACTCTTAGAGTAAGAATAAATAGAGATGAAAGTATCAATATTGCAATGTAGAAATATAGGACGGACGTTGTTTAGTGTATGTTTTGTAATAATACAATCTAAAAAATAACTAGTAGGCTAATTGAGTTTTCAAATAATTACATGTGGAGTAAAACTACTTGCCGCTAACACTGCAAGTAGGCTATAATTTGTTCCATGGAGTTACTTGTAGTTTTAGACCCATGCTTTTAATTGCTAAATTTAAAAATGCTGTATGTTTACATTACATTATTAATATGTACAAAGGTGCCTTTTTACCCCTAAATGCATGGCTTGAATCAGCCGTGCACTGATGTGAAAGAGTCAAAACCTTACCAACAGAAAGTCAGGGGAAAAAATACCTTAGACGTGTGTTATGATGCTTCCACTTTGAAGTACTACACTGTCTTCTCATTCAATATTTGAACAACAATGTCACGGATTGATCAAATTATATTAAAGACGGATTTCACCGTGACGCGCGATCACGCATGGATGTCATGGATTGATCAAATTATATAAAAGACGGATTTTACCGCGACGCGCGATCACGCGCAATGTTATTAATTAATGTAGGCTATTGATCATCAGGCAGCTGCATCCAACGGTAATAAAGTTACAGAGATTAAAACACAGTGCTAAACATGCACATGTGTGCACTGAAATAAAGGGCAGAATGGATTTACAACTAAGACAATCGTCAGAATGCGTGTGGTCCGTGTGGAGACCACAAACAAACAGCAACTTTTTCTTCAGTGGACGACGGGTAAATCAGTTAATTTATACTTTTATTACAACATCCAACAGCATCATATCAAGTTAACAAAAATGCTGATGTTGTAGGCTATTTATTGACTATTGTCACAAACACACGGCTACTGTAACTGGAGAACAAAGATAGCTATGGCCAATCGAAACGACTCTATGTAAATACTTGCAGGAATGTTCACATAGGTTCACCCCCACCTATAGTGACATAACAGAGTTGGCGACTTGTGGTTCAAATCACTGGCACTGGTCACGTATAGCCTACTCCTACAGTATAGTGTGAATGGAGTGGACATAGCCAGGATTGGGAATCATTTGCATTCAAATTGTTTAGAACAAATTCCTTCTCTCATGGCCAAATAGACATCTCACACATGCATGTTTAAACTTGTGACATGATTGAATAGATTTTCTGTCCACGCCTAATTTCCTCCTAGTATACTGCCAAATACAGAAAGATATTTCACCAGGGCATGTTAAACTACATGCGGATAACATGTTAAAACCACATGTACATAACATGTTAAAACTACATGTACAGTATGCATGTTGAAACTACTATGACCCTAGAATAAAAACGTAGAATTGATTTCTGAAACAAAATCCCTGAAAAGTGCAGCTCTGCAACAACTGTTATTTACAGATATTTATACAGTTAAAAACATGCATTTTTTTATTCTTCTTTTCATTGATATTTTATTATTTAAATGTTCAATTAAGGCAACAAGGTTCAAATCCAGGGTAGAATAGGAACGTAACATAATGCAAATGTAACTTTATTATGTTTACTGAATCTGATCGTCATTGTATAATGTTTGATATAAAACATTGAGTTGCCTTGTTGTTGGGAGCAGTGATTTGCCAGTTTTGTTCTATAAATAAATACCAAGCTTATTGTAGTAGAAAGAAACATGTAACAGCAAAATTATGATGTCTTGTATTTGGTACTGTTGTTTGCTGCTGGGGGGAAACAAAATATAGCTTTAATCCATCCAGGATACTACGTGAGTGCTGGTATTATTTTATTTAAGACTGTATCTTCCACCGTGACATTATGATGTGGAAATACTCAACTGAGTGCTTGCTTTTGCTTTCTTCTTCAAATAAGAAATGCTTCACACAGTTCTGTGTATGGATGAACTATGACTATAATATAATAGTAGTTGTGGTCATGAAGTGACACTTGGTATGAATTAAACGTGTGAAACATGTATGTCAGATTGACCAGTTACTCTTGATGGACGATTGAGTCCGCTACTGTACAATGCAGGGTACAGGATTGATTTAGTTAAGACACTATTATTGGTCCGACAGTCGTTAGGACAATTAACAGTTTAGGACGTATGAGGTTTCCACCCGACACACACAAAAAAAAATGCCAGCAATCTAGGGCCGACGTCAAACAATGACACACTCAGACATGCATGAGTGCACCCGCGCACACCCATTGGCGTGCCCCTGTCCCTTTAATAAGGAGTGGAGAGGAGGATACAAGATCCATTATCCCACTATTGAAATGACAATGTATAAAAGCTAATTCATTCCCAGCAGGGTGAGTGTGAGCCACTCCAAGCAGCAGCCATGTTGTGCCAGTATGGTTCCCTTCTTCCAAAGCCTGACCACGCTCTGTCATTAAATGGGAGACAATGGACCGCTAGGCCTGAAGGCACTGTGTCTTGTTATCACAAGCCAGACAGACAGACACAGAGTGGGTTGTTGTAGGGCCAGGCAATTAAGTAATTGTGTTACCCCCAAAAAGGGGGACAGTGCACTCAGTACCCTCATAGCTGTCTAACTATATACTTCTCCAAAGTGAATGACGCCAGCACCCGGATTTAGAACAAGCATGGGACAATTATTATCATTCTACTGTTCTGAACACCAGAATGTGGAATGCCCTCACACCATCCATTGAACATACATGTATTTCTTTCTAAATTGGCCAAACAAACAAAACAAAAATCAGGAGACTAAAAGGTGAGGTTTCCCATCTCTTCATCATTTACTATTGTGTAATTTTGTTATTATTATTATTATGTCTTTTCAGATTGACCAATACTCTTAATATGGTGGAACATTGAGTCAGTTGTGTGGTTTACATGTACAATAAGCATGATGCTACTGTACAATACCAGTAGTAATAAAAACTGATGTTTGTAAAGTATGTCTTTGTCTCATTTGTATGTTTTTTTTAAACAAATATAAATATTAAAAGCTTTTATAGAAGACAGAGGTTGTGAATATTGTGGAATGTTTTGGGGATGTCTGTCCCATTGTTAACAGAAAGGTGATAATGGGTTAGGGTGTGTAACCCTATTGCTGAATGGATCGACCAACCAATAATTTGCATGTGATCCTTTTAGTATGATAAGTAGAGTGCATATGTGACCAGTGCCAGTGGTTTAATATACAAGGGGGCCATGGTCATTTTTCAGTTCTTTACATATTATGAAACTGCACACTGTAACCTTTCATATGAAACTTGTTTAACTGTAAACACCAAAGTACAGAATTAGCCATTCTAAGATTTCAAATTATTTAGCATCTCTGAGCCAAGGAATGGGTGTGACAATGGTTACTTGTCTCCACCCCTAGATACTTGCATAAACACTCCCCCCATCCTCTAACCACTCCACACTGTCAACTGCACAGAATGACTTGAGTGGACACTTAGTAAAAGAAGCCAGAAGGTCATCTAGAACTCTTAGAGTAAGAATAAATAGAGATGAAAGTATCAATATTGCAATGTAGAAATATAGGACGGACGTTGTTTAGTGTATGTTTTGTAATAATACAATCTAAAAAATAACTAGTAGGCTAATTGAGTTTTCAAATAATTACATGTGGAGTAAAACTACTTGCCGCTAACACTGCAAGTAGGCTATAATTTGTTCCATGGAGTTACTTGTAGTTTTAGACCCATGCTTTTAATTGCTAAATTTAAAAATGCTGTATGTTTACATTACATTATTAATATGTACAAAGGTGCCTTTTTACCCCTAAATGCATGGCTTGAATCAGCCGTGCACTGATGTGAAAGAGTCAAAACCTTACCAACAGAAAGTCAGGGGAAAAAATACCTTAGACGTGTGTTATGATGCTTCCACTTTGAAGTACTACACTGTCTTCTCATTCAATATTTGAACAACAATGTCACGGATTGATCAAATTATATTAAAGACGGATTTCACCGTGACGCGCGATCACGCATGGATGTCATGGATTGATCAAATTATATAAAAGACGGATTTTACCGCGACGCGCGATCACGCGCAATGTTATTAATTAATGTAGGCTATTGATCATCAGGCAGCTGCATCCAACGGTAATAAAGTTACAGAGATTAAAACACAGTGCTAAACATGCACATGTGTGCACTGAAATAAAGGGCAGAATGGATTTACAACTAAGACAATCGTCAGAATGCGTGTGGTCCGTGTGGAGACCACAAACAAACAGCAACTTTTTCTTCAGTGGACGACGGGTAAATCAGTTAATTTATACTTTTATTACAACATCCAACAGCATCATATCAAGTTAACAAAAATGCTGATGTTGTAGGCTATTTATTGACTATTGTCACAAACACACGGCTACTGTAACTGGAGAACAAAGATAGCTATGGCCAATCGAAACGACTCTATGTAAATACGTGCAGGAATGTTCACATAGGTTCACCCCCACCTATAGTGACATAACAGAGTTGGCGACTTGTGGTTCAAATCACTGGCACTGGTCACGTATAGCCTACTCCTACAGTATAGTGTGAATGGAGTGGACATAGCCAGGATTGGGAATCATTTGCATTCAAATTGTTTAGAACAAATTCCTTCTCTCATGGCCAAATAGACAGCTCACACATGCATGTTTAAACTTGTGACATGATTGAATAGATTTTCTGTCCACGCCTAATTTCCTCCTAGTATACTGCCAAATACAGAAAGATATTTCACCAGGGCATGTTAAACTACATGCAGATAACATGTTAAAACCACATGTACATAACATGTTAAAACTACATGTACAGTATGCATGTTGAAACTACTATGACCCTAGAATAAAATGTAGAATTGATTTCCGAAACAAACTCCCTGAAAAGTGCAGCTCTGCAACAACTGTTATTTACAGATATTTATACAGTTAAAAACATGCATTTTTTATTCTTCTTTTCATTGATATTTTATTATTTAAATGTTCAATTAAGGCAACAAGGTTCAAATTCAGGGTAGAATAGGAACGTAACATAATGCAAATTTAACTTTATTATGTTTACTGAATCTGATCGTCATTGTATAATGTTTGATATAAAACATAGAGTTGCCTTGTTGTTGGGAGCAGTGATTGGCCAGTTTTGTTCTATTGTTGGTGTGTCCCGCCCCCCCTCAATCTGATTGGAGTATCAGGGCCCTCTGATAGTATTTAACAAGAGTTGGTTCTGCTTGGAGTCACTTTACCTCTGAAGAGCTGAACTCTTTCTGCACTAGCTGAAGCGTTTATTTGGGCAAGTTTTGAGTTATGGCTTTACTACAAACATTGAAGTCCTTGGTCAACCAGAGACTATCTGCTGCTGCTGAAGAGATATTTGGGATCGTTGGAAGAATTCTAACAGAGTATGAGGATGAAGCTTTCCACATCAAGCAAGAAACTGACCGCCAACGCAGACTACTGGATATGGTTTTACAACCAATCGTCAAACTACACAGAGCAGGTTGGTAAAACCTTTACTATGTTAACTTTACTTTAAGCATTGTTGAAGTAATAAACAATCAATTGTGTGACACTTCACACTGAAATCAAAACAACATTAGGGCAGGTATGGAACTAATAGCTAGAGTTCATGTTCAAACATAATGATGTGTTTCTCTTCTGTATCTTCTGTCTAGACTCCATACACCCCCTTGTGTGTAAAGACGAGGTATTCCCTGAGCAGCAGCAGGAGAGAACCTCCAGTCTGGTCCAGGAGGAACCAGTGTCTCCAAAGATTAAAAAAGAACAGGAGGAGATAAACTCCAGTCTTATCAAAGAGGAACCAGGGTCTCTACAGATTAAAGGAGAACAAGAGGAGAGAACCTCCAGTCTGATCAAAGAGGAACCAGAGTATCCACAGATTAAAGAGGAACATGATGAGCTACTTCAAATATCAGAGGAGGATGGTGGATCAACAGAGACATTACTATTAGTGAAACATGAAGATGATGAAAACATGCTAACAGAACCTGTAGCCAGCACCTCATCTAAAAGCATGGAAACACAATCTGATGTAGAGGACTGTGGACCATCACAACCAACTAGTGATGATCAGCTCCTCTCTTCACACTGTTCTGAATCTGACATCACTGAAGACAGTGATGAGTGGGATGAGACCACGGATGACCAGTCTGGTTTAAACACACTGAAATCACACAATACACAACACATGGGAGGAAATAGTTTGTATTTGAGCAACAAGCTGCTCCATGACCTCAAATCACCAAAACAAAGTCACTCCACAAGGAGTCACACAGGTAAGAAATGTTTTAGTTGTGCAGATTGTGGCAAAATGTTTAATCACAAGGGAAATCTGAATAAGCATGCAATGATTCATTCAGGGGAAAAGCCATTTGTTTGTACAGTGTGTGACAAAGGCTTTAGTCAAAGGGGTCAACTAAAATCACACATGATGACTCACACAGGGGAAAAGCCCTTTACGTGTACAGTTTGTGGCAAGGGTTGCACTCTTAATGGGGATTTAAAAATACACATGAGGACTCATACAGGGGAAAAACCCTTTATGTGTACAGTTTGTGGCAAGGGCTGTAGTCTTAATGGGGATTTAAAAATACACATGAGGACTCATACAGGGGAAAAACCCTTTATGTGTACAGTTTGTGGCAAGGGTTGTACTCGTAATGGGGATTTAAAAAAAACACATGAGGACTCATACAGGGGAAAAACCCTTTGAGTGTAAAATTTGCAAAAAAGACTTTACTCAGACTGGTAATCTAGAAACACACATGAAGACACACAAATGGACAAAGCTGTAAATGATGAGTGCTAAAGAGAGGGGCGCTATCCCCTCCCTTTGGCTTGTGATTGGCTGAGAAAAGTATATATTGAAGAGAGGGCAGGAATTTGAAGACGCCAAAAAATATTGTGTTGATTTTATTGCTTGAGATTAAAATGTCATATTCATTATTATCCATACACTAGTGGTGCAATTGTACCTAGTATATTTTAATCACTTAGTTGTATAATTTGTTTAGATTTTCTTTATAGAATAGTTGTCTTCATAGAATGCATTGTAACATAAAATATGTACTATGTCATACCTGTAAGAAAACTGTCTGTAATTTCTTATTTTTCTAATAAAGGGTTGACAGCTAAAGATCCTTGTGTTCATTACAAGAAGCTAATTCATTTTGTATCCTTCATACCAAACTATTACTATAAGGAACATGATAGGAGTATTAATTAAATGAAACAGTCATATTTTACTTGAACTTTCTACATTGAACATGACAGGAGTAAGTCCTAATGTTACAGAGTGCATACTGTCCATTGTACTTAACCTGTGACTACATGTACATCTAGCGTATAATAATACATGCTTCATGTTCTAACAAGTGTGTGTAAGGGTGGTGACACATATCTTAGTCATACTGTGATGATGGTTAACACTACGACGTCGGAGCAGCCGTTCTGACCGGATTTGAGATTTAAAAGTTTATTTTCTTAGCCCATGGAGTCCAGAGAAAGTTCCCCTTGCATGACTTTGTCTAAATATTCGATTGAAATCATCTCTGTTTTTTTTCTCCATTTGAAACGTTTTGTAAATCAGATTTTAGGCATATATCTCTTACTCAGTCTGGCTATAATCGGCACAATCGACCGACGTCCCCCTTTCTCCCCCACTCGCCTTTTTTTTGCGCTGCTTGATAATGGTAATGGTTTTTAAATGAGCAAAAAATGAGCGAGTTATGATTTAAAGAAAAGGGAAAAAAAGAACACACAACACACAGACAGCTAGCTAACTAGGCGATTATTTGGCACAATCAATCAAATATATATTAATTACATTGATAACACGCGTAGCCTATAATGTTTCCCTCTCTATATAAAAATGACAATATATAACATTAGGTTACTTACAAGGTAACCATGGTTATTTAAGTGAAATGAGCGAAGTAATTCACTGTGGGAACACGCCTTCCAGGCGTGAGACAACAGAACAACTATAAACTCCCATTATAATGATATTAGATGGGTTTATGCCGCGTGACGTCATCGCGCCCAGGCTCCGCCTGAGGGCATTTGTGGCGCGGTGACGCCTCCCGCTCATTTGTAGATGATACTTTCTTCTGCTGAGACCAAGCACAAGGGTATCTTAGTGAATTACTTCGCTCAGTTCACTTAAATAACCATGGTTACCTTGTAAGTAACCTAATGTTATTTTAAGTTTAATTCGCTAAGTAATTCACTGTGGGAGAATCATAACCTCCCTACAAACGAACACAAGACAAGACCCATCTGTAGAGGTGCCCTCTCTGGGGACTGGGGGTCACGTGCACCCTGTGCAGTGACCACCCGGATAGGACAAAGTTTGAGGATCAACTGGGGTCACTGACCCCGTGATCCCCGAGGAAAAGAGGGCCCCCAGGTCACCGACCTAGTTGCCCTTAAGTAGAGGGGCCCCCGGGTCACCGACCCGGTGGCTCATGTCCTTGCCTAAAAGGAACCCTAATTCCTTGAAAGGAGTTGGCAGTCGAAACTGCATTATGCTCCTGGGGTTGGTCATGTAAGACTGTCTAAGTGCTTTGCGACTTAACCTAAGGCTAGGGAGGGGGGACCAGAGGGTCCTAGCCTACTGTGAGGCCTGAGGGTCTGGTCCCCTGGGGGTCCAGCGCCATTGAAGGCGCAGCCATGTCAAGGTTGTAGTACCTGGCAAAGGTCGAGGTAGACGACCAGCTTGCCGCCGTACAGACTTCCTGTATCGACACGCCCTTGAGTAGGGCCCAGGAAGTCGATACCCCTCTAGTGGAGTGTGCCCCAAGGACTTCTGGAGGCTGTATACCCTTACTATTGTAAAACAAAAACAAAAACAAAAACAAAAAACAAAATATAGCTTTAATCCTTCCAGGATACTATGTGAGTGCTGGTATTATTTTATTTAAGACTGTATCTTCCACCCGTGACATTATGATGTGGAAATACTCAACTGAGTGCTTGCTTTTGCTTTCTTCTTCAAATAAGAAATGCTTCACACAGTTCTGTGTATGGATGAACTATGACTATAATATAATAGTAGTTGTGGTCATGAAGTGACACTTGGTATGAATTAAACGTGTGAAACATGTATGTCAGATTGACTAGTTACTCTTGATGGACGATTGAGTCCGCTACTGTACAATGCAGGGTACAGGATTGATTTAGTTAAGACACTATTATTGGTCCGACAGTCGTTAGGACAATTAACAGTTTAGGACGTATGAGGTTTCCACCCGACAGTGACGATACGCACACAAAAAAAGCGTGCCAGCAATCTAGGGCCGACGTCAAACAATGACACACTCAGACATGCATGAATGCACCCGCGCACACCCATTG
Source organism: Protomyctophum parallelum (assembly GCF_964188405.1). Lineage (NCBI taxonomy): Eukaryota > Metazoa > Chordata > Actinopteri > Myctophiformes > Myctophidae > Protomyctophum > Protomyctophum parallelum. The sequence goes on from NC_139715.1 coordinate 3,956,835, forward strand.
GCATGCCCCTGAAGGAGTGGAGAGGAGGATACAGGATCCATTATCCCACTATTGAAATGACAATGTATAAAAGCTAATTCATTCCCAGCAGGGTGAGTGTGAGCCACTCCAAGCAGCAGCCATGTTGTGCCAGTATGGTTCCCTCCTTCCAAAGCCTGACCACGCTCTGTCATTACATGGGAGACAATGGACCGCTAGGCCTGAAGGCTCTGTGTCTTGTTATCACAAGCCAGACAGACAGACACAGAGTGGGTTGTTGTAGGGCCAGGCAATTAAGTAATTGTGTTACCCCCAAAAAGGGGGACAGTGCACTCAGTACCCTCATAGCTGTCTAACTATATACTTCTCCAAAGTGAATGACGGATTTAGAACAAGCATGGGACAATTATTATCATTCTACTGTTCTGAACACCAGAATGTGGAATGCCCTCACACCATCCATTGAACATACATGTATTTCTTTCTAAATTGGCCAAACAAACAAAACAAAAATCAGGAGACTAAAAGGTGAGGTTTCCCATCTCTTCATCATTTACTATTGTGTAATTTTGTTATTATTATTATTATGTCTTTTCAGATTGACCAATACTCTTAATATGGTGGAACATTGAGTCAGTTGTGTGGTTTACATGTACAATAAGCATGATGCTACTGTACAATACCAGTAGTAATAAAAACTGATGTTTGTAAAGTATGTCTTTGTCTCATTTGTATGTTTTTTTTAAACAAATATAAATATTAAAAGCTTTTATAGAAGACAGAGGTTGTGAATATTGTGGAATGTTTTGGGGATGTCTGTCCCATTGTTAACAGAAAGGTGATAATGGGTTAGGGTGTGTAACCCTATTGCTGAATGGATCGACCAACCAATAATTTGCATGTGATCCTTTTAGTATGATAAGTAGAGTGCATATGTGACCAGTGCCAGTGGTTTAATATACAAGGGGGCCATGGTCATTTTTCAGTTCTTTACATATTATGAAACTGCACACTGTAACCTTTCATATGAAACTTGTTTAACTGTAAACACCAAAGTACAGAATTAGCCATTCTAAGATTTCAAATTATTTAGCATCTCTGAGCCAAGGAATGGGTGTGACAATGGTTACTTGTCTCCACCCCTAGATACTTGCATAAACACTCCCCCCATCCTCTAACCACTCCACACTGTCAACTGCACAGAATGACTTGAGTGGACACTTAGTAAAAGAAGCCAGAAGGTCATCTAGAACTCTTAGAGTAAGAATAAATAGAGATGAAAGTATCAATATTGCAATGTAGAAATATAGGACGGACGTTGTTTAGTGTATGTTTTGTAATAATACAATCTAAAAAATAACTAGTAGGCTAATTGAGTTTTCAAATAATTACATGTGGAGTAAAACTACTTGCCGCTAACACTGCAAGTAGGCTATAATTTGTTCCATGGAGTTACTTGTAGTTTTAGACCCATGCTTTTAATTGCTAAATTTAAAAATGCTGTATGTTTACATTACATTATTAATATGTACAAAGGTGCCTTTTTACCCCTAAATGCATGGCTTGAATCAGCCGTGCACTGATGTGAAAGAGTCAAAACCTTACCAACAGAAAGTCAGGGGAAAAAATACCTTAGACGTGTGTTATGATGCTTCCACTTTGAAGTACTACACTGTCTTCTCATTCAATATTTGAACAACAATGTCACGGATTGATCAAATTATATTAAAGACGGATTTCACCGTGACGCGCGATCACGCATGGATGTCATGGATTGATCAAATTATATAAAAGACGGATTTTACCGCGACGCGCGATCACGCGCAATGTTATTAATTAATGTAGGCTATTGATCATCAGGCAGCTGCATCCAACGGTAATAAAGTTACAGAGATTAAAACACAGTGCTAAACATGCACATGTGTGCACTGAAATAAAGGGCAGAATGGATTTACAACTAAGACAATCGTCAGAATGCGTGTGGTCCGTGTGGAGACCACAAACAAACAGCAACTTTTTCTTCAGTGGACGACGGGTAAATCAGTTAATTTATACTTTTATTACAACATCCAACAGCATCATATCAAGTTAACAAAAATGCTGATGTTGTAGGCTATTTATTGACTATTGTCACAAACACACGGCTACTGTAACTGGAGAACAAAGATAGCTATGGCCAATCGAAACGACTCTATGTAAATACGTGCAGGAATGTTCACATAGGTTCACCCCCACCTATAGTGACATAACAGAGTTGGCGACTTGTGGTTCAAATCACTGGCACTGGTCACGTATAGCCTACTCCTACAGTATAGTGTGAATGGAGTGGACATAGCCAGGATTGGGAATCATTTGCATTCAAATTGTTTAGAACAAATTCCTTCTCTCATGGCCAAATAGACAGCTCACACATGCATGTTTAAACTTGTGACATGATTGAATAGATTTTCTGTCCACGCCTAATTTCCTCCTAGTATACTGCCAAATACAGAAAGATATTTCACCAGGGCATGTTAAACTACATGCAGATAACATGTTAAAACCACATGTACATAACATGTTAAAACTACATGTACAGTATGCATGTTGAAACTACTATGACCCTAGAATAAAATGTAGAATTGATTTCCGAAACAAACTCCCTGAAAAGTGCAGCTCTGCAACAACTGTTATTTACAGATATTTATACAGTTAAAAACATGCATTTTTTATTCTTCTTTTCATTGATATTTTATTATTTAAATGTTCAATTAAGGCAACAAGGTTCAAATTCAGGGTAGAATAGGAACGTAACATAATGCAAATTTAACTTTATTATGTTTACTGAATCTGATCGTCATTGTATAATGTTTGATATAAAACATAGAGTTGCCTTGTTGTTGGGAGCAGTGATTGGCCAGTTTTGTTCTATTGTTGGTGTGTCCCGCCCCCCCTCAATCTGATTGGAGTATCAGGGCCCTCTGATAGTATTTAACAAGAGTTGGTTCTGCTTGGAGTCACTTTACCTCTGAAGAGCTGAACTCTTTCTGCACTAGCTGAAGCGTTTATTTGGGCAAGTTTTGAGTTATGGCTTTACTACAAACATTGAAGTCCTTGGTCAACCAGAGACTATCTGCTGCTGCTGAAGAGATATTTGGGATCGTTGGAAGAATTCTAACAGAGTATGAGGATGAAGCTTTCCACATCAAGCAAGAAACTGACCGCCAACGCAGACTACTGGATATGGTTTTACAACCAATCGTCAAACTACACAGAGCAGGTTGGTAAAACCTTTACTATGTTAACTTTACTTTAAGCATTGTTGAAGTAATAAACAATCAATTGTGTGACACTTCACACTGAAATCAAAACAACATTAGGGCAGGTATGGAACTAATAGCTAGAGTTCATGTTCAAACATAATGATGTGTTTCTCTTCTGTATCTTCTGTCTAGACTCCATACACCCCCTTGTGTGTAAAGACGAGGTATTCCCTGAGCAGCAGCAGGAGAGAACCTCCAGTCTGGTCCAGGAGGAACCAGTGTCTCCAAAGATTAAAAAAGAACAGGAGGAGATAAACTCCAGTCTTATCAAAGAGGAACCAGGGTCTCTACAGATTAAAGGAGAACAAGAGGAGAGAACCTCCAGTCTGATCAAAGAGGAACCAGAGTATCCACAGATTAAAGAGGAACATGATGAGCTACTTCAAATATCAGAGGAGGATGGTGGATCAACAGAGACATTACTATTAGTGAAACATGAAGATGATGAAAACATGCTAACAGAACCTGTAGCCAGCACCTCATCTAAAAGCATGGAAACACAATCTGATGTAGAGGACTGTGGACCATCACAACCAACTAGTGATGATCAGCTCCTCTCTTCACACTGTTCTGAATCTGACATCACTGAAGACAGTGATGAGTGGGATGAGACCACGGATGACCAGTCTGGTTTAAACACACTGAAATCACACAATACACAACACATGGGAGGAAATAGTTTGTATTTGAGCAACAAGCTGCTCCATGACCTCAAATCACCAAAACAAAGTCACTCCACAAGGAGTCACACAGGTAAGAAATGTTTTAGTTGTGCAGATTGTGGCAAAATGTTTAATCACAAGGGAAATCTGAATAAGCATGCAATGATTCATTCAGGGGAAAAGCCATTTGTTTGTACAGTGTGTGACAAAGGCTTTAGTCAAAGGGGTCAACTAAAATCACACATGATGACTCACACAGGGGAAAAGCCCTTTACGTGTACAGTTTGTGGCAAGGGTTGCACTCTTAATGGGGATTTAAAAATACACATGAGGACTCATACAGGGGAAAAACCCTTTATGTGTACAGTTTGTGGCAAGGGCTGTAGTCTTAATGGGGATTTAAAAATACACATGAGGACTCATACAGGGGAAAAACCCTTTATGTGTACAGTTTGTGGCAAGGGTTGTACTCGTAATGGGGATTTAAAAAAAACACATGAGGACTCATACAGGGGAAAAACCCTTTGAGTGTAAAATTTGCAAAAAAGACTTTACTCAGACTGGTAATCTAGAAACACACATGAAGACACACAAATGGACAAAGCTGTAAATGATGAGTGCTAAAGAGAGGGGCGCTATCCCCTCCCTTTGGCTTGTGATTGGCTGAGAAAAGTATATATTGAAGAGAGGGCAGGAATTTGAAGACGCCAAAAATATTGTGTTGATTTTATTGCTTGAGATTAAAATGTCATATTCATTATTATCCATACACTAGTGGTGCAATTGTACCTAGTATATTTTAATCACTTAGTTGTATAATTTGTTTAGATTTTCTTTATAGAATAGTTGTCTTCATAGAATGCATTGTAACATAAAATATGTACTATGTCATACCTGTAAGAAAACTGTCTGTAATTTCTTATTTTTCTAATAAAGGGTTGACAGCTAAAGATCCTTGTGTTCATTACAAGAAGCTAATTCATTTTGTATCCTTCATACCAAACTATTACTATAAGGAACATGATAGGAGTATTAATTAAATGAAACAGTCATATTTTACTTGAACTTTCTACATTGAACATGACAGGAGTAAGTCCTAATGTTACAGAGTGCATACTGTCCATTGTACTTAACCTGTGACTACATGTACATCTAGCGTATAATAATACATGCTTCATGTTCTAACAAGTGTGTGTAAGGGTGGTGACACATATCTTAGTCATACTGTGATGATGGTTAACACTACGACGTCGGAGCAGCCGTTCTGACCGGATTTGAGATTTAAAAGTTTATTTTCTTAGCCCATGGAGTCCAGAGAAAGTTCCCCTTGCATGACTTTGTCTAAATATTCGATTGAAATCATCTCTGTTTTTTTTCTCCATTTGAAACGTTTTGTAAATCAGATTTTAGGCATATATCTCTTACTCAGTCTGGCTATAATCGGCACAATCGACCGACGTCCCCCTTTCTCCCCCACTCGCCTTTTTTTTGCGCTGCTTGATAATGGTAATGGTTTTTAAATGAGCAAAAAATGAGCGAGTTATGATTTAAAGAAAAGGGAAAAAAAGAACACACAACACACAGACAGCTAGCTAACTAGGCGATTATTTGGCACAATCAATCAAATATATATTAATTACATTGATAACACGCGTAGCCTATAATGTTTCCCTCTCTATATAAAAATGACAATATATAACATTAGGTTACTTACAAGGTAACCATGGTTATTTAAGTGAAATGAGCGAAGTAATTCACTGTGGGAACACGCCTTCCAGGCGTGAGACAACAGAACAACTATAAACTCCCATTATAATGATATTAGATGGGTTTATGCCGCGTGACGTCATCGCGCCCAGGCTCCGCCTGAGGGCATTTGTGGCGCGGTGACGCCTCCCGCTCATTTGTAGATGATACTTTCTTCTGCTGAGACCAAGCACAAGGGTATCTTAGTGAATTACTTCGCTCAGTTCACTTAAATAACCATGGTTACCTTGTAAGTAACCTAATGTTATTTTAAGTTTAATTCGCTAAGTAATTCACTGTGGGAGAATCATAACCTCCCTACAAACGAACACAAGACAAGACCCATCTGTAGAGGTGCCCTCTCTGGGGACTGGGGGTCACGTGCACCCTGTGCAGTGACCACCCGGATAGGACAAAGTTTGAGGATCAACTGGGGTCACTGACCCCGTGATCCCCGAGGAAAAGAGGGCCCCCAGGTCACCGACCTAGTTGCCCTTAAGTAGAGGGGCCCCCGGGTCACCGACCCGGTGGCTCATGTCCTTGCCTAAAAGGAACCCTAATTCCTTGAAAGGAGTTGGCAGTCGAAACTGCATTATGCTCCTGGGGTTGGTCATGTAAGACTGTCTAAGTGCTTTGCGACTTAACCTAAGGCTAGGGAGGGGGGACCAGAGGGTCCTAGCCTACTGTGAGGCCTGAGGGTCTGGTCCCCTGGGGGTCCAGCCCACTTGACTCATCTGGTGGCAGCCGCCAGGACTGCGTGCGCCATTGAAGGCGCAGCCATGTCAAGGTTGTAGTACCTGGCAAAGGTCGAGGTAGACGACCAGCTTGCCGCCGTACAGACTTCCTGTATCGACACGCCCTTGAGTAGGGCCCAGGAAGTCGATACCCCTCTAGTGGAGTGTGCCCCAAGGACTTCTGGAGGCTGTATACCCTTACTATTGTAAAACAAAAACAAAAACAAAAACAAAAAACAAAATATAGCTTTAATCCTTCCAGGATACTATGTGAGTGCTGGTATTATTTTATTTAAGACTGTATCTTCCACCCGTGACATTATGATGTGGAAATACTCAACTGAGTGCTTGCTTTTGCTTTCTTCTTCAAATAAGAAATGCTTCACACAGTTCTGTGTATGGATGAACTATGACTATAATATAATAGTAGTTGTGGTCATGAAGTGACACTTGGTATGAATTAAACGTGTGAAACATGTATGTCAGATTGACTAGTTACTCTTGATGGACGATTGAGTCCGCTACTGTACAATGCAGGGTACAGGATTGATTTAGTTAAGACACTATTATTGGTCCGACAGTCGTTAGGACAATTAACAGTTTAGGACGTATGAGGTTTCCACCCGACAGTGACGATACGCACACAAAAAAAGCGTGCCAGCAATCTAGGGCCGACGTCAAACAATGACACACTCAGACATGCATGAATGCACCCGCGCACACCCATTGGCATGCCCCTGAAGGAGTGGAGAGGAGGATACAGGATCCATTATCCCACTATTGAAATGACAATGTATAAAAGCTAATTCATTCCCAGCAGGGTGAGTGTGAGCCACTCCAAGCAGCAGCCATGTTGTGCCAGTATGGTTCCCTCCTTCCAAAGCCTGACCACGCTCTGTCATTACATGGGAGACAATGGACCGCTAGGCCTGAAGGCTCTGTGTCTTGTTATCACAAGCCAGACAGACAGACACAGAGTGGGTTGTTGTAGGGCCAGGCAATTAAGTAATTGTGTTACCCCCAAAAAGGGGGACAGTGCACTCAGTACCCTCATAGCTGTCTAACTATATACTTCTCCAAAGTGAATGACGGATTTAGAACAAGCATGGGACAATTATTATCATTCTACTGTTCTGAACACCAGAATGTGGAATGCCCTCACACCATCCATTGAACATACATGTATTTCTTTCTAAATTGGCCAAACAAACAAAACAAAAATCAGGAGACTAAAAGGTGAGGTTTCCCATCTCTTCATCATTTACTATTGTGTAATTTTGTTATTATTATTATTATGTCTTTTCAGATTGACCAATACTCTTAATATGGTGGAACATTGAGTCAGTTGTGTGGTTTACATGTACAATAAGCATGATGCTACTGTACAATACCAGTAGTAATAAAAACTGATGTTTGTAAAGTATGTCTTTGTCTCATTTGTATGTTTTTTTTAAACAAATATAAATATTAAAAGCTTTTATAGAAGACAGAGGTTGTGAATATTGTGGAATGTTTTGGGGATGTCTGTCCCATTGTTAACAGAAAGGTGATAATGGGTTAGGGTGTGTAACCCTATTGCTGAATGGATCGACCAACCAATAATTTGCATGTGATCCTTTTAGTATGATAAGTAGAGTGCATATGTGACCAGTGCCAGTGGTTTAATATACAAGGGGGCCATGGTCATTTTTCAGTTCTTTACATATTATGAAACTGCACACTGTAACCTTTCATATGAAACTTGTTTAACTGTAAACACCAAAGTACAGAATTAGCCATTCTAAGATTTCAAATTATTTAGCATCTCTGAGCCAAGGAATGGGTGTGACAATGGTTACTTGTCTCCACCCCTAGATACTTGCATAAACACTCCCCCCATCCTCTAACCACTCCACACTGTCAACTGCACAGAATGACTTGAGTGGACACTTAGTAAAAGAAGCCAGAAGGTCATCTAGAACTCTTAGAGTAAGAATAAATAGAGATGAAAGTATCAATATTGCAATGTAGAAATATAGGACGGACGTTGTTTAGTGTATGTTTTGTAATAATACAATCTAAAAAATAACTAGTAGGCTAATTGAGTTTTCAAATAATTACATGTGGAGTAAAACTACTTGCCGCTAACACTGCAAGTAGGCTATAATTTGTTCCATGGAGTTACTTGTAGTTTTAGACCCATGCTTTTAATTGCTAAATTTAAAAATGCTGTATGTTTACATTACATTATTAATATGTACAAAGGTGCCTTTTTACCCCTAAATGCATGGCTTGAATCAGCCGTGCACTGATGTGAAAGAGTCAAAACCTTACCAACAGAAAGTCAGGGGAAAAAATACCTTAGACGTGTGTTATGATGCTTCCACTTTGAAGTACTACACTGTCTTCTCATTCAATATTTGAACAACAATGTCACGGATTGATCAAATTATATTAAAGACGGATTTCACCGCGACGCGCGATCACGCATGGATGTCATGGATTGATCAAATTATATAAAAGACGGATTTTACCGCGACGCACGATCACGCGCAATGTTATTAATTAATGTAGGCTATTGATCATCAGGCAGCTGCATCCAACGGTAATAAAGTTACAGAGATTAAAACACAGTGCTAAACATGCACATGTGTGCACTGAAATAAAGGGCAGAATGGATTTACAACTAAGACAATCGTCAGAATGCGTGTGGTCCGTGTGGAGACCACAAACAAACAGCAACTTTTTCTTCAGTGGACGACGGGTAAATCAGTTAATTTATACTTTTATTACAACATCCAACAGCATCATATCAAGTTAACAAAAATGCTGATGTTGTAGGCTATTTATTGACTATTGTCACAAACACACGGCTACTGTAACTGGAGAACAAAGATAGCTATGGCCAATCGAAACGACTCTATGTAAATACTTGCAGGAATGTTCACATAGGTTCACCCCCACCTATAGTGACATAACAGAGTTGGCGACTTGTGGTTCAAATCACTGGCACTGGTCACGTATAGCCTACTCCTACAGTATAGTGTGAATGGAGTGGACATAGCCAGGATTGGGAATCATTTGCATTCAAATTGTTTAGAACAAATTCCTTCTCTCATGGCCAAATAGACATCTCACACATGCATGTTTAAACTTGTGACATGATTGAATAGATTTTCTGTCCACGCCTAATTTCCTCCTAGTATACTGCCAAATACAGAAAGATATTTCACCAGGGCATGTTAAACTACATGCGGATAACATGTTAAAACCACATGTACATAACATGTTAAAACTACATGTACAGTATGCATGTTGAAACTACTATGACCCTAGAATAAAAACGTAGAATTGATTTCTGAAACAAAATCCCTGAAAAGTGCAGCTCTGCAACAACTGTTATTTACAGATATTTATACAGTTAAAAACATGCATTTTTTTATTCTTCTTTTCATTGATATTTTATTATTTAAATGTTCAATTAAGGCAACAAGGTTCAAATCCAGGGTAGAATAGGAACGTAACATAATGCAAATGTAACTTTATTATGTTTACTGAATCTGATCGTCATTGTATAATGTTTGATATAAAACATTGAGTTGCCTTGTTGTTGGGAGCAGTGATTTGCCAGTTTTGTTCTATAAATAAATACCAAGCTTATTGTAGTAGAAAGAAACATGTAACAGCAAAATTATGATGTCTTGTATTTGGTACTGTTGTTTGCTGCTGGGGGGAAACAAAATATAGCTTTAATCCATCCAGGATACTACGTGAGTGCTGGTATTATTTTATTTAAGACTGTATCTTCCACCGTGACATTATGATGTGGAAATACTCAACTGAGTGCTTGCTTTTGCTTTCTTCTTCAAATAAGAAATGCTTCACACAGTTCTGTGTATGGATGAACTATGACTATAATATAATAGTAGTTGTGGTCATGAAGTGACACTTGGTATGAATTAAACGTGTGAAACATGTATGTCAGATTGACCAGTTACTCTTGATGGACGATTGAGTCCGCTACTGTACAATGCAGGGTACAGGATTGATTTAGTTAAGACACTATTATTGGTCCGACAGTCGTTAGGACAATTAACAGTTTAGGACGTATGAGGTTTCCACCCGACACACACAAAAAAAAATGCCAGCAATCTAGGGCCGACGTCAAACAATGACACACTCAGACATGCATGAGTGCACCCGCGCACACCCATTGGCGTGCCCCTGTCCCTTTAATAAGGAGTGGAGAGGAGGATACAAGATCCATTATCCCATTATTGAAATGACAATGTATAAAAGCTAATTCATTCCCAGCAGGGTGAGTGTGAGCCACTCCAAGCAGCAGCCATGTTGTGCCAGTATGGTTCCCTTCTTCCAAAGCCTGACCACGCTCTGTCATTAAATGGGAGACAATGGACCGCTAGGCCTGAAGGCACTGTGTCTTGTTATCACAAGCCAGACAGACAGACACAGAGTGGGTTGTTGTAGGGCCAGGCAATTAAGTAATTGTGTTACCCCCAAAAAGGGGGACAGTGCACTCAGTACCCTCATAGCTGTCTAACTATATACTTCTCCAAAGTGAATGACGCCAGCACCCGGATTTAGAACAAGCATGGGACAATTATTATCATTCTACTGTTCTGAACACCAGAATGTGGAATGCCCTCACACCATCCATTGAACATACATGTATTTCTTTCTAAATTGGCCAAACAAACAAAACAAAAATCAGGAGACTAAAAGGTGAGGTTTCCCATCTCTTCATCATTTACTATTGTGTAATTTTGTTATTATTATTATTATGTCTTTTCAGATTGACCAATACTCTTAATATGGTGGAACATTGAGTCAGTTGTGTGGTTTACATGTACAATAAGCATGATGCTACTGTACAATACCAGTAGTAATAAAAACTGATGTTTGTAAAGTATGTCTTTGTCTCATTTGTATGTTTTTTTTAAACAAATATAAATATTAAAAGCTTTTATAGAAGACAGAGGTTGTGAATATTGTGGAATGTTTTGGGGATGTCTGTCCCATTGTTAACAGAAAGGTGATAATGGGTTAGGGTGTGTAACCCTATTGCTGAATGGATCGACCAACCAATAATTTGCATGTGATCCTTTTAGTATGATAAGTAGAGTGCATATGTGACCAGTGCCAGTGGTTTAATATACAAGGGGGCCATGGTCATTTTTCAGTTCTTTACATATTATGAAACTGCACACTGTAACCTTTCATATGAAACTTGTTTAACTGTAAACACCAAAGTACAGAATTAGCCATTCTAAGATTTCAAATTATTTAGCATCTCTGAGCCAAGGAATGGGTGTGACAATGGTTACTTGTCTCCACCCCTAGATACTTGCATAAACACTCCCCCCATCCTCTAACCACTCCACACTGTCAACTGCACAGAATGACTTGAGTGGACACTTAGTAAAAGAAGCCAGAAGGTCATCTAGAACTCTTAGAGTAAGAATAAATAGAGATGAAAGTATCAATATTGCAATGTAGAAATATAGGACGGACGTTGTTTAGTGTATGTTTTGTAATAATACAATCTAAAAAATAACTAGTAGGCTAATTGAGTTTTCAAATAATTACATGTGGAGTAAAACTACTTGCCGCTAACACTGCAAGTAGGCTATAATTTGTTCCATGGAGTTACTTGTAGTTTTAGACCCATGCTTTTAATTGCTAAATTTAAAAATGCTGTATGTTTACATTACATTATTAATATGTACAAAGGTGCCTTTTTACCCCTAAATGCATGGCTTGAATCAGCCGTGCACTGATGTGAAAGAGTCAAAACCTTACCAACAGAAAGTCAGGGGAAAAAATACCTTAGACGTGTGTTATGATGCTTCCACTTTGAAGTACTACACTGTCTTCTCATTCAATATTTGAACAACAATGTCACGGATTGATCAAATTATATTAAAGACGGATTTCACCGCGACGCGCGATCACGCATGGATGTCATGGATTGATCAAATTATATAAAAGACGGATTTTACCGCGACGCACGATCACGCGCAATGTTATTAATTAATGTAGGCTATTGATCATCAGGCAGCTGCATCCAACGGTAATAAAGTTACAGAGATTAAAACACAGTGCTAAACATGCACATGTGTGCACTGAAATAAAGGGCAGAATGGATTTACAACTAAGACAATCGTCAGAATGCGTGTGGTCCGTGTGGAGACCACAAACAAACAGCAACTTTTTCTTCAGTGGACGACGGGTAAATCAGTTAATTTATACTTTTATTACAACATCCAACAGCATCATATCAAGTTAACAAAAATGCTGATGTTGTAGGCTATTTATTGACTATTGTCACAAACACACGGCTACTGTAACTGGAGAACAAAGATAGCTATGGCCAATCGAAACGACTCTATGTAAATACTTGCAGGAATGTTCACATAGGTTCACCCCCACCTATAGTGACATAACAGAGTTGGCGACTTGTGGTTCAAATCACTGGCACTGGTCACGTATAGCCTACTCCTACAGTATAGTGTGAATGGAGTGGACATAGCCAGGATTGGGAATCATTTGCATTCAAATTGTTTAGAACAAATTCCTTCTCTCATGGCCAAATAGACATCTCACACATGCATGTTTAAACTTGTGACATGATTGAATAGATTTTCTGTCCACGCCTAATTTCCTCCTAGTATACTGCCAAATACAGAAAGATATTTCACCAGGGCATGTTAAACTACATGCGGATAACATGTTAAAACCACATGTACATAACATGTTAAAACTACATGTACAGTATGCATGTTGAAACTACTATGACCCTAGAATAAAAACGTAGAATTGATTTCTGAAACAAAATCCCTGAAAAGTGCAGCTCTGCAACAACTGTTATTTACAGATATTTATACAGTTAAAAACATGCATTTTTTTATTCTTCTTTTCATTGATATTTTATTATTTAAATGTTCAATTAAGGCAACAAGGTTCAAATCCAGGGTAGAATAGGAACGTAACATAATGCAAATGTAACTTTATTATGTTTACTGAATCTGATCGTCATTGTATAATGTTTGATATAAAACATTGAGTTGCCTTGTTGTTGGGAGCAGTGATTTGCCAGTTTTGTTCTATAAATAAATACCAAGCTTATTGTAGTAGAAAGAAACATGTAACAGCAAAATTATGATGTCTTGTATTTGGTACTGTTGTTTGCTGCTGGGGGGAAACAAAATATAGCTTTAATCCATCCAGGATACTACGTGAGTGCTGGTATTATTTTATTTAAGACTGTATCTTCCACCGTGACATTATGATGTGGAAATACTCAACTGAGTGCTTGCTTTTGCTTTCTTCTTCAAATAAGAAATGCTTCACACAGTTCTGTGTATGGATGAACTATGACTATAATATAATAGTAGTTGTGGTCATGAAGTGACACTTGGTATGAATTAAACGTGTGAAACATGTATGTCAGATTGACCAGTTACTCTTGATGGACGATTGAGTCCGCTACTGTACAATGCAGGGTACAGGATTGATTTAGTTAAGACACTATTATTGGTCCGACAGTCGTTAGGACAATTAACAGTTTAGGACGTATGAGGTTTCCACCCGACACACACAAAAAAAAATGCCAGCAATCTAGGGCCGACGTCAAACAATGACACACTCAGACATGCATGAGTGCACCCGCGCACACCCATTGGCGTGCCCCTGTCCCTTTAATAAGGAGTGGAGAGGAGGATACAAGATCCATTATCCCATTATTGAAATGACAATGTATAAAAGCTAATTCATTCCCAGCAGGGTGAGTGTGAGCCACTCCAAGCAGCAGCCATGTTGTGCCAGTATGGTTCCCTTCTTCCAAAGCCTGACCACGCTCTGTCATTAAATGGGAGACAATGGACCGCTAGGCCTGAAGGCACTGTGTCTTGTTATCACAAGCCAGACAGACAGACACAGAGTGGGTTGTTGTAGGGCCAGGCAATTAAGTAATTGTGTTACCCCCAAAAAGGGGGACAGTGCACTCAGTACCCTCATAGCTGTCTAACTATATACTTCTCCAAAGTGAATGACGCCAGCACCCGGATTTAGAACAAGCATGGGACAATTATTATCATTCTACTGTTCTGAACACCAGAATGTGGAATGCCCTCACACCATCCATTGAACATACATGTATTTCTTTCTAAATTGGCCAAACAAACAAAACAAAAATCAGGAGACTAAAAGGTGAGGTTTCCCATCTCTTCATCATTTACTATTGTGTAATTTTGTTATTATTATTATTATGTCTTTTCAGATTGACCAATACTCTTAATATGGTGGAACATTGAGTCAGTTGTGTGGTTTACATGTACAATAAGCATGATGCTACTGTACAATACCAGTAGTAATAAAAACTGATGTTTGTAAAGTATGTCTTTGTCTCATTTGTATGTTTTTTTTAAACAAATATAAATATTAAAAGCTTTTATAGAAGACAGAGGTTGTGAATATTGTGGAATGTTTTGGGGATGTCTGTCCCATTGTTAACAGAAAGGTGATAATGGGTTAGGGTGTGTAACCCTATTGCTGAATGGATCGACCAACCAATAATTTGCATGTGATCCTTTTAGTATGATAAGTAGAGTGCATATGTGACCAGTGCCAGTGGTTTAATATACAAGGGGGCCATGGTCATTTTTCAGTTCTTTACATATTATGAAACTGCACACTGTAACCTTTCATATGAAACTTGTTTAACTGTAAACACCAAAGTACAGAATTAGCCATTCTAAGATTTCAAATTATTTAGCATCTCTGAGCCAAGGAATGGGTGTGACAATGGTTACTTGTCTCCACCCCTAGATACTTGCATAAACACTCCCCCCATCCTCTAACCACTCCACACTGTCAACTGCACAGAATGACTTGAGTGGACACTTAGTAAAAGAAGCCAGAAGGTCATCTAGAACTCTTAGAGTAAGAATAAATAGAGATGAAAGTATCAATATTGCAATGTAGAAATATAGGACGGACGTTGTTTAGTGTATGTTTTGTAATAATACAATCTAAAAAATAACTAGTAGGCTAATTGAGTTTTCAAATAATTACATGTGGAGTAAAACTACTTGCCGCTAACACTGCAAGTAGGCTATAATTTGTTCCATGGAGTTACTTGTAGTTTTAGACCCATGCTTTTAATTGCTAAATTTAAAAATGCTGTATGTTTACATTACATTATTAATATGTACAAAGGTGCCTTTTTACCCCTAAATGCATGGCTTGAATCAGCCGTGCACTGATGTGAAAGAGTCAAAACCTTACCAACAGAAAGTCAGGGGAAAAAATACCTTAGACGTGTGTTATGATGCTTCCACTTTGAAGTACTACACTGTCTTCTCATTCAATATTTGAACAACAATGTCACGGATTGATCAAATTATATTAAAGACGGATTTCACCGTGACGCGCGATCACGCATGGATGTCATGGATTGATCAAATTATATAAAAGACGGATTTTACCGCGACGCGCGATCACGCGCAATGTTATTAATTAATGTAGGCTATTGATCATCAGGCAGCTGCATCCAACGGTAATAAAGTTACAGAGATTAAAACACAGTGCTAAACATGCACATGTGTGCACTGAAATAAAGGGCAGAATGGATTTACAACTAAGACAATCGTCAGAATGCGTGTGGTCCGTGTGGAGACCACAAACAAACAGCAACTTTTTCTTCAGTGGACGACGGGTAAATCAGTTAATTTATACTTTTATTACAACATCCAACAGCATCATATCAAGTTAACAAAAATGCTGATGTTGTAGGCTATTTATTGACTATTGTCACAAACACACGGCTACTGTAACTGGAGAACAAAGATAGCTATGGCCAATCGAAACGACTCTATGTAAATACGTGCAGGAATGTTCACATAGGTTCACCCCCACCTATAGTGACATAACAGAGTTGGCGACTTGTGGTTCAAATCACTGGCACTGGTCACGTATAGCCTACTCCTACAGTATAGTGTGAATGGAGTGGACATAGCCAGGATTGGGAATCATTTGCATTCAAATTGTTTAGAACAAATTCCTTCTCTCATGGCCAAATAGACAGCTCACACATGCATGTTTAAACTTGTGACATGATTGAATAGATTTTCTGTCCACGCCTAATTTCCTCCTAGTATACTGCCAAATACAGAAAGATATTTCACCAGGGCATGTTAAACTACATGCAGATAACATGTTAAAACCACATGTACATAACATGTTAAAACTACATGTACAGTATGCATGTTGAAACTACTATGACCCTAGAATAAAATGTAGAATTGATTTCCGAAACAAACTCCCTGAAAAGTGCAGCTCTGCAACAACTGTTATTTACAGATATTTATACAGTTAAAAACATGCATTTTTTATTCTTCTTTTCATTGATATTTTATTATTTAAATGTTCAATTAAGGCAACAAGGTTCAAATTCAGGGTAGAATAGGAACGTAACATAATGCAAATTTAACTTTATTATGTTTACTGAATCTGATCGTCATTGTATAATGTTTGATATAAAACATAGAGTTGCCTTGTTGTTGGGAGCAGTGATTGGCCAGTTTTGTTCTATTGTTGGTGTGTCCCGCCCCCCCTCAATCTGATTGGAGTATCAGGGCCCTCTGATAGTATTTAACAAGAGTTGGTTCTGCTTGGAGTCACTTTACCTCTGAAGAGCTGAACTCTTTCTGCACTAGCTGAAGCGTTTATTTGGGCAAGTTTTGAGTTATGGCTTTACTACAAACATTGAAGTCCTTGGTCAACCAGAGACTATCTGCTGCTGCTGAAGAGATATTTGGGATCGTTGGAAGAATTCTAACAGAGTATGAGGATGAAGCTTTCCACATCAAGCAAGAAACTGACCGCCAACGCAGACTACTGGATATGGTTTTACAACCAATCGTCAAACTACACAGAGCAGGTTGGTAAAACCTTTACTATGTTAACTTTACTTTAAGCATTGTTGAAGTAATAAACAATCAATTGTGTGACACTTCACACTGAAATCAAAACAACATTAGGGCAGGTATGGAACTAATAGCTAGAGTTCATGTTCAAACATAATGATGTGTTTCTCTTCTGTATCTTCTGTCTAGACTCCATACACCCCCTTGTGTGTAAAGACGAGGTATTCCCTGAGCAGCAGCAGGAGAGAACCTCCAGTCTGGTCCAGGAGGAACCAGTGTCTCCAAAGATTAAAAAAGAACAGGAGGAGATAAACTCCAGTCTTATCAAAGAGGAACCAGGGTCTCTACAGATTAAAGGAGAACAAGAGGAGAGAACCTCCAGTCTGATCAAAGAGGAACCAGAGTATCCACAGATTAAAGAGGAACATGATGAGCTACTTCAAATATCAGAGGAGGATGGTGGATCAACAGAGACATTACTATTAGTGAAACATGAAGATGATGAAAACATGCTAACAGAACCTGTAGCCAGCACCTCATCTAAAAGCATGGAAACACAATCTGATGTAGAGGACTGTGGACCATCACAACCAACTAGTGATGATCAGCTCCTCTCTTCACACTGTTCTGAATCTGACATCACTGAAGACAGTGATGAGTGGGATGAGACCACGGATGACCAGTCTGGTTTAAACACACTGAAATCACACAATACACAACACATGGGAGGAAATAGTTTGTATTTGAGCAACAAGCTGCTCCATGACCTCAAATCACCAAAACAAAGTCACTCCACAAGGAGTCACACAGGTAAGAAATGTTTTAGTTGTGCAGATTGTGGCAAAATGTTTAATCACAAGGGAAATCTGAATAAGCATGCAATGATTCATTCAGGGGAAAAGCCATTTGTTTGTACAGTGTGTGACAAAGGCTTTAGTCAAAGGGGTCAACTAAAATCACACATGATGACTCACACAGGGGAAAAGCCCTTTACGTGTACAGTTTGTGGCAAGGGTTGCACTCTTAATGGGGATTTAAAAATACACATGAGGACTCATACAGGGGAAAAACCCTTTATGTGTACAGTTTGTGGCAAGGGCTGTAGTCTTAATGGGGATTTAAAAATACACATGAGGACTCATACAGGGGAAAAACCCTTTATGTGTACAGTTTGTGGCAAGGGTTGTACTCGTAATGGGGATTTAAAAAAACACATGAGGACTCATACAGGGGAAAAACCCTTTGAGTGTAAAATTTGCAAAAAAGACTTTACTCAGACTGGTAATCTAGAAACACACATGAAGACACACAAATGGACAAAGCTGTAAATGATGAGTGCTAAAGAGAGGGGCGCTATCCCCTCCCTTTGGCTTGTGATTGGCTGAGAAAAGTATATATTGAAGAGAGGGCAGGAATTTGAAGACGCCAAAAAATATTGTGTTGATTTTATTGCTTGAGATTAAAATGTCATATTCATTATTATCCATACACTAGTGGTGCAATTGTACCTAGTATATTTTAATCACTTAGTTGTATAATTTGTTTAGATTTTCTTTATAGAATAGTTGTCTTCATAGAATGCATTGTAACATAAAATATGTACTATGTCATACCTGTAAGAAAACTGTCTGTAATTTCTTATTTTTCTAATAAAGGGTTGACAGCTAAAGATCCTTGTGTTCATTACAAGAAGCTAATTCATTTTGTATCCTTCATACCAAACTATTACTATAAGGAACATGATAGGAGTATTAATTAAATGAAACAGTCATATTTTACTTGAACTTTCTACATTGAACATGACAGGAGTAAGTCCTAATGTTACAGAGTGCATACTGTCCATTGTACTTAACCTGTGACTACATGTACATCTAGCGTATAATAATACATGCTTCATGTTCTAACAAGTGTGTGTAAGGGTGGTGACACATATCTTAGTCATACTGTGATGATGGTTAACACTACGACGTCGGAGCAGCCGTTCTGACCGGATTTGAGATTTAAAAGTTTATTTTCTTAGCCCATGGAGTCCAGAGAAAGTTCCCCTTGCATGACTTTGTCTAAATATTCGATTGAAATCATCTCTGTTTTTTTTCTCCATTTGAAACGTTTTGTAAATCAGATTTTAGGCATATATCTCTTACTCAGTCTGGCTATAATCGGCACAATCGACCGACGTCCCCCTTTCTCCCCCACTCGCCTTTTTTTTGCGCTGCTTGATAATGGTAATGGTTTTTAAATGAGCAAAAAATGAGCGAGTTATGATTTAAAGAAAAGGGAAAAAAAGAACACACAACACACAGACAGCTAGCTAACTAGGCGATTATTTGGCACAATCAATCAAATATATATTAATTACATTGATAACACGCGTAGCCTATAATGTTTCCCTCTCTATATAAAAATGACAATATATAACATTAGGTTACTTACAAGGTAACCATGGTTATTTAAGTGAAATGAGCGAAGTAATTCACTGTGGGAACACGCCTTCCAGGCGTGAGACAACAGAACAACTATAAACTCCCATTATAATGATATTAGATGGGTTTATGCCGCGTGACGTCATCGCGCCCAGGCTCCGCCTGAGGGCATTTGTGGCGCGGTGACGCCTCCCGCTCATTTGTAGATGATACTTTCTTCTGCTGAGACCAAGCACAAGGGTATCTTAGTGAATTACTTCGCTCAGTTCACTTAAATAACCATGGTTACCTTGTAAGTAACCTAATGTTATTTTAAGTTTAATTCGCTAAGTAATTCACTGTGGGAGAATCATAACCTCCCTACAAACGAACACAAGACAAGACCCATCTGTAGAGGTGCCCTCTCTGGGGACTGGGGGTCACGTGCACCCTGTGCAGTGACCACCCGGATAGGACAAAGTTTGAGGATCAACTGGGGTCACTGACCCCGTGATCCCCGAGGAAAAGAGGGCCCCCAGGTCACCGACCTAGTTGCCCTTAAGTAGAGGGGCCCCCGGGTCACCGACCCGGTGGCTCATGTCCTTGCCTAAAAGGAACCCTAATTCCTTGAAAGGAGTTGGCAGTCGAAACTGCATTATGCTCCTGGGGTTGGTCATGTAAGACTGTCTAAGTGCTTTGCGACTTAACCTAAGGCTAGGGAGGGGGGACCAGAGGGTCCTAGCCTACTGTGAGGCCTGAGGGTCTGGTCCCCTGGGGGTCCAGCCCACTTGACTCATCTGGTGGCAGCCGCCAGGACTGCGTGCGCCATTGAAGGCGCAGCCATGTCAAGGTTGTAGTACCTGGCAAAGGTCGAGGTAGACGACCAGCTTGCCGCCGTACAGACTTCCTGTATCGACACGCCCTTGAGTAGGGCCCAGGAAGTCGATACCCCTCTAGTGGAGTGTGCCCCAAGGACTTCTGGAGGCTGTATACCCTTACTATTGTAAGCGCTGCGTATAGCCTCCACTATCCACTGGGAAAGACGCACCTTGGTGATAGGTCTTCCTATGGTACGGGGATTCCATGCCACGAACAGTTGACTGTGCCCCCTCCTAGAGGGGGACGTCCTGTCTATGTACAGCCTCAGGGCTCGAACCGGGCAGAGGCTGTTCAGTCTTCTATCCCCTTCCGAGTTGAAAGGGGTCGGATGAAAGGCTGTTAGGTCAACTGGGGCACAAGGAGCGAGGACATTCTTGGGTATAAAGGCCGGGTTTGGTCTTATGGTCACTCTGGAATTGTCGTCGTTGAACCGCATGCACTCTGGACTAATCGAGAGGGCATGTAGGTCACTTACCCGTTTCGCACTCGTGAGAGCTATTAGTAACGCGGTTTTCAAAGTGAGGTGTTTAAGCCCCACTGTTTCTAGCGGTTCGAAGGGTGCCTGTGTGAGGGCATCGAGAACCAGCGTCAGATCCCAGGGTGGCACCAGGGGTCTCGAGACCTGGTGTATACGGGACGCCCCTTTCATGAACTGACGTACCAATGGCTGTTTCCACACGGTTTTCCCGTTGAAACCAACGTGGCATGCCGTGATGGCTGCTAGGTTGAGTTTCACCGATGCAAAGGATTTTCCCTCATCTAGGAAGCTCTGCAGGAAGGTTAGGATGACTGCTAGAGGGGCCTGGTAAGGGACTATGTTACCAGGTCTCCTAGAGCACCAGCGTTGAAAAACACGCCAGGCGATGTCGTACTTGTCTCTGGTAGACTGTGCCCTGGCCCCCTGAATTGTCGCTATGACATTGGGGGGCAGGTCGTTGGCGTCAAGGTTTAACCTCTCACAGGCCAGGCCCAAAGGTCTAGCTCGTGCGGTCGGGGATGGAAAATCTCGTTCCCCGCCTGCGTGATCATGTCCGCTCGTAGAGGGAGCTTCCACGGTGTGACGTAGAGGAGAGGAGTCAGTTCCGACCTCCATGAGCCCCAAGCCGGGGCTATGAGGATCACTCTCAGACCCTGAGTCCTCACTCTCTCCAGAGTGGGACAGGGGGGGACAGGGGGAGACAGGGGGGGGAAGGCATACAGTAGGCCTCGTGGCCAGCTGTGTGCCAGAGCATCCAAGCCCAGGGTCCAGTTCCCTTGGATCGAGAAGTACAGTCTGCACTTTGCGTTGTCCTCTGCGGCGAACATGTCCACCATGGGCACCCCGAACTTCTGCCACAGCTGTGCGGTCACCTCGGGATGTAGAGACCATTCCGAGTAGCGAACCGGGCCCCTGGATAGCAGGTCTGCTCCTGTGTTCAGGAGTCCCGGGATGTGGCAGGCTTTGATCGAGAGGACGTGTGCATCGCACCACAGGATCAGCCTGTGTGCTAGTGAGTGCAGCAGTGGGGATCTGAGTCCTCCCTGCCTGTTTATGTAGCACATAGTCGTTGTGTTGTCCGTCCTCACCAGGACGTGGCAACCGCAGAGAGGTGGTTTGAAGTGTCGCAGAGCTAGGAAGACCGCCATCAATTCTAGGTAATTGATGTGTGCGCTCCGTAGATCCGCACCCCACACTCCTCTCGCCGTCATGCCTTCGTGGGTGGCGCCCCAACCCAGGAGGCTGGCGTCTGAGGTGACCACTTTCCTGGAAAGGATTGTCCCCAGTCCCACCAGTCCAAGGCCGTCTTGCCTTCCGCTGAAACCTTCACCTTGCTGAAACGGTTGCTGCTGGGGATGTGTAGAGATCCCATCCATCTCTGGAAGGGTCTCATGTGCAGTCTGCCCAGACGGACTAAAGCGATGGCCGATGCCAGAAGTCCGGCCATCCTCATGCACAGTCCGTAGTGGATCTTGCGACCTACCTGGGACTTCGATACACATTGCAGGAGAGAGTCGACCCTGTCCTGTGACAGTCTTGCTGTGAAGGAGAGGGAGTTCAGGCTGATGCCTATGAAGTCTATGGTCTGTGCTGGAACCATGGAGCTCTTCTTGAGGTTTATGGTGAAGCCTAGGGATGACATGTGCGCCGCCACCTGTCTGGTGTGGGCTGCTGCCTCCTCTGCTGAGTCTGCTAGGAGTAGCCAGTCGTCTATGTAACTGGCTACTCGGAGCCCACATTGTCTCAGCGGAGCCAGGGCTGCTTGTGTACATTTCACGAAGACCCTGGGGCTCAGAGACATTCCGAAGGGGAGAACGAGGTACTCGTACCGTTTCCCCTCGAACCCGAAGCGCAGGAACTTCCTGTGCAGTGGGTAGATGGGTACGTGGAAGTATGCATCTTCCAGGTCTATAGACATGAACCAGTCTCCCTGTCGTATCAGGTGGACTAAGGTTGTGGGTGTAAGCATCTTGAAGCAGAACTTCGAGAGGTACCTGTTGAGGGCTCTCAGGTCCAAGATGGGCCGGAGCCCGCCGCCCTTTTTCTTGACCAGAAAATAACGAGAGTAGAAACCGTTCAGGCTCTGGTGTGGGGGGACTTCCCTGATAGCTCTCTTGTCTATCAGTGTGCGGATCTCTGTTCGAAGAGTCTCCGCTGCCGGGCCCACCGCTTTGGAGAAGATAACTTTCTCGAAGGTGGGAGGTCTCTGACCGCAAACTGTAGCTTGTAGCCCTTTGCGATGGTTCGTATAGGACCCAAGGAGATGCTCCGAGTAGTTTCCATTGCTCTGTGCATCTCGTGAGAGGGTTCTCTAATGCCGTCATGGTACTGACCTGTGGTGCGCTGGCGCCCCCTGGTGGGTCGGAGAAAATTTCGGCATGACAACGGCGTCCAGTGAGGAGCCTGGGAAGGGTTCCCATGCTCCTCACTTTGCCATGCTGGTCTCCCACTTCCAGAGGGCGTCCACAGGACGCTCCTGAAAGTGGGCTCATGCCCTTCCGGGATTGGGGTTGTTGTTTGTTTTTTTGTTTTTTTAAATTCTTTATTTGAACAAAAAACAGGCATTGTATGCATTGTAACAACATTGGGAGAAATAAGTGCAGCTGGAAGGACGGTCGTCGCAGTCCGGTCTGTGTCTCCCTTCCCTCTCATGGGTGGTCGTGGGGTGAGGCCCTGGGCCACTACCTCCAGACTTGGCCCCGGAACGTGGGCGGGTGGGAAGAGGACTTCTTGCCTCCCCCCAGAGGTCAGGCCTGGCCTGCTATTTGCCACCCCTGGGTTTCAACCTCTGCCTGCTCCTTGTTTAGGGGCAGGTGGACGTGGGGAGGCGGGGCGACAGGTGTCCTCCTTCCTGGGAGCCCTCTGTCTCTCACGGCTGGCAGAGGAGGTCCTGTTGGAGGATGCGGCACGACCGCCCTCCTGGCCGGCGCGGCCTCTCCAGGCTCCGCGGTTGCTGGACCTACCTCTGCCACGGGGGGGTGGCGGTGGGCCTGTGGGGGCCCGTGGTGGGGGGCGAGGGGTACAGGCTCGCAGAGCCTCCTCCTCTCTCTTGCGCGCCTCGCCGCGTGCAGTCAGCTCGGCCATTGCTCCTATGAAGAGCCCCTCTTTCTCGGCTGAGATGGGTCTCTTCATGAGCATATCGCCAAGAGGTGGCCATGGGACAGCGTCATAATCTGCAGAGGCTCCATGAGGAGCTACAGCTGCAGAGAATGGGGCTCTGGAAGCGGAGGCGCTGGGCGCTCTAGAAGGTGGGTGCCTAAAGCCCCTATCATCCACATAGCCTTCTGGAGCTCTGTTTCTAGCTCTAGCTGCGTGGTGGGAGCTTCCTTGGCCCCTTTCCAGATCCTCATTAAGCCATGGCTCCTGGCAGAGCGCAGGCCTGTGGCCTCCACGTGGCGCATAGTTTTCATCACGTTCGTTGTTGTAACGAGGAAGGCCCATTGCATCTCTTACTCTCGTCAGACGGTGAGTTAGAGTGTGGTGGTCCATGTGAACGCAGATGATGCAGTAGCCTGGCTCTTTGAGGCCTCTCAGAGCATGGTTGAAACCCAGGCATTGTATGCAGCGGTGGTGGCCGTCCAATCCCGACATAAGGTTCCCGCAGCCCGCATTGCTACAACGCTTCTGCGGGACCGAAGGAATCCCACGGCGGTTGCGTCTAGCCGCGGCCGAGGTCAATTTAGGACGGGCGTCCATGCTGCTCTTTTTCTCCAAAAGACGGAAAAAAGGGTAGCAAGTGTGGCTGAATGGTCGTCTTAAGCCTCGACGTCCAGAAGAGAAGCCCCCGGGCTGGTTAAGCAAACAGCGGGCTACTATGCCTCGAGCTGCGGTAGCAACGAAAAGCTAAAGCTAAAGGCGGTGGAAGCTAACGCTGAACAAGCTAGCACAGAAGAGGCTAGTAGGCTAAGCAACGTAAACAGGCTTATACCTCGAGCCCAAACAATAGCTTTTTTTTAAAGATGCTAACGCAACGAGCGGGGAAAGAAAAGCTAACGCTCGGGGTTGGCTAATAGCTAGCTATACACATCTGTCAGACCCCACTTCTGCATTGCTGTACTGAAACGTCCCGCACCTGTCCTCAGACGATTGAGGGTTGTCCACTCCATGCGGGGCAGGTGCTGGCTGGCCATGGACATCTGTGGGATCCTTGATGTAGTGGTGAAGCTGGATGTTCTGCTGCCTTCCACTGATCCCTCCATCTCGCCATCACCCAGGAAGCCTTGGAGGTGTCAGCTGGTGTTGTGTGAAGCAGTTCCTGGGCCTGTGTGGCAAAAGGGCACAGGGACTTGTTGTATGGTTAACCCATTCTGGGCGGGAACCCCTTTTGGTGTTTTAAGGATCATGTTATACTTTAGCTATTGAAAAATAGAAGATCTACAAGCTCATAGCGCGGTGCCGCACTACGAGCTTGTAGATCTGCTATGTTCTTCTTGAAAATGACAGTGATCCGCTTGCAGCAAGCTATGCACCTTGAAAAGTACAGTCATGACTCTTACTAAACACCAAAACTCAAGTGTACACTTAAACTGTATGTTGGCTTGTTTACTGTTGAGTGAGAGACCCTTCCAAACTGTGGGTTATAAATATTGATATGACAATTAAAATTGCATTTCAATATATAACACACATTATGTTGTTGTATAACTGTTGTATGGTAGACAATATATTTGGGTTTCAAGTGTGGTAATCTGAACACAGCGTCTTTACACTCTAGTGAAATAGTGCATTTCATATTTAATGTAAACATACATCAGGACTAAGGTGAGGCAGTCAGCAGGTCACAGCGCTGTAGGGCTTCGAACCCTATATCCAGGCAGAAGCTTGGATAGTACACTATACCAGTGCATCTTTTGCTTTGCAACACCATGCCTTTACTTGCATGTGAATTATTTTGTTATGACTGTACTGTTATACTAATAACTTTGCATTGTGAATACAACATATTAACCACAGTGTGGTTGCAGTGTAATGCTAAAGATTTAATCACAGGGTTGTCTGCTTCATGTATTAAAATTAAAAGTGCATTCTGGTATTGTGAATCAATGTACTTAAATGAAAGCACCAACTTCAGTGTTTACTGACTGACCTATAATAACAATAGCCTATAGCCTCAAGTCTCAGACTGGGTTCCGGGGGTCCCCATGCTATGCATACAAGCAAGACAAGAAAAAGTTGGATTCACAATGTGAATAAGGTATCTTTGTATGCTATGACAAATACTTATTTGGTGTTTTACCCTGACACAGGGAAAGTAACTAAACACAGATTGGTAAAAATCATTCAGAAGAGTGTCGCTGAGAGTCAGACTCAAACAGGGCAAGATTTTGAGGATGATGTTTGCAGTGGGAGGGGAGCTGTAAATTACCTACCTGAAGTTGAGAAAACCAACGAGACACAAGAACAAGAGTCAGAGATGAGTGAACTGGTTGATAGTCAGGCAGGTGAAAGTAGCCAGAGTGCAACATATCCCAAATTATGAGTGTCAAGTCAAATCTAATGACCAGGATGATATAACCTTTGATTATTGTTATAGAGTCATTTGTGATGTGCCACACACAGTAAAGCAGGCCATGGCCTCACCTAACTCTGAGTTATGGGTAGCCCTCCAAGCAGAACCCAAATGCTACTGAAGTTTCTGACATTTGTTCGACCCAGTGCATTGGGTCCTGTTCCTCGTCGTCCATGCCACCTGATTAAAACATTTACTGGCTCATGTTTACATGTTAAAACGCCTCCCCGCGCTGTTTGACGATATTCTTCAGTATGAGGCTTTCTGAATATGTAAAGTATAAGTACACATACATACCTTTGCGAATATCTCCTGTGGCGCGGAAGCCGTTAAGTATTTTTAATATATGTTTGCCCGATTTGGAAGCTTGGATTCTTCTTGTTTATTGACACCTCATTGTACCGCCTATCTGGCTAGCTAGTGGCGCTATAGCTATGACACAGCAGATCAGAGGCAGGGACGTAGCCTCACAAGCCAACCGCACACCGGGAGGCGGTACAATAAACGGTAAACAAACAAGAAGAAATAAAGCGACCAAATCGGTCAAACAAAGATTAAAAATACTTAACGGCTTCCGCGCCACAGGAGATATTCGCACCGGGATGTATAGCTACTTAAAGTTACCGAATTCAGAATAACTCAAGGAAAATAATGGCGTCACATGCCGCGGGGCCTATTTTAGAGAGAATCTCCACATCCGCATTTAGGAATTTCCATACGAAAATACAGTAGCGAGCAGGGACCCAACGTGAAACTCAACAAAATATCAAAAAAGTTTTACGTAGGGTCCCGAAAGGGGCTAAGTTATGGGCAAGAGCTATGGATGAGGAAATTGAATCACTAAAGGAAAATGACACGTTTACCCTGTCTAAACTGCCAGAAGGCAAAGAAGTAGTGGGGGGTAGATGGGTGTATGCTTTAAAAACAAATGCAGATTAATCTGAACAATTCAAGGCACGTTATGTAGCCAAAGGTTTCAACCAAAAACCAGGTGTGGATTATGAAGAGACTTTTTCACCTACAGCAAATCTGACTAGTGTAAGGGTATTGATGCAAAAAGCAGCACAAGAGAATATGATCTTACATCAAATGGACGTCAAAACAGCCTACCTGCATGCACCAATAGATTTCGAGATTTACATGAGACAACCAGAGGGATATGAAGTCACATCTGAAAATGGGGACATGCTGGTTTGTAAACTGAATAAATCTTTGTATGGTTTAAAACAATCAGGTAGAAACTGGAACAAGATGTTGCATGACTTTTTGACTGAAAATAAATTTATTCAGAACCCAGTTGATTATTGTATTTACACAAGGGAAATGAAGGATCAGAAGGTATTCATTTTATTTTAGGTCGATGATATAATTATTGCAACAAGTGATGACAATGTGATGACTGATGTCAAAGAGATGCTTACAGCAAAATTCAGAATGAAAGACTTGGGCAAATTGAGACATTTTATTGGTATTTTGAACAGGGTAATCATTGTGTGACGATGTCACAAAAGAAATATGTTGACAAAATACTGACTAGGTTTAACATGCAGGACTGCAAGCCAAGAACAACACCTAGTGAGGCAAAGTTGAACTACACTGACAGCAGTGAGCTAATGAGTGATGTCAGGAAATACAGGGAAGTTGTCGGCAGTTTAATCTATTTAA
Source organism: Protomyctophum parallelum (assembly GCF_964188405.1). Taxonomy (NCBI): domain Eukaryota; kingdom Metazoa; phylum Chordata; class Actinopteri; order Myctophiformes; family Myctophidae; genus Protomyctophum; species Protomyctophum parallelum. Next base: position 3,985,116 of record NC_139715.1, read on the forward strand.
CTACATGTACCAGGCCAGATCTGAGTTTTGTAGTGGGAAAACTTTCACAATATTTTCCTGAACCAACAGAAGAACAGTGGACCACAGTAAAACATGTGCTGAGATATCTGAAGGGAACCAGTGACAAACCCTTATGCTACAGGAAATGTGAAGAACTAGGATTGCTAGCTTATAGTGATGCAAACTGGGCAGAAGATGTAAGTGACAGACGTAGCACTAGTGGTTATTGTGTCAGCTTAAACCCAGAGGGTCCTTTGATTTAATGGAGGTCTAAAAAGCAATGCACTGTAGCACTTTCAACTTGTGAAGCTGAGTAGGCCTACATGGCTCTGGCAGCAACTCTACAAGAGTGCTTGTATTTGGTTCAATTGTTACAATGTATTAATGGCTTTCATTACATGCAGCCAAAGATTTACGAGGACAATCAAGGTACAATAGCGTTAGCTAAAACTCCTGTACAGAGATAGAGGTCAAAACATATTGACATCAAATTCCATTTTGTAAGATCAACTGTTAATGATGGTAAAATTATTCTCGAGTATTGTCTAACTGAACAAATGGTTGCCGATGTTATGACAAAACCAGCTAAACAGTTCCAATTGAAGAAGTTTGGATAGTAACATAGCCTACAGTCCAAAGGTTTTTTACCAATTCACGATCAAGTGGGGGTGTTGAGATGATCTTTATTGTGTATATTTATGCAATGCTTTTACACTGAAGTGCTATACCGGAAGTACCGGATATACCGGATATATGGTGCATTTCTCTGCATCTACCCTGGTTGGAAATGGATCGACCTGTCTCTACACTGTCTCCCGTCGCTCTCTCTCTCGAGCTTATCGGCACCTGGCTGGTGCCTGTCACTGACACTGACGTGGATAAGGATTTTCCGAAACGTCGCTGCTCTCCCCACCTCCGCAGACGAGGAGTGAACCACTGCTGCCTTCGACCCCTCGCCCGGGCTCCCGCGGCCGGGACTGAACGAAGCGCTGCCCCGCCTCCAGCAAGGATCGCCCTGGTGAACGCTAGGTCGCTAACAAACAAAACGTTTATCCTGAATGATTTCTTCGTCACACGTCAGCTTGACTTTATGTCAATCACCGAGACTTGGGAGAGAGCCGGTGAGTCAACCACTTTTTCCGAACTTTTGCCGCCTGGCTGTGCGTATTTCAGCGCTCCACGAACGACTGGCAAGGGAGGTGGAATTGCGACAGTTTTCAAACAAAACTTTGGCTGTAAACAGCTGTCACCGCTCTCATTCTCCAGTTTCGAGCTGAACATGTTTGAGCTGGGTCGCTCTCCTCCTGTACTGTACGCTGTAATATACAGACCGCCAAAATACAACAAGCACTTCATCCCTGATTTCTCAGACTTTCTGGCTGAAATAATGCCGAAGTATAATCATGCTTTAATTCTGGGTGATGTAAATATACACGTATGCTGTCCCTCTAAGCCAATGGCTAGTGAATTCTTAAGTCTCATAAGTTCCTTTGATCTTGTGCAGTCTGTGTCTGGTCCCACACAAGAGCACGGGCACACATTGGACTTGGTCCTTTCATATGGTTTACCAGTTTCCAATGTTGAAATATGTGGTGCTTTCTTCTCTGACCATATGCCTGTTTTGTTTGATATGTCACTCCCATGTCACACTGTTACAGCTGCACCAGCTATTAGATGCCGTATACTTAACTCTTCCACTGCCGCCCGTTTCTCGTCTGCCTTCACCAGTGCAACAGTAGGCCTACAAAGCCCAGCCAGCCCTGTGTGTATGACCACAGATGAGCTAACCACTCGCTTTGATTGCATCTGTCTTAAAGGCCTTGATACTGTTGCTCCTTTTAAAACTAGGCGCCCTAAACCTAAAACTGAGCCCTGGTTGAATGACAGCACACGGAAGGTCCGAAAAGAATGCAGGCGAGCTGAACGTCAGTGGAAAAAGGATAGGCTAACGGTGTCGTTTGACATTTTGCGTGGCAGCTGGCGAAAATACCAGCAAAGTGTCAAAACTGAAAAGATGAAATACTTTTCAGATATCATTGTAACTAACTGTCACAAACCTCAGGTTTTATTTAAAACTATAAATGATATACTTGACGTCCCCCAGCCTATCTGTCTTGATGCTTCCCCTGAAAAATGTGAGCTCTTTTTACAGTTCTTTATTGACAAAGTGGCCAACATCAGGGCTAGCATCCCTACTCCGACACATGACCCTTCTACTGCTGTCACCTGCCCCAACGTTTTGAGCCATTTTGAGCCTGTATCCCTTTTTCAGCTACAGGAAATAATTTCCCAAATAAAACCAACTGGCTCCCCCTTAGACGTCCTTCCCCCTCGGCTGGCTAAAGAGACCAGTGGTGCTACAGGGCCGGATCTCCTTTTGATCATAAACCAGTGCCTGGCAGGTGATGTACCAGCTGTTTTTAAACATGCTGTGGTACAGCCGCTGCTTAAAAATCACAACCTTGATCCTTCTGTCCTATCCGACTTTCGGCCTATTTCCAAGCTCCCATTCAATTCCAAAGTTTTGGAAAAATGTGCCCTGGCCCAACTGATGCCCCATTTGAACACACATGGCATTCTGGAAGTGTTCCAGTCCGGGTACAAAGCTCTCCACAGCACCGAGACTGCACTGTTAACTCATCGATTGCGCAAAACGCTCTAAAGCGTTTTATTAATCTCGAGCGCCGTCTGCGCATCACGCTCTAAAGCGTTTTATTGGTGTTTTTACTGTATACTGTACATCAACTTCTCTGACGCCCGGACAACACATAATGTAACACTGATCATCTCCAGAAAGATCCGCTGTGAGATCCGGGAGTTTAAAGCCCCCCACCTCCTGAAAAGAGGCCTGGTCTAACCACATTCCAGGCATGCCGTATCCATTACGACGTACTGGGGAGGCGGCATCGCCGTCCTGCACACGGCATAGACCAACGCAGATCAGGGGATCTAAAATGGAGCTACCCATTTTCTAGTGTGTGTGAAATTTGTGAATACACTCGATTACCCTTCCCCTCCTGTTTCTACATGGTTTCTCCCGAGGCATCTCTCCATCGCATTACAGTTTCTCCCCCCCCCCCACTCATTCACACAGATCCACTCGACACAGCCCTCTCTAATTCTTTCCAACGACAACTCACCGGTCTGCCGCCTCATTCTCGGAAATATAAACCCGTATATAAACCAAGAATAATCTCCAACGGTCGATCGCCATTTCACGCACACGGACAGGTATACGCGAAACGAATGACGTATTCTCGAAGGACCGCCATAGGAGAAGCAGTATACATCTGACCAACTGTCTTTTTTTCGCCGTCGCGTCAGCCATGTTTGGACAAAGAAGCAGTATACTAGGCTAGCAGATATCACACCGTGGAACCCCCCCCACACTGCGAGTTGCGATCGATCGTTTTGCAGTTTGCAATGCTACTCTCATTCTCGGAAAAAAGATTCTCGGCAGTTGATCACCATAATCGCCATAGCGCCTTCGCCAGCCAATTGCAGTGATAAGGCGTCTGGGACGTAATCGACCCGTTTGTAATGGATAACTAATACAATCCTAAGCTGCGGAAGCCATCGTGTTGTCTGTCATTTTGTCGAAATCACAGCCAGCCGGGCTACGCTTATCGCTCCTGTGGTTCATGTCCAGACATGTCGTGGAACCCCCCCCCCCCACTGCGAGTTGAGTCGCTCCTGTGGTTCATGTCCAGACATGTCAACCTCTCAAGTCACTGTTATGCTATCAAACGATCTGTTGATTTTGTTTACTGAGACAATGATCACATATGTGCATAGAATCATCATCATCATGACGTTATCATGACAGGCAGATATAAACATAAATAAATTATCATATACATACTACACACTGAATGAAAGCCCTAAATGTCTAATTTTAGGAGGAAAACAAATAAAATACACATATCCCATATACTGTTTGTCAATACTAGACTATTGAATCCATTTCATTTATAAAATTCTCTTTTTCAGAGAGAACTTTAGCCCATTCTGACCTGAGATCAGATTCATACGAGGTTTCCACTGGACACACACTGGTCTGATTAGAGAAAGCATGGACCTATAGAACTATTATTCACAAAATAAGGCATATAGCGACATGTACATACTATATACCGTATGAAACAGAAGACTCTCTGCTTTCATAAGAAAAAAACTAATACTGTAATAATAATAAAAATCACACCCATGTGAAGTGAGCAGTGCAATGTTGTGAAGTGAGCAGTGCAACATTGCACTGCTCACTTCACAGGGGTGTGATTTTCATTATTATTACAGTAGAAGTATTTTTCTTATGAAAGCAGAGAGTCTTCTGTTTCATACGGTATATAGTATGTACATGTCGCTATAGGCCTTATTTTGTGAATAATGGTTCTTCAGGTCCATGCATTTTCTGAAATCCTCTCTGGTGGGCGCAAGCTGCATTCAACAGCCAATTACTGACAAACTATACATGGGACCATGTGTATTTGTTTTCCTCCTAAAAGTAGACATTCAGGGCTTTCATTCAGTGTGTAGTATGTATATGATATTATTTGTGTTCATTTTTATATCTGTCTGTCAATGTCTGTCAACTTCAACCTTCCATATCTCTGCTGTTTTTTCAAAAGAGCAGCGTGCAGTGAAAAGCAGGTTTTAGAAAAAGGTCAATATCTCCAGAATGGAAGATGGTAGAATCATTTTTTTTTTTTTAAATTGAAGTGGACTAGTTTGGCTTCCTTTTGATTTATGCAATGTGCGATGTGCTATAAGAGGCCCCTCGCTGTGGGCCCCTAAAAAGTTAAAAAGTCCAATGTTAATCGCTTAGCAGAAGCAATCCTGAGTAGAATTTCAAAAGTTAGCAATCAATGTGTTAAGAATCTTTAATGACATCTTTTTGGCTACAGATTCCGGTGACTCTCTCATTCTGGTGCTCTTGGATCTTACCGCGGCATTTGACACTGTAGATTACAGTATCTTGCTCTCTCGTTTGGAGCACTGGGTTGGCATTAAAGGGCCAGCACTAGAGTTCTTTAGATCTTACTTGTCAGGGAGAAGTTTCCGTGTCACCCTAGGGGATGCCACACCCACCACAGCATCCCTCCATTGTGGAGTGCCACAGGGCTCTATTCTTGGACCAATTCTGTTCATGTTGTATCTGCTCCCCCTAGGATCCATTTTTCGGAAACACAGTGTTTCTTTCCATTGTTACGCTGATGACAGCCAAATTTATTTGCCTCTAAAGCGTAACAATCCTGACTCTTTGAAACCACTCCTTGCTTGCCTCGAGGATGTAAAAGCATGGCTGGCTTTAAACTTCCTAAACTTCAATGACAGCTAAACTGAAGTTATGGTGTTTGGGCCCACACAAGCACATGTGTCCCCTCCTGGTGTTTTAGGCCCCCTTGAGCCCTTCTTGAAGCCTACTGCCACCAATCTAGGTTTCAAAATTGACTCTGACCTAAAGATGGACAAACAAATAAATGAAGTAGTAAGAAAGAGCTTCTTCCAGCTTAGGAGGCTATCTAAGGTTAAGTCTTGTCTATCCCGCTCTGTGTTTGAAACTGTAATTCATGCTTTCATGACTTCCCTCCTTGACTACTGTAATGCCCTGTATATTGGAGTAAACCAGGTTTCCATATCTCGATTACAGCTAGTCCAGAATGCAGCTGCTAGGTTACTTACAGGCACACGTAAGCGAGACCACATCAGCCCTGTACTAGCCTCCCTCCACTGGCTTCCTGTGCGATACAGGATTGACTTCAAAGTATTGCTCTTTGTCTTTAAGTGTCTAAATGGTTTGGCACCCATTTATTTATCTGAACTGCTGAAACCCTATGCTCCGACACGGACGCTCAGGTCCTCTGACCAGCTTCTCCTGGTGGTTCCTAAAACCAAGCTGAAGCTCAGAGGTTATCGAGCTTTTGCAGTGGCAGCTCCCAAGCTCTGGAATGAGCTGCCTCTGCACACAAGACAAGCCCCCACCCTCCAGGTGTTTAAGTCACGCCTCAAGACTTACCTTTATTCCTTGGCTTTTCCAAGCACAGTATGAGATGTTCGATGTTTAACGTGACATTGTGCATGTTGTTTGTGGTTGTTTTGTGGTTTTTAAATGAAGTTGTTTTTTAATGTTGAAGTTGTTTTTTAATGTTTTACTGTAAAGCACTTTGGTACAACGTTGTTGTTTTAAAATGTGCTATATAAATAAAGATGGTATGGTATGGTATAATGACTAATAAAGACACTCGTATTATTATGGTTATGAGCTGAATGTATTGCTGCTTCCTGAGTCCTTCATGTATGTGGCGTACAGGAAAAAATACGAGCGATCATAACCATAGACTGTATCATAACACAGGAACTCAGAGCAATGAGAGAAGAATGACTCTTCAGAACAGCACCACGGCCCATCCACACCCACTCTGTGGCCAGACATATATTACATCGGTAACGAAGTTTAGGACAGCGCCGCGGCCCGTCCGCACCCACATTGCGGCCGGAAAGGGTACTGCGCCCGTAGTGAATTTTCACTACCATAGATAGAGAATGCATTGGAGAGCTGTTTAGGGCTGTTTCCCGGCCAATGCAATACACTGTCTATTCATGCAATAGTTTCCCTGCCAAGTTGCAATGTTCAAATGCCATGACTTGTGCAAATTGGGAAGGAAGGACAAACTGATATAATACTAGACATAAACATTGTGCTTTCCTGTATGACCTTGTCCCTCTGCAAATAGGTGCACATGACTTGTATCTCATGTGTTGGTGGTATAGTGGTAATCATAACTGCCTTCCAAGCAGTTGACCCAGGTTTGATTCCCAGCCAATGCAATACACTGTCTATTCATGCAAGAGTTTCCCTGCCAAGTTGCAATGTTTAAATGCCATGACTTGTGCAAATTGGGAAGGACAAACTGATATAATTCTAGACATAAACATTGTGTGCTTTCCTGTATGACCTTGTCCCTCTGCAAATAGGTGCACATGACTTGTATCTCATGTGTTGGTGGTATAGTGGTAAGCATAACTGCCTTCCAAGCAGTTGACCCAGGTTCGATTCCCAGCCAATGCAATACACTGTCTATTCATGCAAGAGTTTCCCTGCCAAGTTGCAATGTTCAAAAGCCATGACTTGTGCAAATTGGGAAGGACAAACTGATATAATTCTAGACATAAACATTGTGCTTTCCTGTATGACCTTGTCCCTCTGCAAATAGGTGCACATTACTTGTATCTCATGCGTTGGTGGTATAGTGGTTAGCATAGCTGCCTTCCAAGCAGTTGACCCGGGTTCGATTCCCGGCCAATGCAATACACTGTCTAATCATGCAAGAGTTGCCCTGCCAAGTTGCAATGCTTCATTCAGCAATGTTCAAATGCCATGACTTGTGCAAATTGGGAAGGACGAACTGATATAATTCTAGACATAAACATTTTGTGCTTTCCTGTATGACCATGTCCCTCTGCAAATAGGTGCACATGCCTTGTATCTCATGCGTTGGTGGTATAGTGTTAAGCATAGCTGCCTTCCAAGCAGTTGACCCGGGTTCGATTCCCGGCCAATGCAATACACTGTCTATTCATGCAAGAGTTTCCCTGCCAAGTTGCAATGTTCAAAAGCCATGATTTGTGCAAATTGGGAAGAACAAACTGATATAATTCTAGACATAAACATTGTGTGCTTTCCTGTTTGACCTTGTCCCTCTGCAAATAGGTGCACATGACTTGTATCTCATGCGTTGGTGGTATAGTGGTTAGCATAGCTGCCTTCCAAGCAGTTGACCCGGGTTCGATTCCCGGCCAATGCAATACACTGTCTATTCATGCAAGAGTTTCCCTGCCAAGTTGCAATGTTTAAATGCCATGACTTGTGCAAATTGGGAAGGACAAACTGATATAATTCTAGACATAAACATTGTGTGCTTTCCTGTATGACCTTGTCCCTCTGCAAATAGGTGCACATGACTTGTATCTCATGTGTTGGTGGTATAGTGGTAAGCATAACTGCCTTCCAAGCAGTTGACCCAGGTTCGATTCCCAGCCAATGCAATACACTGTCTATTCATGCAAGAGTTTCCCTGCCAAGTTGCAATGTTCAAAAGCCATGACTTGTGCAAATTGGGAAGGACAAACTGATATAATTCTAGACATAAACATTGTGCTTTCCTGTATGACCTTGTCCCTCTGCAAATAGGTGCACATTACTTGTATCTCATGCGTTGGTGGTATAGTGGTTAGCATAGCTGCCTTCCAAGCAGTTGACCCGGGTTCGATTCCCGGCCAATGCAATACACTGTCTAATCATGCAAGAGTTGCCCTGCCAAGTTGCAATGCTTCATTCAGCAATGTTCAAATGCCATGACTTGTGCAAATTGGGAAGGACGAACTGATATAATTCTAGACATAAACATTTTGTGCTTTCCTGTATGACCATGTCCCTCTGCAAATAGGTGCACATGCCTTGTATCTCATGCGTTGGTGGTATAGTGTTAAGCATAGCTGCCTTCCAAGCAGTTGACCCGGGTTCGATTCCCGGCCAATGCAATACACTGTCTATTCATGCAAGAGTTTCCCTGCCAAGTTGCAATGTTTAAATGCCATGACTTGTGCAAATTGGGAAGGACAAACTGATATAAGTCTAGACATAAACATTGTGTGCTTTCCTGTATGACCTTGTCCCTCTGCAAATAGGTGCACATGACTTGTATCTCATATGTTGGTGGTATAGTGGTAAGCATAACTGCCTTCCAAGCAGTTGACCCAGGTTCGATTCCCAGCCAATGCAATACACTGTCTATTCATGCAAGAGTTTCCCTGCCAAGTTGCAATGTTCAAAAGCCATGACTTGTGCAAATTGGGAAGGACAAACTGATATAATACTAGACATAAACATTGTGCTTTCCTGTATGACCTTGTCCCTCTGCAAATAGGTGCACATGACTTGCATCTCATGCGTTGGTGGTATAGTGGTTAGCATAGCTGCCTTCCAAGCAGTTGACCCGGGCTCGATTCCCGGCCAATGCAATACACTGTCTAATCATGCAAGAGTTGCCCTGCCAAGTTGCAATGCTTCATTCAGCAATGTTCAAATGCCATGACTTGTGCAAATTGGGAAGGACCAACTGATATAATTCTAGACATAAACATTGTGTGCTTTCCTGTATGACCATGTCCCTCTGCAAATAGGTGCACATGCCTTGTATCTCATGCGTTGGTGGTATAGTGGTAAGCATAGCTGCCTTCCAAACAGTTGACCCGGGTTCGATTCCCGGCCAATGCAATACACTGTCTATTCATGCAAGAGTTTCCCTGCCAAGTTGCAATGTTCAAAAGCCATGATTTGTGCAAATTGGGAAGAACAAACTGATGTAATTCTAGACATAAACATTGTGTGCTTTCCTGTTTGACCTTGTCCCTCTGCAAATAGGTGCACATGACTTGTATCTCATGCGTTGGTGGTATAGTGGTTAGCATAGCTGCCTTCCAAGCAGTTGACCCGGGTTCGATTCACGGCCAATGCAATACACTGTCTATTCATGCAAGAGTTATCCTGCCAAGTTGCAATGTTTAAATGCCATGACTTGTGCAAATTGGGAAGGACAAACTGATATAAGTCTAGACATAAACATTGTGCTTTCCTGTATGACCTTGTCCCTCTGCAAATAGGTGCACATGACTTGTATCTCATGTGTTGGTGGTATAGTGGTTAGCATAGCTGCCTTCCAAGCAGTTGACCCGGGTTCGATTCCCGGCCAATGCAATACACTGTCTAATCATGCAAGAGTTGCCCTGCCAAGTTGCAATGCTTCATTCAGCAATGTTCAAATGCCATGACTTGTGCAAATTGGGAAGGACCAACTGATATAATTCTAGGCATAAACATTTTGTGCTTTCCTGTATGACCATGTCCCTCTGCAAATAGGTGCACATGCCTTGTATCTCATGCGTTGGTGGTATAGTGGTTAGCATAGCTGCCTTCCAAGCAGTTGACCCGGGTTCGATTCCCGGCCAATGCAATACACTGTCTATTCATGCAAGAGTTATCCTGCCAAGTTGCAATGTTTAAATGCCATGACTTGTGCAAATTGGGAAGGACAAACTGATATAAATCTAGACATAAACATTGTGTGCTTTCCTGTATGACCTTGTCCCTCTGCAAATAGGTGCACATGACTTGTATCTCATGTGTTGGTGGTATAGTGGTTAGCATAGCTGCCTTCCAAGCAGTTGACCTGGGTTCGATTCCCGGCCAATACAATACACTGTCTATTCATGCAAGAGTTTCCCTGCCAAGTTGCAATGTTCAAAAGCCATGATTTGTGCAAATTGGGAAGAACAAACTGATGTAATTCTAGACATAAACATTGTGTGCTTTCCTGTTTGATCTTGTCCCTCTGCAAATAGGTGCACATGACTTGTATCTCATGCGTTGGTGGTATAGTGGTTAGCATAGCTGCCTTCCAAGCAGTTGACCCGGGTTCGATTCCCGGGCAATGCAATACACTGTCTAATCATGCAAGAGTTGCCCTGCCAAGTTGCAATGCTTCATTCAGCAATGTTCAAATGCCATGACTTGTGCAAATTGGGAAGGACGAACTGATATAATTCTAGACATAAACATTTTGTGCTTTCCTGTATGACCATGTCCCTCTGCAAATAGGTGCACATGCCGTGTATCTCATGCGTTGGTGGTATAGTGGTAAGCATAGCTGCCTTCCAAGCAGTTGACCCGGGTTCGATTCCCGGCCAATGCAATACACTGTCTATTCATGCAAGAGTTTCCCTGCCAAGTTGCAATGTTCAAAAGCCATGATTTGTGCAAATTGGGAAGGACAAACTGATATAATTCTAGACATAAACATTGTGCTTTCCTGTATGACCTTGTCCCTCTGCAAATAGGTGCACATGACTTGTATCTCATGTGTTGGTGGTATAGTGGTTAGCATAGCTGCCTTCCAAGCAGTTGACCTGGGTTCGATTCCCGGCCAATGCAATACACTGTCTATTCATGCAAGAGTTTCCCTGCCAAGTTGCAATGTTCAAAAGCCATGACTTGTGCAAATTGCGAAGGACAAACCGATATAATTCTAGACATAAACATTGTGCTTTCCTGTATGACCTTGTCCCTCTGCAAATAGGTGCACATGACTTGTATCTCATGTGTTGGTGGTATAGTGGTTAGCATAGCTGCCTTCCAAGCAGTTGACCTGGGTTCGATTCCCGGCCAATACAATACACTGTCTATTCATGCAAGAGTTTCCCTGCCAAGTTGCAATGTTCAAAAGCCATGATTTGTGCAAATTGGGAAGAACAAACTGATGTAATTCTAGACATAAACATTGTGTGCTTTCCTGTTTGATCTTGTCCCTCTGCAAATAGGTGCACATGACTTGTATCTCATGCGTTGGTGGTATAGTGGTTAGCATAGCTGCCTTCCAAGCAGTTGACCCGGGTTCGATTCCCGGGCAATGCAATACACTGTCTAATCATGCAAGAGTTGCCCTGCCAAGTTGCAATGCTTCATTCAGCAATGTTCAAATGCCATGACTTGTGCAAATTGGGAAGGACGAACTGATATAATTCTAGACATAAACATTTTGTGCTTTCCTGTATGACCATGTCCCTCTGCAAATAGGTGCACATGCCGTGTATCTCATGCGTTGGTGGTATAGTGGTAAGCATAGCTGCCTTCCAAGCAGTTGACCCGGGTTCGATTCCCGGCCAATGCAATACACTGTCTATTCATGCAAGAGTTTCCCTGCCAAGTTGCAATGTTCAAAAGCCATGATTTGTGCAAATTGGGAAGGACAAACTGATATAATTCTAGACATAAACATTGTGCTTTCCTGTATGACCTTGTCCCTCTGCAAATAGGTGCACATGACTTGTATCTCATGCGTTAGTGGTATAGTGGTTAGCATAGCTGCCTTCCAAGCAGTTGACCCGGGTTCGATTCCCGGTCAATGCAATACACTGTCTAATCATGCAAGAGTTCCCCTGCCAAGTTGCAATGCTTCATTTAGTCCATGGGCCAGACCAGATATCGGTACCACTCAGGGTGACGAAGGTTACTTATATTTTTTTCAAAGATCTATGTCTATAGATGATATTTTGGTATGATAGACCTTCCAGAGTGGTAGCTAAATCATAGTTATCACCTCATGAAGTATACCCGCCCCTTCAAGAAATTGCATTTCAGATACTGGTACATATCCTGCTTTAGACTTGTGTACAGGACATCTGTCAATGCTTCACAACATTGTCTCTGGTATCATTTTAAAGGGGACAATGTAATCTTTCATTCAAGATAAAATGTGATCCTTTCTGACCAATATAGAGGCTACTAGAACTCCTTGAACTGTAAAAACCTAGGCGAAAAATACAATTTCCGCCTAAATTATATACTATCTTTTAGCCCTGTGTCATCTAGGAGCAACAGGGACACAAAATTCAAAGTCTACAACACGCTCAGGACCATAAGGATTCAGAAAATGTATAATATGCCTATACTATCTCTTGCCATGGGTGATTGTGAGCCTTAAATTGGAAGAGCAGTACAAGTACATGACTTTCGCCTAAGCAATATAGAATTGGGAGTCGGGAGTCGGGTTCAGATCCCCGAACCTGGAAGGCGGAGACAGGCGCCGCAAGGCGCCCAGTGCGGTAACGCAAACGACCCCGGAGAAGCCGGCGGCAGCCCCGGGAAGAGTTCTCTTTTCTTTGTGAAGGGCAGGGCGCCCTGGAATGGGTTCGTCCCGAGAGAGGGGCCCGCGCCCTGGAAAGCGTCGCGGTTCCGGCGACGTCCGGTGAGCTCTCGCCGGCCCTTGAAAATCCGGGCCAGAAGGTGTAAATCTCGCGCCAGGCCGTACCCATATCCGCAGCAGGTCTCCAAGGTGAACAGCCTCTGGCATGTTAGAACAAGGCGGGTAAGGTGGGCGTGTTGAGTGCGCGCGCAGCGGTGGAGGAGACATCAGGACAAAGCGTGTGTTGGTGTTCTGGTGTTCATGATAATCAATTAACACAAACTATGCCTCTCTGACATCACAACCAGGACGTCAGGAGTGACATCACTCTTGACGTCCCAAAACCATAAATACATGCCTACCGCAGGATCAACTGGAATAGAGCATTAGAGCGACAGCAGTAGACTTGGACACCATATCTATAACATGCTGCGGGCGTTGTGTCGAACCAGCGGGGCACTTCATCTTCTGAAGCATTCCCAGCGGACCGTGCCCAGGTTTGGGGTGACAGCAGCCCAACAGAGATGGGCTTCCTCACTGCCCATGAACACCGTTGTCATGTTTGTGCCACAGCAAGAGGCCTGGGTAGTGGAGAGGATGGGGCGCTTTGATCGCATCTTAGAGCCGGGATTGAACTTCCTCATTCCCATATTGGACCGTATTCGTTACGTGCAGAGTCTGAAAGAGATTGTCATAGACGTCCCAGAACAGTCGGCTGTATCGCTAGATAATGTGACACTACAGATTGACGGAGTCCTCTATCTGAGGATTTTGGATCCACATAAAGCAAGTTATGGCGTAGAGGATCCAGAATATGCCGTCACACAGCTTGCACAGACCACAATGCGTTCAGAACTCGGCAAACTCACCCTGGACAAAGTATTTAGGGAAAGGGAGAACCTCAATTCCCAGATAGTCCACTGCATCAATGAGGCCGCCCATGACTGGGGGATCCGCTGCCTCCGTTACGAAATTAAAGACATCCAGGTTCCGCCTCGCGTCAAAGAGTCCATGCAGATGCAGGTGGAGGCCGAACGCAGGAAGAGAGCCACAGTCCTGGAGTCTGAAGGGACCAGGGAGGCACACATCAACGTAGCCGAGGGCTACAAGCAGGCTCAGATCCTGGCCTCCGAGGGAGAGAAGGCAGAGCAGATAAACAGAGCATCCGGTGAAGCCCAGGCTATGCTAGCCAAAGCAGAGGCCAAGTCCAAGGCCATTCGTCTCCTGTCAGACGCTCTAGCCGAACAGAATGGAAACGCAGCAGCCTCCCTCAGCGTGGCGGAACAGTACGTCACTGCGTTCTCGAAACTGGCCAAAGAGTCGAATACAATCCTTCTGCCTACCAACACTGGTGACATTAGTGGAATGGTCACACAGGCTATGACCATTTATAGCACGCTAGCCAAGCAGAGCCCGCCAAAGGCAGAGATCTCAACACCAAGCACAGCAAAGCAGACAAGCCAATAATCCACTAATCAACCCAGGTTCAGGTTCCCTTGTTGCAAATCACTAACTGATGTTTAGTGCATCACACTGTTATTTATAAAGAACAATGATATGGTTGTGATGTCATTCCATGATTACGTCATATTGCATTGGATTTGGATTTTGCTAATGCAAAAAACAAAATAATTAATAAAAAAAACATAATAGTAATCATAATAATAACCAGATTAAATGACATTAACCGTTTCCGCGCCATTGCCGAAGCCCTTCGGCAATTGAAGCCTCAATTTGATATTAAACCTTGCCGCCATTGCCGTAGCCCTTCGGCAATTGCACTTTTATAGTGCATATGATCGATCGAGCCATAATGCTACTCACGTTAGCCGGTTAGCTAGCAGTGTTGTTAGCACTGCACTGGATCATTCATCTTAGATCGCCGTCGCCATAAGAATCCATTCTATCCGTTTCTTTCAATCGCCTGTATCTCCTATTCCTTGTCCCAGATGGCATTTTTGGTCAAAACAGCGTTTCTTTGACGGCACGAGCCGACGTTGTGGAGTGCTATAGTGTACCGGCAATGATCCGATGATGTAAACAGAGGTTGTCTTGGCAACGTAAAGCTGGCAGGGATAAGCTCACTTCCGGTTGAGGCAAAATGTGGCTTTTCAAAATAAGAGCTCAAATTAAAAAAATGCTGGCGTGAATTAGGTCCTAATTTCTCAATAAATGGTAGCAGTCAATGGGTTAACAAATCAACTGCTTCTGGCGTAACGTTCCGTCAGAACGTTGGCGCTGCTTCTGTTCCGAGAGATATTCAGTTCCTTCAGTTCCATCTCTCTTTTTATTTTATTATTATTATTAGAGATATTCAGTTCCTTCAGTTCCATCTCTCTTTTTATTTTATTATTATTATTAGAGATATTCAGTTCCTTCAGTTCCATCTCTCTTTTTATTTTTCTCCAACAGAATTATGAATGCCGTAAAATGTAATGATCTCTCTCTCTCTCTCTCTCTCTCTCTCTGTGTGTCTTATGTTTCACTCGCACTTTACAGCGTGAAGCTGCTTTGTAAAACGATGAACTCCTATTTATTCATTCAACATGAATTGTAACGTCTTGCATTCTTCTTATTTATTGGTCCCCCTCATATGATGTCTGTACTTTTGTATCTTGTTCTACTGTCGGTTTATGTAATGTTGTACATGGCTAGCCAAAAAATATAGGTTCTTGAAATGCAAAACCCCCAGAAGGGTTATCGTCCTAAAAGAGTTAGGCTTAAGGTTTGATTGGTATTAATTTTTTCTTTGATGTTTTTCAATGTATTTTTTACAATATACGATACCAGCCTGAGGGGCTGACAGGCAGAACAACACAATAACAACCAAATAAAGACATGGACCTACTCAGCAACACAATCAATACTAGTAAACAAAGGAGGACAACTGGACACGCAAAATAATTGACACTAATTAGCCCCCAGACCCCTGTTTATAAAGATATGCCAGGGACCCCCATGAGAGAAAGCTCTATTCAGTGATTCTCAACCAGTTTAATTTCAAGGACCCCCAGCTTGGACAAGGGTCCATTTGGTTCCTAACTATCATTTAGCTGGTCCCCCTTGAAAGGGAGGGAGGAAGGCTGTCATTACAAGCCATTATCATAGAGAAGAAATCTTTCCCACTTCAGTGGAACTGGTCTATTGATCTGTTGTTCATTCATCATCATGGAACTGGTCTATTGATCTGTGTTGTTCATTCATCATGGAACTGGTCTATTTATTGATCATGTATTTTGTACGTTTGGGTCCCATGATAGAGACCAAACGTCAGGATGTGTTTTATTTTGTAGTGATATTCACGCCCTGTAGTATAGCTATATGGTTAATTAGGATATTATTTTTTACTTCACTGTTGTGTTCCTTTTATTTTGTAGTATTGTTCCTAGCAGTCTCCTGGTGTCTGCCCTATATAGTTACTGTTACCTGCGTTGTCTCGCCTCCCTGTGATTATTATCAGTTATCTCCACCTGTGTCTGGTTGTCCCTAGAGCCAATCCCTGTGTTGATTGCCGGCTGTGTTCACCTGTGTGTGGTTATCCCCGTGTCTATATAAACCCAGTTCTTTGTGTTCTCTCTTTTTTGCCACTTCTCTAATGTCCTGCTGCAGCTCTCTGTTCTCCTGGTGTTTCCAGCATTCTCCTGCAAAGTTTTATTCTCCTATGTGGGGGGAATAAAATCTTTGTAGTTTCCAATTCCTGCCGTGGCTCAGACATATATTCTATTTTTTAATTATATATGTGTGAATGCTGGTGTTTCCAGCATTCTCCTGCAAAGTTTTATTCTCCTATGTGGGGGGATAAAATCTTTGTCGTTTCCAATTACTGCCGTGTCTCAGACACATACAGTATAGGCTATATGTTTTTAATTTATATTATTTCACAATTTAATATTTATAAAATCTCTTTGCAAGGAAGTCCTGTCCTGTACAGTATGTGTGCAGACAGTGAGCGGTCCAAACAGCCCTTCATTACTTTTTGTTAAAAACAGCAATGCTGTTAAAATGAGCCTGCAGCTGTTTGGGGTCCTACAATCGGTCTCACAGACTGAGAGCTGTTTGCTCTCAAACTCAGTGTTGCCACAAAAAGTAAACTAAACCAATTCAAGCCTTCTGTGCCTATATTATATATTATATTATGCAGTGTATGTGTATGGCGACCATCGGGACGATTTTATTTGATTTAGTCGCCGATGAGAGGCTAAAGCGGGGGAAATGTTTACCTGTCAGACTGGCTGCTTAATTGTAATGAAATCACTTCTCCAAGATCCTGCATGCGTTTCAGCGTTTTGTTCATTTATTAAAGTTTAAAAACACAACAGAATACAGTGCATATATGTGACGTGCAAATGACTTATAGGTAGTGTAATGGCAATCCTTCACTTCAAACTCTGTTGCACATTACTTCACAGGTATTGTAGGTCTTCTGCATCTGCGTCCACATCTGCAGGTCACGTGCACAGCCCCACGTTAACAGTTTCCGTGCCGGGAATGGATTACTCCAGGTTAATGTCGCTGCCATAAAAGACTTACGCGACTTTTGTTTTATGTGTTTAATCCGCCGTAATGTAAACAAAAAAAAGAAAATTCTTTTTCGCCGCTTAGGAAGAGAGGAGGTGCATTTCGTGTTGACAATGAACCGGAAATCGTCACATGCTGTGAGCTGCTAGGGCTTCTGGGAAATTGAGGCCAATGCAAACGCATTGGGTTCAACGCCTCATGGAGGCGGGTCCTGTGCTGCCTCTTCTCGGTGTAGCAAGATGGCGGGTGGTTCGATCGTTCATAACAAACGGGGGGAGCTATTTTCGCTCGATTTTCGCGGATTAAAAGCCCAAATAATTCAGCGTGTGCTCTAAAGGTAATACAACAATCTCGGCAGTGAAGGGGGGTTGATTAAAATGCGGGTTAATCGTAAAAAACAGTCAAACTGTTAAGGAAGCACAATAGGGCAAAGTGTGTGTGTGTGTGTGTGTGTGCACGTGGGGGTGGCACTTAGAAAAGAAGACACCATTCCATTTAACCCTATGTTATAATTGGCCGTTTGGGCATGCTTTTGGTTTTTCTTCAGAAATACATTAAAAATGAAAAACTATCGGAAATGAAATTTTGAATTTTTACTCTTGTAAAAAGCTCAAAACATGCTCACTAACCCTAGGGAAGTTGAATTATAGCTTGAACATGCAAATGGAATAGTAAAATTGAAAAGTATTCAAGCTATAGACATATTTCTCCCATAAGCATATTTTTTGCTTGAAAATGTAAAAGGCCCGATGCGCTAAAGGCCCTATTAACCAAATGGCGAGAGGAGGATATTTTGGGCTTCTTTTGGCTGGGTCTCAAGCATTTTCTTCAGGAGATCCTAAAGAAAGCATTAGCAGGACAAATCCAAGTCAGGCTTCGAATAATTAAAAAAATGTCATGATCTTATATATGATTTTATATATGGGTTAATATAATTTCTAACACACACCATGCTCTTCTTGTTGGCCGCGATCTCTCTATTCAGGTCGTTGATGGTCCGGTCCGTAGACTTCCTCACCTCGCTCCTCAGATGCTGGCTGAATGGAGCCTGCATGGCAGTGGCTTCTCCTCAGATGCTGGCTGAATGGAGCCTGCATGGCAGTGGCTTCTCCTCAGATGCTGGCTGAATGGAGCCTGCATGGCAGTGGCTTCTCCTCAGATGCTGGCTGAATGGAGCCTGCATCGCAGTGGCTTCCAGGTCTGCTCTCTCCTGTCTGGCCAGGGCCAGCCTGGGGGGGGATGCAGGTGTGAGCACTCAAATATTGTTTTTTTCACTGACGAAAACTAAATGAAAACTATGCTATGATGACTAAAACTGAGACAAAATATATTGACGATTTCGTCAACAAATAAAAACTAGACTAAAATGTTAGGAAGGGACTAGTGGACAAGAGATCCAGTATAAGTCATTTTACACTTGGTTGCATGCTGAAAATAGCTGATTTACAAGCTCACAACGCATCGCCCTGTGACATGTGGGCTTGTAAATCGGCTTTTTTCAGCAAGTGAAATTAACAGTCATTACGACGGCATCAAGGCCCGCCAAAACACATTTCACTCGACTAAATCAATCGTAGATTTGGTCGACTAAAATCTTATATTTAGTGGACTGAAACTAGACTAACACTGAAACATTCCAGGTGACTGAAATGTCACTCAAACTAAATGTAAACTATTCAAGAGACTACGACTAAAACTCAACATTTAAAAACTTTAGTCTCCCTTTGCCACAGGGTAAAACTGGCTGTGATGTGAGTCACCCCTACGTGTTCTTCCAGTTTCCGCTGACTCCCAGCTGTATTTCCTCATGCTCGTTCATCAGGCGTTTCTGGACGGACTACGTAAAGAGGATGTAAAGAAGTTATGAAGAGGATGTAAAGAAGTTATGACAAGTTATGTAGAGAAATATGTCAGAGAAAACTTGAAAGTCTTGCAGCAAGCAAAATGGATGACTGTGAATGGCAAAATAGTCTGTTTATATAGTTCAATAAAAATTGTACAATTCTATGTTAATTTAACTCCACCAACCTTTTTTGGTTCCATTTTACACTCTCAAACTATAATTTAGCTGGGGACCACCTGGAACTTCCTCAAGGACCCCTGGGGGTCCCCCTCGGACGCCACTTTGGGGAACCACTGGTATAGAGTTTAGAATGAGGCTTCACTGAGGCTGTTCACTGACGAAAACGAAATGCAAACTAAGCAGGTGGGCAACCCTTAGTGTCAACAACACCTGTACGTCAGTACCTGGTCCAGTAAGTCGTTGGCATCGTTGAGGTCAATGGTGAACTGCAGGAGTTTCTTCAAGTTGCGCAACTTATGAGCCTGCAGTCTTATCGTCCACCAGGGCGGAGATGCGCTCCTCAATGTATAGGAGTAGCTTTGCTTCTTCCCTGGTCTTCTCTGAAAAGTCGATGTCTGGAATTGTGGAACAACATATTCTCAGATGAGGGTCGGTGACAATCACATATCGTTGCTGTCGGGAGGAAACCTCTTAACTCCATTTTCGATTGTATTTTTTGGCATAAATCAGTGCTATAGTTACAACACAAACTTTGATGAGGCTGTATTGTATTGCTTTGTTTTAAATGTATAAGGTTTTCTTTATTTCCATGAAAAATGTATATTTTTGATTTCCTGAAAAAGGCCGTTTTCTCAAAATATATTTTCCTCATAGCTGGGACAAAGAATCTCCACTTCAGTTGAACTCACATACACCAAACGTTCCAGTCTCATTCATAACTATATTCCGCAGACATTTACACATGGATTTGTTGATATATCATTCACAGCCTGATTTACATCACATTTTATACCTAAAAACATGCCGAAAATGGTTTTTTTATGCCTGTTGACACTATTTTCTGATTTGTGGAGTGATAATTAGAGATATCACATCAAGACAGATCCGATTCAAATCCGATTTTTTTGTTTGTTGTCAAATCCGAACTTTTGGCCCGGTCATTCACACTACCGTTTGCCACTGACCAGATCCGATCTGTGCATTCAGATAGATTTTAACAACTCAACGCCAAGCCGCCCTGTAGGGACACACAGTAGGGAGGTGCTGACCACGGGAGACAAACTTTAAAACAGAAAGGAGGGGGGTCGCACAGCTCCTAGTCCCAAAAATACATACATTAGAACGTATTTTTGGCACCGGGACTACGATGTCAGTTCACCACTGACAGAAACATGGGGTTTTCAGAAAAAAAAAAAATTAATCGACCTCAGTCCAAAATGGGTTAAAAGATGTGTCCGTTACCCTTCTCGAGACACGTCGTACGCCAGTCGTACGCCAGCCGCACCCGCCACATCTTTCAATTGTACCAGACGTTCATATTCAGAAGCGCTCGCCATCGAGTTGACCTGCAAAAAAAACAAAACAAAAAACACATCAAAATACCAAATCAACCATTGTTGGGAATCAACTCGTCAAGAGGGGGGTTGGAGTTTGTCCGTCGTTTTGGCAGGGGTGGTTGTTCCATTCTGTAAGGTTATTATAAACATAAGCAAATAAGACAATTTTCATAGTGCATTTGTTAAACAAGAACATAATTTCACCAAAAACTAACCTGGCTTGTTGTTTGTTGATGGTATGTTATTGAGACAGAATTCTCGGATACATGTAGACAGTCAACCCTTAAGCCCCGTTCCGACCGGCCAAAGCTGGAAATGAAAGCAAAGCTGAACTCATTTCGAAGCTGCTTTTTTTTTTAGAAAGTGGGCGTGTACAAGGGACCTGTCACTCAAGCTGCCTGGACTGCAGATGAGAAAGAAAACGGGCAGTTTGAGCAGATGCGCATTTGAAAGTCTAAAATGTAAAATAGCGACTGTAGAGGAGAAATAATTATATATTTAGTTACATCATACCCTACGTATGGATGAATAAATAATATAATCTTGGTAAACTTGTTTGTAAATAACCGAACGAGACTACGGACCCGATCTCGTTCCTCCCTCTTTTACCCCAGCTGAAGTGCTCGTCTTGGGGTTGGGAAAACCCCCCACTCCGCTCTCCTCCTCCTCCTCCGCCACGAGCAAAACTCTCCGGGCATTTTTTAAAATAGCGGCTCTGTATGTAATGTTAATGTTGATTTAGCAAGAGCATACTGTAGAAATACAATTGTATATATCCAGCACGTCGTAAAAGCAATTAAAACAGCTTATGTTAACGTGTGATTTCCGGACATTCAGTCCCAAGTCTCAAGTCCGGGGAAGGGAGCCCCCGCGGCCCTGTCTGTCTGTCACTGACCCTCCTCTGGTCTGCTCCTCCCGGGGAAAACATTGTGCCAACTAGTAGGCTAGGCATACTTTAATTACTTAATAAATAATCAATATCTAAATTGATTAAAATAATCTATCTAAATAAAATAAATAATCAATACCTATACCATCACTGTGCTGGTGATGACTTTATGAATAAATATAATTCTCTAATTCTGCGAGAGTGTGTGTGTGTGTGTGTGTGTGTGTGTGGGGGGGGGGGGGTTGTGTACGTGTGTGTGCATGAGTGATATCGTTTACTTAACATTAGCATTAATAGTTAATGGGGCCAGTATATACGTTATATGGCATATATATATACGGGCCATTTATAGCATTATATCGCTCTCTCTCTCTCTCTCTCTCTCTCTCTCTCACACACACACACACACACACACACACACACACACACACACACACACACACACACACACACACACACACACACACACACACACACACACACATTCTCGCGATAAAACAATACAAATTATTCCCTCAAGAAAATATCTATCTGGATTGGTTTCTCGATGGTGCATCTGCCGAGCGGGAGCGCAGCAAACCAATCACAAAACACGGGCAACATATTGCATAAATAAAAGGTATGATTCGCGGTGCCCATGTTTCAACAATCAACATAGCTACCGAGACACACACACACACACACACACACACACACACACACACACACACACACACACACACACACACACACACACACACACACACACACACACACACACACACACACACTCACACACACATGACAGGTCGGATCAGGGATGTCCCATTGTCCGCATGCATATCGATATCATACAACTGATATAATATCAATTGTTGATCTCTCTCGCGCGCGCGCACACACACACACACACACGCACACACACGTGTCCCCGGGCGCTCAATAACACACACACACACACACACACACACACACACACACACACACGACGACGACGACCGGCTGAGAGCGGGCTTCTTTATGCACTGTTTAGTCCACACTCAGCGACGGACAGCGCCGTTCTGGACTGGGCAATAGTCCGCATCAATGGCTTCGATGAGAACCGGGGCGGGGGGGTGAATGCAGGAACTTCTCCCCAGAAAAAGTATCAATCCACTGGGAACACGGAACACAACCTGTTTTCACCGCTTCGACAACTTGTTTCTCATATAAACTTTAATTTCTATCGATAAAATCGGCTATGGTCTTGCCAAATATCCATTCATATTTCATATACAGCCCATATTTAAAAAGTATTTTTTTAAATGCGGAGAATCGGGCCGGACAGCTCTCGGAGAGACTTTTGGTTTTGTGAAATGACCTAAACTCCGCCCCCTTAAACCACGCTGTGCTCTGATTGGCTACACGCAGCTTTGAAAAGCTCCAGCGTTTCAAAGCAGCTTTAAAGTTGAGTTTTGGTGAGCATGAAAGCAAAGCAAAAAAAAAAAAGCTGTTCATTCCAAGCTTCAAAGCTCAAAAGCTGCTCTTCATAGAGATAACATGGGACCACGAAGCCAAAGCAGAAGCTAGCTTGGGCGGTGGAAACGGGGCTTTACATTAACGGTTTCAGTTTCTAAGGCTTAGTGGCGAGGGCACGCCGCTGTGGCAGTCAGGTTAGGTTAGGACGCCAATTAGAGGCCAATTAAGATACTTCCCATTGTCGGATAGCAATATAACCTACATATTCTGATTCAGCGCCATTGATTTAGTGGGGGTAGAATAAGTTTTGGAGCAAGATGACTAAAATTCGAGAAAATATGTTTTTTTTTTACTTTCAAACAGCAATTTCACCCATTTATATATTTATATATTTTTTCAAAAAACAGTTAGTCTGACTCAAGTTTTCATGCTGGATTTAATGAAGTTGGTCCCATGTTTAGTTCTTTTTCTAGGCCTTTTTTGCACAAATTTGGACGTTGAAAAAGCCGTTTCACCCACTTCCAAGTGTCGTAGACACTCGAGACCTGCACCAATCGACTCGGGTGAGGGTAAGGGTTAAAATAAAAACCTTAAAGATTTAAGTTAATAATATAAATAACATCAGATGGTATACATTTCTCATGTGAAATTGCTGCAAAGGCCGCCAAAATGTCCCCCAAGGGCCCCCAAAATTCTGGCGCGCGCTACGTGCGCACAGTGTGGCCTGCCAGGGCGTATAACTCCCGGCCTGATTTGGAGTTCCACTCCGGGCCTGCACTCTGCACCCCATTATTGGTTGGGTGGAAGGGGATCTGATTTGTATAAGCTTGGCTTGACCATACTAAACGGGCATAGAGCCCCGCTCTCCGATGGACGCCGCGCATGGGACCGGACCTCTGTCTTATTCAAAAAAATATTTGTGGACCTTCATCATTTCTAGTTGAGGACCCCTGCACTATACTATAACATGGGTTTGGTTTCTGTGGGATGCTCCTACCCAGAGCTACAGGCCGATGAAGGCGGAAATCGGGATTGTCAAAATTTCCAGATATTCGTCTTTTTCGTGATTCAAACTGTCATTAAAGGCTCAACTAAAATCGCACAGGGTTGTAATAAATACTAAAAAATTCAACATGAAAAGATCTTTAAAATGGTGCACGTTGAGATCTGATGTTTCCAGGCCTTCCAATGACCAAAAACGCACAAGATTAATTCCAAATCCCGATTTTTTACATGTCCTCAGTCTAACAACCATAGCTCCACAACCAAAGGTCGCACAGTAAAAACTTATATGGGATAGAAACTAGACTTCTGTGGCTTTTCAACGGGACCACTTGTGGCACGATTGGTGCTTCCTGGACCGAACGTCAGCCTATAGAGTTTCAAGTTTTCACTTTTTTAAGTCTTTTTTTGCACGAATCTGGACATTAAAAGGCTATTTTACCCACTTCGTGGCAAGTGTCGTGGCCACTCGAGACCTGCACCAAACGAATCAGCGTCACCGAATTAGTTACGAAGAAGTGTCAAAAAAGGGCTAGGGTGAGGGTAAGAGTTAAAAAAAATACTTAAAGATTTTAAAGAAAATCAACTGAGTTTTTTAGGAAACTTCAGCCACCCCTAGTGGACGAATTAAGCGGCCCTAAAGGACGCTGAAGTATCCTATGGATTCACAAGCCTTTGAACTTACCCTGACATGAATTTGGTTTCTGTGGGATGCTCCTAGCCTGAGCTACAGGCCGATGGAAGCGAAAATCTGCAAATTCCTGACTTTCAAATTTTTGAAATATTAATATTTTTCGTGATTCAAACTGTCATTAAAGGCTCAAAAAAACGTTGATTTGTTTTTTTCAGGCCTTTACATGGCCAAAAACGCACAAGATTCATTATAAAAGCCCATTTTGACATGTCCTCACTCTAACAATTTTAGCTCCCCAACCAAACGACGCACAGTAATGAACCATATATGGGAGTAAACTAGACTAGACTAGCTTTGCAACGGGACCACGTGTGGCGCAATTGGTGCTTCCTGGACCGAACGGCAGCCTATACAGTTTCAAGATTTCACTTTTTAACGCGTTTTTTGCACGAATTTGGACGTTAAAAGGCCATTTCACCCACTTCCAAGTGTCGTGGCCACTCGAGACCTGCACCAATCGACTCAGCGTCACCGAATTAGTTAAAGGGAAGGGTCACAAAAGGGTTAGGGTGAGAGTTAAGAATAAAAGAAAACCCTTAAAGATTTTTTTTTTTTTCAAAATTCCAAAAAACTACTTTGTTTACTAATTTCACCCACCCCTAGTGGACGAACCAAAGGGCCCTCAGGGACGCCGAAGTATATGGATTCACAAGCCTTTGAACTATACTCTAAGATGCGTTTGGTTTCTGTGGGATGCTCATAGCCTGAGTTACAGTCCGATGAAGGCGGAAAATCTGCAAAATCGCAAATTTCTAAATATTCGTCTTTTTCAACATTCAAACTGTCATTAAACACAAAAAAAAATCGCACATGGTTGTAATAAATACTAAGAAAATCATCATGAAAAGATCTTTAACTTGGTGCCATGCACTTTGAGATCTGAGGCCTCTTTTTCCAGGCCTTCCAATGACCAAAAACGCACAAGATTAATTCTAAAAGGCCATTTTGACATGTCCTCACTCTAACAATTTTAGCTCCCCAACCAAACAACGCACAGTAATGAAACATATATGGGAGTAAACTAGACTTCCGTGGCTTTGCAACGGGACCATGTGTGGCGCGATTGGTGCTTCCTGGACCGAACGGCAGCCTATACAGTTTCAAGAATTCACTTTTTTAACGCCTTTCTTGCACGAATTTGGACGTTAAAAGGCCATTTCAAGTAGGAAGGAAGGAAGTGTCTAAAAAGGGCTAGGGTGAGGATAAGGGTTTAAAAAAAACCTTAAAGATTATTGTTTTTTCAAAATTCCAAAAAACTACTTTGTTTACAAATTCCACCGACCCCTAGTGGACGAAACAAAGGGCCCTCAGGGACGCCTAAGTATCCTATGGATTCACAAGCCTTTGAACTATACTCTAAGATGCGTTTGGTTTCTGTGGGATGCTCATAGCCTGAGTTACAGGCCGATGAAGGCGAAAATCTGCAAATTCCTGACTTTCAAATCTTTGAAATATTAATATTTTTCGTGATTCAAACTGTCATTAAAGGCTAAAAAAAATCGCACATGGTTGTAATAAATACTAAAAAAAATCAACATGAAAAGATCGTTAAAATGGTGCCATGCACTTTGAGATCTGATTTTTTTAGGCCTTTAAATGGCCAAAAACGCACAAGATTTATTCTAAAACCCGATTTTGACATCTCCTCAGTCTAACAGCCATAGCTCCACAACCAAAGGTCGCACAGTAATGACAGTAAACTAGACTTCCGTGGCTTTAAAGTGGGACCACTTGTGGCCCGATTGGTGCTTCCTGGACAGAACGACAGCCTATACAGTTTCAAAATGTCCCTTGTTTAAGGCCTATTTTGCACGATTTTGGACTTTAAAAGGCCATTTCACCCACTTCCAAGTGTCGTAGACACTCGATAAGGGTCTCGATAAGGGTCACAAAAGGGTTAGGGTCAGAGTTAGGGATGAAAAAAAAACCTTAAAGATTTTTTTTATTTTCAAAAGTCTAAAAAACGACTTTGTTATGAAATTTCAGCCACCCCTAGTGGACGAACCAAGGGGCCCTCAGGGACGCCGAAGTATCCTATGGTTTCACAAGCCTTTGAACTATACTCTAACATGCGTTTGGTTTCTGTGGGATGCTCCTACCCTGAGCTACAGGCCGATGAAGGCGAAAATCTGGAAAATCGGGATTGTCAAATTTTCGAAATATTAGTATTTTTCGTGATTCAAACTGTCATTAAAGGCTCAAAAAAAATCGCACATGGTTGTAATAAATACAAAAAAAATCAACATGAAAAGCTCTTTAAAATGGTGCCATGCACTTTGAGATCTGATTTTGAGACCTGCACCAATCGACTCAGCGTCACCGAATTAGTTAAGGGGAAGGGTCACAAAAGGGTTAGGGTCAGAGTTAGGGATGAAAAAAAAACCTTAAAGATTTTTTTTATTTTCAAAAGTCTAAAAAACGACTTTGTTATGAAATTTCAGCCACCCCTAGTGGACGAACCAAGGGGCCCTCAGGGACGCCGAAGTATCCTATGGATTCACAAGCCTTTGAACTATACTCTAACATGCGTTTGGTTTCTGTGCGATGCTCCTACCCTGAGCTACAAGCCGATGAAGGCGGAAATCTGGAAAATCGGGATTGTCAGATTTTCTAAATATTAGTATTTTTCGTGATTCAAACTGTCATTAAAGGCTCAAAATAAATCTCACATGCTTGTAATAAATACTAAAAATATTCAACATGAAAAGATCTTTAACATGGTGCCATGCACTTTGAGATATGATTGTTTTAGGCCTTTACATGGCCAAAAACGCACAAGATTAATTCTAAAAGCCAAATTTGACATCTCCTCAGTCTAACAGCCATAGCTCCACAACCAAAGGTCGCACAGTAATGAATCATATATGGGAGTAAACTAGACTTCCGTGGCTTTAAATTGGGACCACTTGTGGCCCGATTGGTCCTTCCTGGACAGAAAGACAGCCTATACAGTTTCAAAACTTCACTTTTCAAAAATGTAAACAGAATGTCCAAGATGGCGGATCAACTCTGATTGGCCACTCGACACTCTAAGCATGCTGGGTAATGACTTAAATAAACTAAATCAATTATTTCACCCACTTCCACACATCGTACAGAGAAAAGAAAGACATATATGTGATGGGCTTACAAACCTCTATCTGCTCGGCACATAAAATCGATACCCCAAAAAAAAAGATTATAACCGTTAGTTTTGGGGCTATTACCATACTATAATATAGAACCCAAAAAATACATTACTTGTGCGAGAATATCTTAATGGAAATTTGAGCGAATGCTTTGTGCATTTTGATAAATATTTCTTTCTTTCACTGTTCAATTCAAGTCCAAAAAGTCTACGTCTCACGTCAACAATGTCTTCTCAAGACTCTCTGTGTCTGTCCCTTTTGGAGGAGGACATATTGGTGGATGCAAGACTGGTTGTCCACCAATATGTAAACTCAAATGTTTCCCTGGCCCGAGGGTAGGACACACACAGCCACCCAGTGCAGAGCACGAAGTTGACATAAATCCCTCCACACCCCCACCCATAATGGAGGGTTTCAGTGAGGCACCCAGTGTAGAGCACGAAGTTGACATAAATCCCTCCACACCCCCACCCATAATGGAGGGTTTCAGTGAGGCACCCAGTGTAGAGCACGAAGTTTACATAAATCCCTACACACCCCCACCCATAATGGAGGGTTTCAGTGAGGCACCCAGTGTAGAGCATGAAGTTGACATAAATCCCTACACACCCCCACCCATAATGGAGGGTTTCAGTGAGGCACCCAGTGTAGAGCACGAAGTTGACATAAATCCCTACACACCCCCACCCATAATGGAGGGTTTCAGTGAGGCACCCAGTGTAGAGCACGAAGTTGACATAAATCCCTCCACACCCCCACCCATAATGGAGGGTTTCAGTGAGGCACCCAGTGCACCAGAAATTCTCCAAATTCCTTCCACACCCCCACCCAGAATGGAGGGTTACAATGAGGCGGCGTTCAACAACAACGAGAATTTGCTGGCCACAACCGAGGGGTATGAGGACGTGGAATCCTTTGTGCACAGGGGCATGGGGGATCCCGTTGCCATCCAATTCAATTCAATTCAAAGGGCTTTATTGGCATGAGAAAACATACGTTTACATTGCCAAAGCAGAAAGAACAGTACAACAATACAGCAATACAATCAAAACAAAAACAAAAATGATGTACTTTGTCAGATTCTTCAATAGATCAACTTCTATGTTCAAGATCACTCATAGTGCAGGCATATACACAATGATTAGTCTTTACGGTGGTTGTGTTCCATTTGATATCCTTCTCCTATCACAGCAACTCACAAATCTTGCTGCTGTGTTTGCACATTGTTGTACTTCGCCCAGCAGATATGGGAGTTTTTTGTCATTGGTCATGTTTTCAAAATCTCCGTGTGTGGTTGTAATCTGTGGGAAGTATGTGTCTCTGATGTCTTGGTACAATGGACAGATGGTTAGGAAGTGTAGCTCGGTTTCCACTTCATTTAGTGTGCAGTGGGTGCATAGTCTGTCTTCTCTCGGGATACAGGTCTGCCTATGACGGCCTTTCTCGATCGCGAGACTGTGCTCACTGAGTCTGTACCTAGTTAAGATTTTTCTTTGTTTTGGGTCGGTCACAGTGCTCAGGTATTCTGCCACTGTGTATTCTCTGTTTAGGGCCAGATAGCATTCTAGTTTACTCTGCTTTTGTGTTGCCACTTTCCAGTGTGTCAGATAGTTTTCCTTTTGCTGTTTTATAATTTGGTTTAGTCCAATGGGTTTTCTATCTCGTGGCTCTGTTTGTGTTTGTGTCCGGAGTTCCAGGGCCAGCTGGCTGAGGGGGCATCTCTCTAGAGTTTCACTGTGTGTGAGTGCCTTGTTATGGAGTGCATCTAGGTCACTTTCTTTTAGGTGGTTGTAGAACTTAAGTGCTCTCTTTTTTATTTTGATTATGAGTGGGTATCGTCCTAATTCTGCCCTGCATGCATTATTTGGTGTTTTTCGCTGGGTACGGAGAATCCATCCACCCCGTCTGTGTTCCTGTAAGCGAAGCAAACCAGCTGCTAAACTTCGAGAGCGACATAGACGGGGTGGTGGTAGAGATCCCCCATGACAACTTTGGCACAGGGGCATGGGGGATCCCGTTGCCATCCACCCCGTCTGTGTTCCTGTAAGCGAAGCAAACCAGCTGCTAAACTTCGAGAGCGACATAGACGGGGTGGTGGTAGAGATCCCCCAGGGGTGGTGGTAGAGATCCCCCATGCCAACTTTGTAAAAGCTAAGATACATTACATTTTGGTGCCGGAAAGGGCCAAAGGTGGGCTGGGCCACCACTGGCCAATGTTGAAGAAACATGTCTGCTTAATTGTAATGAAATCACTTCTCCAAGATCCTGCATGCGTTTCAGAGTTTTGTTAATTTATTAAAGTTTAAAAACAACATCAGAATAATGTGCATAGTGCGACGTGCAAATGACTTATAGGTAGTGTAATGGCAATCCTTCACTTCAAACTCTGTTGCACATTACTTCACAGGTGGTGGAAGTGATCGTACACAGCAGTGCACACAGAAACATGACAGATGGATATCCAGTCGTAGAGCTCAGTTTGACTGTATTTATTGACAGAGTTGTACAGATGAGACACTGTCCCGTATAAAACAATTAGCCCTTTTGTCTCCCTTCGGACTGCTGATGCCTAAGGTAGGCCTGCAGTACCAGGAACCTTTGGGCCCGTCTGATGCGTCCAGCACCCGCTCCTCCAGATCGGGGTCTGCTACATCAGCCTCAGCAGGGGGTTTGGCTGGGTCAGGTTCCATCCTGTACAGTTATTATAAAGTTATAGATTTCAGATTGCAAATAAGACATTTCTTATAGTGCATTCATAAATCAACATAAAACCAAAACAAACCAAAATAAACGAGTAAACGTTTTAAACCTCTCGGTTAGTTCGTTCAGTTCCGCTCTCAATATGAAAGGCTCTCAACTTGAAAGGCTTGTTGTTGGTTGATGCTATGTTGTTGAGACATAATTAGACAAATGAGACAATAAATTAAGATTAGGGCTCCAGGGACTACTCTTTACAGTTCTGGGAGAACCCAGAGCCACTCGTCCGGCTGAAATATTCATCGTCGTCCTCCTCAGAATTGGACCCTGGATCGGGTATGGGGGCAGGGAGGGAGGGACATCCTCCTCAACCTCCGGGGGATCTGGGCTGGATGCGGGGGGAGAAAACTGCTCAAGAGGGGGGTTGGAGTGTGTCCGAAGTCGTTTCGGCGGTGGTGGTGGTTCCATTCTGTAAGGTTATTATAAAGAAAAAGATTCAGATTGCAAATCTGAACGCATGGGGGGGGAGCTCCCCCTCACTGGCCGAGGTCAACGGGGCCAGTGCGAGGAAGCCCATTTCCCTTGTGAGGCTCCTCGCCGCCACAGAGGAGCAGCCCAGGGATATGCTATAGAAATGGTCTGCATTCTCCCTGGGCTGTCCGTGGAAGAGTTCCTCTAAGGCTAATTCCGCCTGGAAGGCCCCCCAGGCAGCATCATACCCCCGAGCTCCTTCCTCGTTTCCAGCAGGGTTTCCAGCTGCTGACAAAGGTGTGTCCCCACGTCATGGACCTGTGGGGACAGACCCTTGCCAGCAGCATTCCCCACTGGAACGAGGAGGGGGTATTCCGCCAGGAGAGCCTTCAGCTGGGGAAGGTCGATAATGTCCTCCGGGGCGGTGGAAACAGGTTTGTGGTTCGGGTTGTTTTCTATTCTCACCACGCCCTCCAGCCTGGCGCTCAGCAGGACACCCATCTTCAAACATAGGTCCTTGAAGTGACTCAGGTATGCACGGGCCCTCCTGTGCAGCGCCCGGGCCACTTCCACCTTCACCAGCCCCATGGAAAGGATGAGGGAGGTTATTGGGTGCCTGTAGAACGGCGACTGATGTCGGTACGGCCCATCACAATACAGTTGAACAAAGTTCAACTGTACGGCACCGACATCAGCCGCCCTGAATACACCCAACAAGCTCTGTGACATGCCTGAAACCCCATGATGGTCGAGAGGGGTTTGGGCATTGGCAGCCTCATGCAAGGTGTACGCTGTGTACACCTTGCTTTGGCTGCCAATGACCCTGTGCAGCCCATATCTCGACCACAACAGGTCGACTTTCCCATCCAGGGACTGGATGTTGACTGCGGCGTGCACCGAAATGGCAGTTACACTAGTCAGAAGGTGAGGATATATGATGTCGTGGAGCACAAACGGGCATGGTTTTTTGTCGCCCAGCCGGGTCAGAGTGAGCATCACTCTGATCCCGGCTGGGGTCGACACTTCCTTGATGGCCTGGTCAAGGAGGTCGAGCATGAAAAATTTGTCCTGCCAAAGGACGTTGAATTTTGAGGTGTCGAATAGACCATTTTTTTGGACAGAAGGCCTCTCCTTGTCTGCCGTTGTGATCTGGGTTAATTTCCTTTGGAACTCCAGGGCCAGGGATTTCTGGAATTTTATGCACATGTTTTTAGCATGCAGGAAACTGTTCAATTGTCCACTGGGTAGGGTATGGGAGGAGGGGGCAAGGGTCAGGTGAACCTGCCACCCTCCATCCACATACCCTAGGGTGGACCCATGGACATTTGACCACTCTCTCTGTAGTGGCTGTGTTATTTTTTTCAGGGGCAAGTGCTTTTTAAGAAAAGGCCAGTGGAAAACGTGTCCACTTCTGACACGCTCAGGGACGAACACAT
Source organism: Protomyctophum parallelum (assembly GCF_964188405.1). NCBI lineage: Eukaryota > Metazoa > Chordata > Actinopteri > Myctophiformes > Myctophidae > Protomyctophum > Protomyctophum parallelum. The sequence continues at coordinate 4,017,488 of NC_139715.1, forward strand.
AGTGCATCCTTCTTTGAATTGCACTTAGCTGTGTCAGCTCGACCACCACTCCGTCTGTGTCGAACTCAAAGTTGAGAATAAATAAATTAGCTCATAAGACGGAGCCCATCATCTGCATGTTTGTTTACACTACAGCGGGTGTGGGGGGTAGTGGGCGGGGCAATTGGAGGATTTTAAAGAACCCGCATGGAGCCTACTGATTGTCTGTATTATGTATTAAGTATGTATTAACAGTTTGCAGAATTACAGTACCGTACATTTCAAGGCTTTTGTGCTTGAAATTCAAGCACAACTCAAGTTCTAAAGGGTGTGTCTCCCGATAACCCGAGTTTCTACTTTCTAGACACATTATTTTGTGTCAATCCACTGTTTTTCTTCTTTTTTTTAGACTATTGTCCTTCTGGATATTCCCCCGACCACAGCTACATGGAGAGTTGGTAACCAAATGGACGCATGTGGGTCCATTTTACGCTCAAGAGTTAAATACCGGTAAACAACTGCATTACTTAATTTACAAGAAGTCTACACAAATTAGAGAATGTAGAATAATTATTTTGAGAAAATGTTTTGCCTGTTGCCTCTTATTGTGGACAATATCTTATCCAACGACAACAAATTATTCTTTAATTTAGGATCTGAGAGGTTAAATGTCAAACTGTGGTCCGTGGCACAAATGCTGAAAAAATTGACCTTGATGTAAAAAGGGTTGAAAACCACTGACCTACACCAAGCCTTTGTGAGGAATTTGTGTATTAATGATATAGTTCAGTGGTTCCCAAACTTTGTCATGTCAAGGACCCCCAGATTGACTAATGAGCATGCAGACCCCCATTTGAAAACATTTGCCTGGCATATAAGAGAAGATTTTTACGGCTCTAGCAGTGATGCTCAACCTGTTTAATTTCAAGGACCCCCCAGTTTGACATACATTAGTCTACGGACCACCATTTAATGACATTTATATCTCTGGGACCATTTGTACACTGAGTTACAGACCCATAGCTGGATTAGCTGGGGACCCCCTGGAACTCCCTCAAGGACCCCCTAGGGGTCCCTGGACCCCACTTTGGGAACCACCGATATAGTTAGTTACTGCCACCCCTTCCTGGTCTAATAAAATAGGAATCAATCAAAAACATATCACACACGGTCATGTTTATTTGTTTTCTGTATATTGACAAAAACAAAAACAAAAAATAAGCATAAAAGGAACAAGCGTAAAAAGAACAACAAGAACATTAGAATAGTGTTCAACATGTTTACACTTTTCTTTTCTTTTTTGACACTTTTCTTTTCTTTTTTGACATCAGTGTTCAACAGGTTTACACTTTTCTTTTCTTTTTTGACACTTTTCTTTTCTTTTTTGACATCAGTGTTCAACAGGTTTACACTTTTCTTTTCTTTTTTGACATCTGACTCGATGGTCTCTGACTCTGAGCTCTGTCGGCGTCGTCTTTCACGATGTGCGATGTGACGCACCTGAAAACAAAACACTCCATTACCAAACCGTTCTGGACGGGAACACCCTTTTGGCGTTTTAAGAATTATGTTATATTTACTTTAGCTATTTAAAATAGCCAATCTACAAGCTCACACCAATGTCACAATGAGACACATTGTGAGCTTGCAGATCGGGCTATTAGGGACGGCATGTTGAAATTAGCTCACCTTGTTTCTGAACCTGACTGATTCATTCAGCTCAGGGGTGGAAGGTGATAACCTGTTTGCCCGACAGATTCTCCATCAGATCTAAAACAAACCACAAAAAACACACACACACACACACACAACCACACACCCACACAACAGAAAGATCAATTTCTCTTTTCCGACATTACATTATTTTCTAGTTAATTCCAGACACGATCTGAGCCACGAGCCAGCTACGGAGAGCCTTCTCTTACTGCAATTTAAAGAGGAGGTGCTTTTTAAAGGAGAATTCCATGCTAGAAGGCTTTCTTACCTTTATTTGTAGTTGTTACGTCCCCACCAAAGAGGTCCAGGTGTTATTTTTTATTTTTTTAAGATATTTTTTGCGGCTTTTTAATCGACCATAATGGGTTAAAACATTAAGCGTGCGCGAGGCCACGTGCATGTCGCATCCGTGTGGAGGCTGTCTTAACATGTGAGTAAAAGAAAATAAATTTGCTGGATTAAATTAAATTAAAGAAAGACGAGTTCCCTTGTTTGTGGAGAGAACAACAAGGTCCTGCAATCTTGGCATACATTCGGTTAACACCTTAAGGGCCTGGGGCTATTTAATCCATCCTTTATAGCGCCCGGACCAATTTTACAGACGGACAGGATGTTGTTGTGAATGTGTGTGTAGCAGCTAACAATAGCCACAACACTATCGATGCGATCGACAACAACGGGAGGTAAGATCAAATCTAACGAGACTATAGCGACTGGACAGCGGGGGCCCGTCAAACACATAACCTTTTTTTATAATTAGGCGGGATGATTTAGATCTTTAGTTATTAACGTTTTAAGATTTTCGTTGTTGTCGCCTAAACAGGCAGGGAACATTTTTGATGACGTGTCACTGTTGTGCAACACCGAGGATTGCGCAACAAGCGCTTCTAGGCTGTAGAGCGATGAGACCGGTTTTGATATCACTAATTTGACGGAGATTAATCAATCTCCGTCTCGGGCACATGGCCGTACTAAGTACCATGACGGACATCTACGTCATGGGCCCTTAAAGCTACATCCTTACGTTAACAGCCCAAGAAATGACCAGTCACCACCACGATGAAATGTCTGTCTGGTTCTTTACCCGAGAAGGCCTTCTTGTACTTTTTGTCCTTGCCCTTGAGCACGTCGTCGGTCAGGTAGAAGGGGGCGGGGTCACACTTCTGAATGGCGGACAGGAGAGTCAAGGCCACCATAGGCCTCTGATGCAGCCGAAGCTCCTTCATTTCCTCCATCTCTGAGAACGACACCTGAACAGCACACAGAGAGGCCAGATAAGCATTGGCACCTATTTTTATATAAATATATATTTATATAAATATTTATATAAAAGCGGTAGCCATTACAGCAATGTGTAGTCTTTTGACTAGTTCCACAGTTCAGGATCACATATAGGCCCAGTCTTACATTGATGCTGACTCCAGTGTACTCCTGGCTTCCCTCTTGCTTCATCACTAGTGTGGCTGCGCCCCCACGAACCAGCTTCGGGAATACCTCGCTGAAGTACTTAGACACCTGGGAGAAGGACAACACTCAAAATTAAACTATATAGCGTTGCACCTGAAAATCTGTGATGCGGAACAACTTAAGGTTATAATACCAAGAGAGCAAATCATCCGACATGTATCCTGTTGTGTTGTTTTGGCCAAACTTGATGTTACGTACCTGTTTGAAGGTGAGCTGGAAGGCCTCATCTGTCTTCAGCTCCATGAGGGCGGTGTGGCAGTGGGCCAGATTCAGGTTCTCCAAATCCAAAAAGGCCACGAACTGGTCCAGGGCCTCATCGTTCACGTGGCCGTCCTCCATCAGCCCCATGATGGTGGTGTAGCACCAGGCCATCTCCAGCTCCTTCAGGGCATTCAAATTCGTCCAGGAGGCCATGAACTGCTTCAGGGCCTCACCTGGTTCTTTGACCTGCTTTAGCAACTGCCACATAAGTTAAAGATGATTTATTTTAATAGCAACATTTAAAAGTACATGTTCTATTATTTCATATTTGTAATTAACGCCATCTGTCAAGGGTAAGGTCCTATAAATTCTGTGCTGTCTATTGTGTGATTTTGTTATTATTTGGGGGGTTTTAAACACTATGTTTATGATTTGATATATCTTGAGTGACATGGGCCTGAGTTGGACTGACGCCCATAAAGTAGGCGGAGGTTACAGGCCTGTCAGGTAGACGGAGAGAGACAGCCAAACAAACAGGGAGTCTACGAGGGACCTGGACATGTTTGTTCTCTAAACATCTCTACTAAACTAAGCTATAGCTACAAGAACGATTGTGCTCACTATATGAGGAGGCTCGAGACATTCTCCTATACTGGTGAGATAGTTCGTCTTTTATTTATTTATTTTCAACGTCCCGCGAGGATCCGCGTTTTGGGACTTCCTCCTCTTCGTTTGGAGTAGGCCTACTTACAATTGGATTACGTTCGCTTCTGGGAAGGATTAAGTTTTGTTTATCACGTTTACTTTGCTTTGGAGGGAGTTTTACGTTGTGAAAGGAACTCTGGGGGCAACAGACTTTGTTTGTAAACAACCACGGAACTATAAGAAACAATAAGCACGGGCGTGCGCCGTGCGTGCGTGAGACACGGACACTCGATTTCATTCACTCATTCATTGCATTCACCTCTGTTTGTATAACTGTTGATTCCATGACATATAGATAAAAGGTTGACGTGAGCTTTGCTTCTGACTGTGTTTTCTGTTTGCTTATTTAGGCTATTTTCTTTGCATTCCCTTTATCAATTGTATCTTAAGAAGAGATCATTCACAACCCGTGATTTAAATAATTAGTAGCAGTGATAGAAATATCTGACCGTTACACTGCAGAGCCTTACACACACACACACACACACACACACACAGTAATAAAAGGACAGACTGAACAGAATACTCTGTGGTATTTCAACGGCTGTGCATGGCCATACACTACCCTAAATGGTAAATGGTGCATTTATATAGCGCCTTTATCCAAGGCGCTTTACATAGATTGTGCATTACATTCACCCAGTCATACACCGATTGCGGCGGAAGCCATGCAACCTGCACATCGGGAGCAATTTGGGGTTCAGTGTCTTGCCCAAGGACACTTCGACACGTAGACAGGAGGAGCCGGGATTCGAACCGCCGACCCATGTACCTTATCCTCGATAATCTTTAACTCCTCGATCCTGTCGACCAGGCTGAGCTCTGTGCCCAGCTTGGCCTGAAGGGTCTTGTGGAGCTCCAGAGTCTTCAGGCAGGACTGCGAACTCAGCTGGAAGAGATTCTGGAGGACAGAGAGAGAGAGAGAGATGTCGGGGGACATGGGCCCATGTTCTTTCTTACCTGTGAAAGGAAGAAAGAATATCTATGTAATACTTTTAAACTTTCTGATTTAGTTATTGGTTGCCCAACGTCCTATCAGGTCCATTCATTTTCTTTAAGGGTTAGGTTTAGGGCAACCAATTCCATATCAAATCCAGTGTAAAAGTGAATGGATCTGATATGACATTGGCCAAACTAAAAGTGTTTGGTTTGAAAGATTTACCTTGGTGACCGCCGAAGACCGCACCAGCACGAAGCTGATCTCGCCTGGGAGGCCGGCCCTCTTCCCTTCTCTCTTTAGGCTCTTTTGCAGGTCCCTGCATTCATTTCCGTTCCTTGAACAGAAAACATGGTCACTGGAGATCCCTGCCTTCTCCAGAGACCTCGTCAGGGCCTGGAGCCAGTTCAGCTCCTGGGGTGAGAGCACCACGCCCGCTGGCCCGGTGGCGCTGAAGGTTTCATGATCCGCAACCTACAACAGATGAAAAAAATTGTGTGAAGACTCTCACCCAAAAAGCAGAAACCTCTTAGGAGTGTCTAAAGGAACCCCAAAATGTCTACCAAGATTCCATAGGAAGAGACTTAGACGAGCCAAGGTACTGACCATATACGACTCCTACAGTCCAAGGTACCTTTAACTAGCTTCCTTAGACCATCTTTCCAATGACGTGGCTCAAGTTCTAATCGGACACCACTGTGGCGGGTCCAATCCTAGCCTTTGAATAACAGTCCTTTCCTTTAGTCGTTTTTTTTTTTTTTTAAGTCCTTTTTTGTAACCACTTGAACCCATAGTAGTCCATAGTCTGGGGGAACATTAGCCAAAAATAGCCGACCTACAAGTTTGCAATGCAACGCATTGTGAGCTTGTAGAACGGCTATTTTTTGCCAAGACTAGACTAGGGTTTAAGTGGTTAGACTAGGGTTTAAGTGGTTAAGTACTAAGTTGAGCAACAAACATGACATGAGTATTGAAATAGTTGACACCCACTATATTATTCAAGGCTACATTTCTGTTAGAAACAAATCTGGGTTAGCAGTTAGCTAGTTAGCAGACAAACGGTAAAGACCTGAGGCATACAAAAGAACCTTTAAAAATGATCTATTAACCATCTGTTCTGTCAATCTTCACACAAACAAATCACAACTGAATGAACTGATTTGACAGTGTAGTCTTCAACATTTATTTTGAAGTCCTAAAACAAAAATACAAAAAAGGGTCAATCATCATAACAAACAAAATGTTACAGCCACTAGTTTCTGGCCTGATATTTGACCTGGAAAATTCTATTCATGATGTCGATCTCCAACGTCAGCCTTGTTTGGGGATCCATGTCCCGGAGCTCGCTGGCCACAAATAAAGAAAAGTATGTTGACCCATCAGGTCTGTTGTGGAGCTCCGCAATCACCCCCCTCTCAAATTCATCGTCTAGACCAGGCTGGGGAGACTCCTGTTCCCCCACAACGTTCCTGGCCCTCCTTCGACTGGATGCTATTTAGAAAGGTTCAAGCATTTTGTATTGTATTACATATTTTGTATGGTATTACATAACTTTCATGTCAAATCTGAATATCTTACCACTTCTAGAAGAGGGAGGTCCTGACCATAGACTGTAAAAAAATATGGACAAAGCGTTCCCCGGGTCTAACATGAACGTAAAATGAAGCCAGTCAGTCCTTGTATTGTAAATCGCCATCTTTCTAGATCCTTTTGGGCCCAGCTAGCCATTGGCTGGCCCAGACAACGAGGCGGGACTTCCCCCCTTCTTCTTAGTTGGTTTTTATTTTGACTCGAGTGGGTGGGGAATCCCGATCATAGACTGTAACGGTAGCCACGCCCCTCAGAACATACGCGACTTTATGGTCATTTTTTTAATAGATGGGACCATCATTTTCCAAAAAGAATATTATGACATTAGAAATGAGACTTTAAACTAGTGACTGGAAGCAGAAAGTATTCATGACCATGACTATTAAGGTAATTCAGTCTAGGTGAAGTTGACAGCGCCACAACAGGCCATTATATGAACTTTCAGGAAATCCCGATTTCCTTAGTGGCTTCACAAAATATCTGTCTGACTGGGGAGGCATACTATCATCCGACAGAGCATTGCTCCGAAAGAGCAATGCTCCGAGGTGCGCTGCGGGTCGGGAGAGGGTTGCGGTTAGGTTTAGGTGTCTGCCCCGGGGGAGGTTAGAGTTAGGGTGAGGGAGGAGGTAGGTTGTCGTTCGGACCAATGCTCCGTCGGATGAAAGTACTGCACTCGTCTGACTGCCCCCCTGGTCCTGACACAGGAGGAGCAGGTGGTGGTGGCGGACCTCGTGGTCCCCGCGCTGTTACCCCCATGTTGGAGTCGGCCTGGCGGTGGACTATGAAGTAAGATTGAATTATGTGTTATATTGAGCTGTACTGGATTGTATTTCAGAACTTCCATGTCAAATCTGAATATCGTACCACTTGCAGAAGTGGATGGTCCTGACATCGAAGCAGCTCCTGTTGTTGACCAAGCTGACGCTCCCAGCACTGCTGAACGTGGAAGGACTGTAAAGGAAGATTGAATTATGTGTTATATTGAGCTGTACTGGATTTGTATTGTATTTCAGAACTTCCATGTCAAATCTGAATATCTTACCACTTGTGGAAGTGGGTGGTAAAGTGGTAGTTGTTGGGGAAGGGCGTGGGGCAATTATCCTCCCCCCGGGTGCCACCGGCAATGCAGGATTATGCATCAGTATTACTATTGGGTAATATTCAGACATGTCTCACATTGGGTTAAATTGTTAAATTTGTAAACTTTAAAGCACAACTAGACTTAAGTAGAGGTTTTGGTTGTGTAGTTCACCTTCCCCTCTTTCTTTGTGCTGTGCAAATGGGGAGACTATTCTGGATTATCTAGCAACAGCACAACTGTTGAACATATCTCAAAAAGGTTTGGAGTTGCATCATGACTACATTACTACAAAACACAAACCTCTACAAAAGAGTAATTTGGCTTGAGTGAGTCATCAGAATATCTTACAATATTTTGGGCGAACAGTCCTGGCCTCCTGTGTCCCACGTCCTCCTGTGTGCTCTCCTCTGTCCTGCTGTGTGCGGTCTATGAAGCAAATTTTAAACATTGTGTTAGTGTACTTCTTTAGAGTTTTCTGTTTTTGTAAACAGTCTGACTAATATGTATCTTTTTCAGCAGCAGTGCCAAACGGGGCACAGAGACCCTGGCTTGGCTGGAAGGAGGACTGCTGGCTGCTCTCTATAAAGTAAGATAATTTATTGTGTACAGCTTTAATTATGATTGTATTTGTAAACTGTCATGACTGATATGTATCTCTTACCACTTCCAGCAGGGCTGAAGTCTCCAGCCTCACCAGAAGCCTGCTCCTGGCTGCTCTCTATAAAAGTTCAAATAATTATTAGGTACAGCAATGACAACTGAATGTTCCCCACAATGCCAATGACAATGCCATTCAATCTATCTTTCAGTTAGCACATGCTGACCTGCAGTTGGAGTCAGCCGGTGGAAATTTGATGTTGTAACCCTGGGCTCTATGTATGGATCCATGAACTTCATGATCCCCCAGTGAGGCCACTTCTTTTTGCGTCCCCCTGTGCTCCCGCTTGGCTTCAATCTTTCCTTAATACTCAGTCTTCGGTAGTAGTCCCGGATGGACTTCCACCGATCTTTGCACTTTTTAACTGCATGTGGTTGACACCAAAAGTAGAAATGGTTTGTTTTCTGTCCTGTTCATTTATGGGCTATGGCAATAGGCCTACCATGGAGATTCTTAGATTGAGACACCTGGACCCTTCAACAGCAACCATCTCTGCTTCTATTTTGGGACACCTGAACCCTTCAACAGCAACCATCTCTGCTTCATATCTTGACGGGATGAAGTCTACCTGACTTCACATGTTTGTTGTTTTCAAGCTACACTGCAGTGTATGTTGACAGTATTCTTTATGGAATACGTGTATAGTGGCCACAAATATTTCGTCCAATATTTTATGTCTGTATAATGTATTATCTTTGGTCAGTCTTTGACTACATACAGTATAAATTAACTGGTGGTATTTAGGATTCATCATCTGTTGTGATGCAGCTGCTGTATTGAAAATAAAAGTCTTCATGTCATTGTCATGTGTGTATTCTGGTTTCATGAGTAGGAAGAACATTGACAGTTCATGATAGTTGTGTACTTGCAACTTTGTAATGCTGGGTATATTGTTCCATGTTTCACTCCTTGACATTGCAGCAATGACAATTACCAAACAATAGCAATATAGTTGCCTACATGACCGGGATTGGGAGGTTAGACGAGAATAGCACATTCAACCAACAAGTGTAGCCACATTATCTTCATAATCTATAATCTATGTATGGAATATGGATCAAAGTCTTTGGTACATTTTGATTTACTTACGTTGAAGGCCTGTATCGAGACTTACTAGACGCCAGGCTCGCTCTCTATTAAGTGTCTTCCTTCTTGAGCATTAAGCAGTCTTTGAACCCGATCGGGTGAATGGAGGCGGAGGAGCCCTTCCTTCCCTCCTTGGGTTCCTTCTCGAGATCCACGGCCATCGCGTTGACGTCATCGTCCTCTTAGTCCGCGAGCTCATTCAGAATATTTATGTCGTTAAGAAATCCTGACTGACCGGAGACGACAAGGGGAGGGGAGGCATACTATCATCCGACAGAGCATTGCTCCGAGGTGCGCTGCGGGTCGGGAGAGGCTTGCGGTTAGGTTTAGGTGTCTGCCCCAGGGTTAGGGTGAGGGAGGAGGTAGGTTGTCGTTCGGACCAATGCTCCGTCGGATGAAAGTACTGCGAAAACAAAGACGAAAAATTTTGGTCGACTACCGTTTTTCAGACTGATAAACTAAATGGAAGCTAAAATGAAAACTAAGCTATGATGAATAAAACTAAAGACTAAATATATTGACAATTTTGTAGACAAATAGAAACTGGACTAAAATGTTAGGAAGGGACTAGTGGACAAGAGATCCAGTACAAGTAATTTTACACTTGGTTTCTTGCTGAAAATAGCAGATCTACAAGCCTACGTGTCAGGCTGTGAGCTTGTATTTTCAGCAAGTGTAAAATCAGTCATTGCGACGGCATCAAGGCCTGCCGAAACACATTTTAGTCGACTAAATCAACTATATTTAGTCGACTAAAATCTCATGCCATTTAATCGACTAAAACTAAACTAACACTAACACATTCCAGGTGACTAAAGTGTGACTAAAACTACATTAATAATAGTAGTAATTAGTAATATAAATAAGCACAATGGAGCACAGGTGTGAATGTAAATCACCCATTCTTGAGATAAGGGACAAAACTTTTTTCAAACTGGATTTTTTTTTTTTTTAAGATACATTCAAATCAAATGGATGTATTTGTAGACACAGGTCTCAACTACCAATATTGAGAAGGAACAGGTTTTTCGCATAACATTTCTTTCTAAAATGGGACATTTATGCACTTAATACCCGATTCATGTCAACTCCGTCAGACACACTAAAATACCTTTTAATTGAATTTGATAATTTCAACAATAATATAAAGTCCTCAGTTCTCTTATAATGGCTTTCAGTAATCAAGTTAAGTAATACAATTATTTTAATATTGTTTTTTTCCAATATCACACTATTATGAAATATCCAATTTCTGAAATCCGTCATTTCAACCTCTATTTTCAATATTATAACATGAAAACCATGTAAAAAAAAAAAAAAATCATCATTACGTATCATTTCAGTTGGTGTTTCAATACATATGCACAAAATATTTAACATCACATTTTCTATTTCTTTGGAAATACGGAGTTGACAAGTTTAACTGATTTAGGTTCTAGATCACCTAGGATCTTGATTCTGGTGACTAATCCCACATTTTCAAGGATGAGGAATACAGTGGTACTATTTATATTGGCCCTGTGACCATGGCAGCCATTTTCAAAATGGCAGCCACCTGCTGTTATCTTACAATAACTCAAGTTCTACACCACCTAGGATCTTGATTCTGATGACTAATCCTACATTTTCAATGAGGAGGAATACAGTTTTATCTATTTAGATTTATCCCGTGACAATGGCAGCCATTTAAAAAAATGGTGGACCTGCTATTATTTTACCAATTTAGTCAGGGAATAGGCCTATTATCAGAATAATGTCAAATCTGTGAATACATTTCTTACCAAGAATTTTTTCACCAATGTGTTTGTAAAGGTGTCTACTAACATATCCCACATTGGTTTCTATTGAACCACCCTAGAGGCATTTTTGACAGCTGCTGAAAGTTGGGTACCATACCAAGTGGCTATGGCAAAACTAGGGAGTCTATGGCCAAACTAGGGGTCAAACCCCTTGGGCTAAATTCGGCCATATATCCACTTGCCCAAATGTGCTGACCTCATTTTGTGATGATGGCTATGGCCGTTTTCAGCCCAAGGAGTGTTCTTCGTGCATAGCTAATGCTTGGAATGCATTCAGAATCATGAAAACTCCCTAGTTTGACATGTCACATGCTACTTAAAGCATAATGAACATTTTGCCTTATATAGGTTGTTGATGGTACCCCAACTTTCAGCAGCTGTCAAAAGGTCCCCTAGGGTGGTTGAATATAAAGCAATGTGGGATATGTTAGTAGACACCCTTCCAAACACATTGGTGAAGAAAATTCTTGATAAGGAATTTATTACCAGATTGTATTAATATCCCCTGACTAAATAACTCATCTTCTAGACCACCTAGACCCGACTTCACAAACAGAGACCCGATTGACACCTAAACAACAAGTTTGGACAGCCCCACCAATTAGTGTTACGGAAAATAGCAAGTGTCTACCCTAGGCCCAGAGGGAGACACAGAACTTAGATGCGGCTCACATGTTGCACGACTCCTCAACAAGCTGCCACCAGGGATGAGAGCTGAATTCTGCCGCACAATGCTCTGCGGCCCAGGAGCAACCAACACCCTGTTGGAGTTCTCTGAGTGGTTGAAGCATGAGTCCTAGCCATATAGCCTGTGCAAAGGCAAACACCTTGAAGACCTGCTTGAGGTGAACAGTGAGCAGTGAACAGTGAGCGAAAGACTGAAGACAGAAGATCTGCCTTCAGGACTATCAGGCAGGATGTGCAGACACTGAAGGCATCAGTGTCGTTCTGTGTCCCCAGCATGTCAACCAAAGCAATGTTACCAAATCAAAGGAGCCTTCACCTCAAGTCACCTGGGGCTGGGTGAGCAATCGTATCCTGTATCTAGCCTCACAACTAAATACAGACACTTGGCCAGACTGCCGTTTGAAAGGGTCAAACCCTTCATCCTGATTGGGGAAGACCACCCCACCTAATCACACCAACCAAACAAGTGAGGTTGGGGCCTCCAGGTGGGCCAGTAGCCATCTGCACAAGACTGGGCAGGACCCTGCAGGAAAGCAATCTCCAGCCAAGACAATGTAAGTTGACTATAACAGAGCCCCAGAACACAGAGCTCATGAGAAGGATGGAGAAACACTGGCAGGAGGCCACCAAGATACAACGCCACACTGCAGTGGCCAGTGAAGTCAAACTGTGCGTCTGTACCTGAAAGAGACAAGTCAAAGGCCAGAAAGCCCACCTCCTTTTAATGTCCTGTCAGTAGCAACTCAACCTGCACCTGAAATAAGCCCTGACCCCTCCCAGAGAAAGTTCATCCTTGAAAATGTAATGATTAGTCGCCAGAATCAAGATCCTTGGTGGTCTAAAACTTGAGTTATTGGTAAAATAACAGCAGGTTGGTGGTCACTTTGAAAAACAATGGCTGCCATGGTCACAGGACAAATCTAAATAGTACCACTGTATTCCTCATCTTTTAAAATGTATTATTAGTCGGCAGAATCAAGATCCTATGTGGTCTAAAACTTGAGTTATTGTAAAATAACAGCAGGTGGCGGCCATTTTGAAAAACAATGGCTGCCATGGTCACAGGACAAATCTAAATAGTACCAATGTATCCCTCATCCTTGAAAATGTAGTCTTAGTCACCAGAATCAAGATCCTAGGTGGTGTAGAACTTGAGTTATTGTAAAATAACATCAGGTGGCGGCAATTTTGGAAAATGGCTGCCATGGTCACCACGAGACAAATCTGTGATGGCCCTATAGCCAAAAATGTTCCTTAAGGCATGCTCTAACTGTGTGCCAAATTAGAATACGTCCCATTATTCAAAAACTATAATTTTATTGTTTTAGGAACACTTTTGTCAACTCCGTCAGATACATGTCAACTCCGTCAGACACAAAACCTGACGGAGTTGACGTCTGACGGAGTTGACAAAATGTCATTTGTTTTCATCTTAACCCTCTGTAGTACAATGTAGCCATTTTGTTTTTGCTTCATTTGTTAGCTAAACCTAACCCTAAACTTTTATAATAAACATTATTTTGGAATTCTTAACAAAGATCATAATAATGTCCTGACGGAGTTGACATGTAAAAGCTGTGACCACCCTGATATCAACATTGTTTGTTTAAAATATCAAACAATTGAATGCTTTTCAGACCAGGTGCTCCACAGTTGCAACAAATACAAACGGGATTTGGAAAAGGAGTCTTCAGGCTAAATCTGTCGACAATATTTTCTGATTAATTTAAGACTTTTAAAAAACCTGACGGAGTTGACGGGAGACGTGGGACACACATTTGATATGAGATATCTAATGGAAAATATAAATTAAAATTATTGTGTATATTGTTTGCTATGTTGTTGACAATCTACTTTAATTTAGTATGTATATTTATGTGATTGTGACAGTATTAGACACTTTTTTAGCAGTTTGAAATTATGACCACTTGCTGGGGACAGGCTAAATACAGGCGTTTTTGGGTACAGTGCCTGCTTTTAACTAATTCAGATGGCATATGAAAACAATTATAATGAAATTAATGGCATAATAATACACAACTGTATTACATTTAACTTTGCAAGTGCTTTTATTTTTATTAAATTAATTTATTTTTAACAATAATAAGGCTCTTATGTGTGGGACATGTTTTTTCCACTTTTGTCCCTCATCTCAAGAATGAGTGAAATATGAATGTGCAAGACAGTGGAACAAAATGGAAATTATCCATTTAGTTCTACTTTTTTAGCTTTGTAATGTTTTTACTAATATTTTACCTGTATCACTTGGAGATTTGTTTCAAGTGCATTATAAATAAAAATGTATTATAACTTAGACCCCCCCCCCCCCCCCCCCCCCTGTATGTGATCTTATATTAGCCCTAATACGTCGTGTGATCATACTATAGTTCAACCGGGAAATTCTGGAAGAAGCCCTTGAGGGATGATTTCTCCATTCTGCGAAGTGAATACACAAATTTGTCTCATGGTGCAATATAAAGGTGTATGCACAACATAACATGCATATAGTAAGTAACATGCATGCACAGCTACAGTATAGTAACATGCATGCACAGCTACAGTATAGTAACATGCTAGCCATGGTTCATGACTCTTGTATTCATACGAGAGTCATGGTTTTTGGCGCTCGCTACATTTACATAAAATATCACACCTGTGTGAACCGAGTGGTGCAACTCCCCTCTCTCCCCCCCTCCTCTCTCTCTCTCTCTCTCTCTCTCTCTCTCTCTCTCTCTCTCTATAGCTTTATTATGGATATCAATCCGCGTCGCTTAGAACAATTTTTTCATTATTATCTTGGGTCGGCCTTTCCTTCTTTAGCATACCTCCTAGACCGGATCGCGCATGCGAGCTGCCGTCTACGGGGGTCGGCCTTTCCTTCTTTAGCGTACCTAGACCGGATCGCGCATGCGAGCTGCCGTCCACCTCCCATTATACAGGCTGACTAAAAGCTCCAATAACTCCTAATCTACGGAGCTCTCCATGGTTTGGTCAATTAGCGCGATGTTCGGAGGTCTTTGCTGACTATCCGGTGGTCTAGATGGAAACATTGGTGCTTTCTAGAGCAAGGATTGCTATATTTCAGATCGCTAGCATTGACGCTATTTATTTACCACAAGATGTGAGGCACGCACGCGCATTGTACACACACGCGCGGATATTGCTGGCCATTGCTGGTTTCACGCATGCGCACACCACTCGTGCTCAAGACGGATACATGATACATACATGATACATACGGACATTCCTGGATGTAGGAGTGGTTGCACCACTCAAAAAACGTATTGTGGAGTCTCGCTACAATACCACCAGAATAATGGGCGCGTTACTATGACAACCAGACAAACGCCGACGCGCTCCGCCCACGGACGCGTCATAGACGGCATCTACTATCCCAGTGCGATCCTACATCAGCTGCGGCTGATGCGGCCGCCGCCCGATTGGCAATCAGCGACAGCCGCAACCTGTCAGCCGCGCCCTTTATAAACGCCAGTGGAACTTAGCCCTGACACTGGCTGGTTCACCCAAGAACGCTCGGACAGTGTATGTCGGCAGCTTGGCGCTGGATGGTAAGTGCACACTCCTCTCGGTACCGGATCCCTCGACGATATCTAAATGCTCTGTTTGATTGTTTGTTCCGCAACTCAACGCTGTTTGTTTCCACTTCATCAGGCTTGTAGGAGTGGGGCTGAAAGCACACACGGGAGTGTGTGCCCCCCATAACCAAGTGTCGCTTGGAAAGCGGTGCATACCGGGAGACCCTCCTGACTCGGATCGGGGACGAGTAGCAGAAGACGGGACCCTAGTATCCACCGGCAGACCACCGCACGTTAAGGTCACAGTAAGACAAACGTTCTTTCACTATCACACGTTGACTAAGAAGAGGCACTTACCGACGCTTGAGAAGCTAAGGATAAGAAGAACTGTGAATGAAGAGCACCTCGTTGATGTTAACTGAAGAGCACCCTGTTGATGTTAACTGAAGAAAAGACGTATAGTTACCTGTGTCACACTAGCGCTGAAGAATGTGAACGAAGAGGAGCTTGTTGATGGTTATCCAAGGCTGTACATTCTAGTTAAAGGGTCACCCTAGCCCTGTGAACGAAGACAGGCCGTTTCTGTTCAGTTAAACCTGTAAAAGACTTTAAGTTGGCGAGAGCCGCCCTTACCCTGGTGAAAGAAGACCAAGGCTGTGATTAGAAATAAAAGTCACTGTTTCTGTTAACACATTGACTACCGTTGTCGTATCGACACGGCCACCCCGTAGATAG
Source organism: Protomyctophum parallelum (assembly GCF_964188405.1). Classification (NCBI taxonomy): domain Eukaryota; kingdom Metazoa; phylum Chordata; class Actinopteri; order Myctophiformes; family Myctophidae; genus Protomyctophum; species Protomyctophum parallelum. Next base: position 4,033,665 of record NC_139715.1, read on the forward strand.
AGAGAAACCAGAGTATAAATGCTTGTGTACCTACCTGTTGGCCGAGCCTAAGGGGCCCTAGCTACCATACTCACCCGGTCCCCTTACCAAGTACTTTTACTCTGATTACTCACCGATATGTATCCGAGTACTTCTACTCAAAAGTACTTTTCTTAGCCCTGTGTATAGAGAGAGTTACCTACCGTGATACCTACCTCCGGGGGAGCCTCCTGGTCCCTCCGGAACCTGGAAAGGAAGAAGAAAGGAAGTTACCGAAAAGACTAGTTGGTAGAATTGCCCAGACCGGAGTCTCAGGCCCCAACAAGACACTTACCTTGTACTCTGACTGCATGCTAACCACCCCTCTCATCCTCTGCAGTGATAATTCCCGCCTCGGACCCGGGACTTCTTGGAAAAGTATATTGTCTGTATGAAAATTCTGATGTGAAACTGACTTTGTTTGACCTGAACTGAAATAAACCCAGGGGCGCCACCGTGCGTCTAACCCCTGATACTGCACTCTGAGTCCTGTTTCCCACCCGACCTCCCACAGTATATATAAACATTCGGATTTCAAATATAAAGTACTCACAATTTGTCCCACGGGTGTGTGTTAGTTGCAGCACCAGCGATTAGAATTGCTGCATCCCGCATTGTTTAATAAAAAGCATTTTTATCCGAGCTGTTATTTTGCTATTGGCTTTCAACTACGCGCCCCTATCGGTCGGGAGGAGGGTGGCACTCGGTGTGTTCAATATAGGTACGCTGACCGCCCTGCCAATACAGACCAATAGGCGAGTGCGCTCCCGGTGTGGGTACCGTTTCTCTTTGGCTGCCAGAAGTCTGTGGGGTCCTTCGCGCAGGAGACCGACGTCATCATGTATCACGTACGTACGTATCACGTACGTATCACGTACGCTCAAAACAGCTTGCAGTACACAGAGGTAATATTATGTTATATTATTATGCTTTATGCAATGTTATATTATGCTTTATGCAACATAATGACTAAACGGATGTATAATGTTGTGTGTTTAATAGGCTCTATGTTATGTGTTCATCTGATTAAAGAAATAGGAGCTAATCTAGCCAAACAGATGTCGTTGGTTAGCCAAACAGAGCTATTAAACCTGTTAGCTCTGCCTTGTCTACATCTTCTATTTAGCATAATCGTTTCAGGAATTTAACATCACAATGCAACGTTTGGTACTCCGATATCATGTATTATTAGTCAGTTAAATTAACAATGATTTTACAATATAAATTGTGGTCTCAGAGATATGAATGCCATTAAATGGGGGTCCGTAGCCTGTTGCACGTCAAACTGGGGGTGCTTCTTTGAAATTAAACTGGTTGAGAATCACTGCTACAACTGTAAAAATCTTCTCTTATGGGGGTCCCTGCAATATCTTTTAAAAATGGGGGTCCACATGAATGATAAGATCAATGTGGGGGTACTTGGCATGAAAAAGTTTGGGAATCACTGGTCTTGAGAACCTATTGAATATATTTTCCCATAAATTGGTTATTACTGGACACTGCCAGAAACTATGTGGCTTTCTAAACATAATTGAGCTATAGATAGTCAGTCAAGCTGGTCAGATAGACCTATTTGTTACAGCAGATCTGCTAGCACACAATGTTGTGATCTTGTAGATCTGCTCATTTCATATAGGCAATGTATGTAGGGTAAAAGGTTAATAATTAGATGTCATACTGTGCAGATTGTAGATTGTACTGCTGCTTGTACTGTAGGCCTATTCACATGCAAGTAACTTTAGGCAAAAGTGTCACAAAGCAACAAAGAAAAGCACTGGTGGTAGTACTATATCATACTGTATGATATACAGAGTGCAACTCTCTGTGATGCTCAACCTTGCTGTGTCACTTTAGTCCTGATGCATGTTAGTTTACATCAAACGTCAATCACAATTTCAATAAATTAGAATGTAAAGACGCTGTGTTGAGATTACAACTGTGATATATAATGTTTATTTTAGGTCAGACAGCCTGCTGCTGTGCATGGCAGCTGTTCATTTTACATTGTATTGTTTATTTTTATGTTCTGTTTAGTCATTTTTAGTTTTTTACAAATATAGAAGTAAATTGAGAAATAAAAACAGAGTGACAAATACAAAATAAACTAACACACACACACACACAACAAAACACAAACTCCAAATCAAGACAACCAAAGAACATTCAAAACACAAAACAATAAAAACAATATATAAAATATATATATAAAAAATAAAACTCCAAACTCCAATATAGTCAATATACGTAGCAGATCTATGTCATTGATTTAGATAGATGTCTTGAAGAAGTCACTGTTTTGGGCTCTGTTGCTTACTTCAACTCTTAACGAGATTACACTTAAGACGGAGGGCGGAGGTTGGAGGTGAGATTTATTGCAGATGAACTGATTACAGTATGGAGCTGGGATGAGTGAATGGACAGAGAAGTGACTGGCAGTATGATAACAGAATGATAACAGAATGATGACAGTATGAGGAGGAGACAGTGGAGGAGCTTTGGCGTGACGGACCAGAGCCTCGGTTCGGATCCTGCCTGGCGGAGGCAGGGGGGGCTCTTGAGCCTGCCCCCCTGGGGCCGACCTGGTGGAGCCTGCTGCTGGGCGGTCGTCGGGGAGGTGGCTGGTACCTGAACGGAAGCACAGATGAGTGATGGGAAATGAGGAGCGTTTATAAAGGGGCGCGGACAAGGTAACGTAGATCTGATTGGAGCAGACGAATGATGGCTCGTTACATCTCTGAGTTGAATTATCGTCGACGACTAAACTTCAACTCTTAACGAGATTACACTTAAGACGGAGGGCGGAGGTTGGAGGTGAGATTTATTGCAGATGAACTGATTACAGTATGGAGCTGGGATGAGTGAATGGACAGAGAAGTGACTGGCAGTATGATAACAGAATGATAACAGAATGATGACAGTATGAGGAGGAGACAGTGGAGGAGCTTTGGCGTGGGCCCCCTGGGGACGGACCAGAGCCTCGGTTCGGATCCTGCCTGGCGGAGGCAGGGGGGGCTCTTGAGCCTGCCCCCCAAAAGGAATTTAAAGAACATACCTGGAGGTCGTTTACCGGCTTGGGTTGCCCTAGGGCGCCATTGGCCCGCCTGGGGCCTGGAGGAGAGAGAGAGAGGAGCCTGCGGAGATGGGACCTTGCAGAGGCGGATGGAAAAAGAGAGAGTGGGGTTAGCAGCGTAGGAGTGGACGACCTCTCGGCAGAGGGTTGCGAGAAGGAGCAGTGGCGAGAATTTTGGTTCACCTGGCGACGGTGGCGAGACAGGGAGACTCCCGGCGGAGGAGGCCCGCGTGGCCGGAGGACGGGTCGACCGTTGTTTAGGAGGAAGTGAGTGGGCGTCCTGGAGAGGGAGAACATGTTTAGAAGTGGGCAGAAGAGGAGGTACCCGCCACCCGACACATCCACCAGTCAATGTAGGTACCGCGCTGGAAGACGCCATGGACTTCTGGGCATCAAGCACGGAGGCGGAGGAAGGTCTGACGTAGGAGGAGAAGGCGGAGGACGACCATCGGCCCAGGGCCTGCAGGGTCGGGACGGAGACGCCGCTGGCAGCAGCGGTGGTGGCGGCTCCGATTCTCAGGGAGTGGCTGGAGTAACGGTCAGGCGGGAGGCCACATCTTTGGAGCAGGGAGCGGAGATGAGAGGTGAAGCCGTGCTGGTGGAGAGGGAGACCATTCGGGAGGCTGAAGAGAGGAAGGTGGCCGGAGGAGCGTTTTCTGACGGAGAGGAAGCGCAGCATGGAGGAGAAGGGGCAGAAGTTGCCGGGGACCTTGGCCACCGAGACGAGGCAGCCTCTGTGGTCACGGTCAGCTTTTGAGTGTTTCAGAGATAGGTTGAAGCAGGTGGGGGTGAAGCGCAGGTCGGAGAGGCAGACGTCTCTAGAGGGGTCGAACGCCGTGGACCTGGTTGTGAACTCGCCTACTCTAAGGAATCCATAGAAGGCGAGGAGAAGGGCGGCTTCGAGGAGGAGGTCTAGATACGGAGTGAAGACTCCTTTCCTGAGTTCCGAGACGAGGGAGTGGAGAATGTTTAGAGTAATGGGGAGACGCTTGTCCGGGACGTGACGTGACGATCGCTGAAAGCCCTTTAGGAGGAGTTTGATATGTGGGTTGGTGAACAGGCTGGGGAAAAAGGGGTCGCGAAGGCGGGCGTGGAACTGGACCCCTGCCATTAGACTGTTCATGTAGCCGTAGCTGAGATGGTTAAACTTGAAATTAAAGGCGAGAAAAGGGGTGACGGTCGAGATTAGTACTGGGAAGAGAGGAATGGAGTGGCAGGCGCAGAACTGACCGAACTTGCGCCAGGCCGAGGCGTAGCAAGATGCGGTGGCGGGGGAGAGGGCGGATCTAATATAGACGTCGGCGAGAGAACGGAGGCATTGGATGTGGGGCATCAGGACAGAACCAGCTCTCGGTGCGCCGGGCAGATCAGGGGGAGTGGCTTGGCTGAAGGGCATCGCTGGTGGAACTCCTGGAGTTTGAAACGAGAGAGACAGTCAGCGATATTGTTAAGGTGGCCAGGGACGTGAGCTGCGCGGACCGTGAAGTTGAACATGACAGAGGACCAGGTGATGAATCTCATAAGGGGCATGATCTGATTGGAGGAGGAGCGGCCTTTATTTAAGACGAAGACTGTGGCCTCATTGTCGCAGTTGAACACTATACGCTTGCGAGCCCAGCGGGACCCCCAGGGCTTGCAGGCTACGGCGATGGGGTACAGTTCGAAGTGGGCTATAGAAACCGGTGGCTGAGTTAGTTCGACGGGCCAGCTGTCGGAGAACCACTGCCCTTGGAAGATCCCCCCAAAACCTGCAGAAGGCGCCGCGTCGGTGAATAAGTGCATTTCGTGAGCCGGAGTTACGGGGTCGTGATAGAAGAGGGAAATACCGTTCCAATCTTGCAACAACTTTGACCAGAACAAGAGATCGGACTGACAGCCTGCATCTAGAACAACTACGTCGCTGAGGGAATCGACGCTGCTGGCCAACTCCAGCAGCCGGGATATGAACGAGCGGCCCTGGGGAATTATTTTGATTGCGTAATTAAAATGACCCAGAAGTGAAAGCAGCTGGCGCTTGGTGCGCGGTGAAGCGGCGCTCTGGATTAATTCTCTGACACGAGTTAGCTTTTCCAACGGGAGGGAGGCTTTCATCTCTACGGAGTCTAGGAGGATGCCGAGAAACTCGACGGACTTGGCCGGGCCGACTGTTTTTTCGGACGAGAGGGGGACCCCTAGGGCGTTAAACGTTTATTTGAGTGAACGGAGGCTGGTGGGGGGGGACTGGGAGGGAAAATCTATTAACAGAAAGTCGTCGAGAAGGTGGAGGACGAAGGGTAGACGGTTAACATTCAGCAGAACCCAGCAGAGAGCCTCCGAAAGCTGGTTAAATATGTGGGGGCTGCTTCTACAGCCGAACGTTAAGCGAGTGGCGAAATAGAACAAGTTCTCCCATTTAACGCCGAAAAGGGACCATTGGGACGGGTGGATTGGCATTACTTTAAAGGCGTCTGTGATATCTGCTTTTGCCAGCCACGCGCCTTGGCCTGCTATTTTAATGAGTTTTATTGCGTCGTCGATGGAAGCGTAATGCAGAGAAAAGTTTTCGAGCGGAATCATGGAGTTTACGCTGGGGCACAGGTCGTGGCGGGGGGCTGACAGGTCTATGATTAAACGTTTTTTCCCTGAATATTTTCGCGTAGCGATCCCGATGGGATTGCTGCGAAACGGATTGAAAGGCGGGGTGGGGTAGGGCCCTACCATGAAGCCTTTGAGGACCTCTTTCTCCAGGAGAGAAGCGACTATTTCTGGTTCTGACAGGGCAGATTGGAGATTAGGAAACACATGAGAGTGGGTTAGGGGTGAGAGAACGCCGACGCGGAAACCTTGCGATAAGCCTGTGAGGAGATAGTCCGTGAATACTGGGTCGGGGTGAGATGATAGAGCGGCGGATAAAGCGTGAATGTGGATGGGGGTAGAGGGGTGGCTGCTTAGAATGGTTTGGAGTATTGAGGAGTTTTGTGAGGTGGACCCTCCCTGCTGGCATCCCTCGGAGGGCAGGTTCGCCTCGGGCACACGGACTTTGGGTGGGGATCTTTGCAGTAGCTACAAACGTGAGAGAATTGGCATTTACCGAAGGTACAGACATTTTCGTTAAAGCTGTTACATATGGGCATGTTGTTAAAGAAGGTCACCTCTCTTCCGCGGGAGTCCCTCTGGCCCGGGGGGGGCTGGTCCTGGGGGTAGAGATCTTGAGGGTCGAAGGCGGAAGGATTCGGAGTTTTTGGGCGGTTTTCTTTTTTCACTGAGGGAGCGAGAAACACTGACCTGGGGCATGATTCGGCGGAGTGATCTACTTGGTTGCACAGATAGCAGGTAAGGGCCCTGTGGCCGCCTACGTGCAGAATGAGCAGCTCTGTATCTAGGCACGCCCAGTTGAGTCTAGAGTTGAAGCGAGCGAGGAAGTTAGCCGCTTTAGCTGAGAAGGCTTTGTGATAATCGTAAAACATAGGGCCGCCGTATCTACGTTTGATTTCGCTAATGAGAGCGAGGTAGGAGTCTAGCTCGGATCTACGCTCTGGAAAGGCATCGCACAGGGTGTCCCTAAACAGGCCGAAGGCTATAACGAAGTCGCAGAAGTCGAGGGAACGGTTAATGCGGGGATCGGAGGCGCAGAACACGGCGGAGAGCTGGTCGGAGCCTACCAGCTTTCTGTCGCATTCGGGAGTGGGGAGGATGAGAGAGGCTAGGTTAACGTCCTTCCCTTCGATTATTTGGGCTCTGAGGTGAGAGGAGATGGTGGAAAAAGGAGAAATGAAATAATTACCGGCAGGGGCAACTGGCTGGGCGGAGGAGAGGGTGAACCCGGACCGCGGGTGGGGAGGCACCGGGTTGTTTAGAGGAGGAAAGGAGGACGAGAGCGTGGCGCTGGCGGCCGCTGGAGGAGGGTGCACGGGCGCTTGCTGAGAGAGCCGTGATTCGAGTGCCCCGACTGCGTTGGCCAGGGTGGCCATAGCTGACAGCAGCAGGGCGGTGGAGTCGTGAGATGGCGGCGAATGCGGATTTTGAACGGGGCCAGCGTAGGCCTGGGAGCCGCCGGATTCTTCCTGGGCGAGCTCGGCTGAACGCGGGGTTGTATTTTTCTTTTTACCCTTACTCTTGCCTTGGCTGGGAGACTCGTGCTGCTGAGTCTGCGAGGACTCGATGGTGGTGAGAAGGAGATCCACCAGCTGAGAGTGGGTTAGGCCCCGTTCGGGAACGATGCCGTGGCCGGAGAGCGCGGCGTAAATGAGTTCGTCTGGCCAGTGGACATACTCGGCGGCAGCCAGCCTGGAGCTGCGGCGGTGAGAGGTGCTGTCGTCTGGATCTGACATGATCGATGCGCGTTACCTGACTACCTGAACGGAAGCACAGATGAGTGATGGGAAATGAGGAGCGTTTATAAAGGGGCGCGGACAAGGTAACGTAGATCTGATTGGAGCAGACGAATGATGGCTCGTTACATCTCTGAGTTGAACTATCGTCGACGACTAAACTTATGCTGCATTTCTTTTTTCCCCATGAATTTTTATCCCACGATCTTGTAACCCATTTTTCACCCCTGTGTCAATTATCTAATGTGATCCTGGGATCTACACACCCTCCGCCAACATGTAGTCCACAGGCCAAATGCCTCATTATCGGATATCGTTGCCATAAAAAGGGACAGTGATTTTTGTATTGCTACATGTCTGTAGTTTATGAAATGATGTGATAGCAATGTCAAAATGGCAGCTGATTACTTGTTTTTGTCCCTTTTTATCTGATATAAAATTGTATAGTGAATGGCATAACTAAGCAAATAATGGGCCGATTTGGATAATTCTGCCATCAAAGTATAGGTTTTCTGGGGTGGGGTGCCGAGTTGATTTATGAGGTGACTGAAGCGATTTGAGTGCAGTGCAGGTCAAAGGTCAAGGTCATTTTGTATCCAAAATGTCCTATAATACTACACTAAACCATCTTGGACTTCTTTTGATCATGTTTTCACCTGTTATCCTCTAATCCTGAAGCCATGATTAGACATGGGAATACATCACATATATAAAAAGCATTTATCATGAAACATGCGTAAGCTAAGAACGTAACAGTGGAATATCTATATAAAGAAACTGTACATATATACTATACTATGCTATACATATGTACTATGACTACATACAATGCAATTATAGTGCTGTCTACATAACATACTATAAGTATCCTTGCCGAGCCATGAGTCCCATAGGGCAGGAGCCTATCTCCTGTTTCTGTAGCGTGAGGCAGTTTGAAGTACAAGTACACCCCCTGGACATGACGCTAGTATGTCGCAGGGACTTACCCCCAATCCAACCCTTGATGCTGAGTGTCAAGCAGGGAGGCCCTGGGTCCCATTTTTAGAGTCTTTGTCTGCGATCCCCGGCCGGGGATCGAACCCTGACCTCCCAGTCTCAGGGCGTCCACTCTAACCACAAGGCCAATGAGCTGGTAACATGCTATACGTCTGTATCAAATGCTATCTAAGTCTACAAAAGTGCTATCTAAGGGGTAGGGTAAGTGCTATGGGCCATGATGGAGTCTGAAAAGGTGGGTTTTCAGACTACAGCGGAAGATTGGGAGTGATGCTGCAGTTCTGACTGTGTGTGTGTGTGTGTGTGTGTGTGTGTGTGTGTGTGTGTGTGTGTGTGTGTGTGTGTGTGTGGGTGGAACAGATTGATTTCTAGACTGGTCCGATCTAGAGGAAAAACACACTACAGTAAGTGTGCTGTTCTCTACCAGAGGCGCAGTGGTGGCAACCGCTGGTATAAATCTAGGCAAAATAGGCAAAAACTACAGCAATTTGTGTCTTTAATAACAACAATTAACAATTCTGAAGTACTTTTTTGACAGATTAGAACACTAAAATGTCTGTATATAGTATGAGAGTCATGAAAATAAATAAAAATAAATAAAAATAAATAAAAATAAATTCATTTATTATAATAAGATAGCAGACACGCGAACATTCCTTTTGTCGGAATCCTCTGACAAAAAAAGTTCCATGTCAGCAGGATTGCGAAATCCAAATAGGAACGGTTCTCTGATGTCGTTCTCATCAGATTCCCCATCATGATTTAAAAAGAAAACTGTAGTAGGCTGTCAGGGCCACCAGAGCGTCCTCCCCCCCCATGTCCATTATAGAGGAGGAGATTCCTATTGAGAATTGAAATGTTCAGTCAATCACCCATACCTATAACACATTCTGTTGTATGTTCTCTGTCTTGCTTTTCCTCCTATTCTATGTGCAGTAGGGGTGTAACAATACATTTTAACAACAATACGATACAACAACAGCAACACTAACCCACACTACATCCTCTCTCCACTTCTTTGCGTAGCAGTGTTCTTCTCCTGGTGTCTAACAATATATCAATGCAGTTTGAGATTTCTTAAGAAAACTTAAAATGCAAGACCTGTCTGCAGCATTTCAGGCCAATTGAAGCCCAACACACAACGGGTGCGCAGCGACGCGGCACAGGCGTTGACGCGCGGTAACGCCTGGAAAATAGAACTGGTTTCTATCGGAGCGTCAGGCGAGGCGTCAGCGCGCGTCGGACGCCGCCGGTGTGGGATAGCCAGCCAATTATTTGCATTGCAAAACAACACAATACAAAGTCAATGTTGCTGTCTACATTTCGATATATTTCGATTCTTGAAATTAATAGATTTTTCGATGCAGTTACTATATCGTTACACCCTACAGTTTGAAGTAAAAACACAAAAACAAACAATACCTTCAACATTTCTTCTGGACTCTGTCCTGGTGGGCTCTGCTGGGACAGCTTCAAACACTGCAGGACAACAGTATCAAACATCAATACAAAAACGGAACAAAAGGAACATAGCTACTGTGCTTCAGTAAACAAAGTATGCATTTAAAGATGAATAAAAACTTCAGCATAGACTGCCAGTTTTCTGCTCTAGGTCTAAATCAATTACAGCGTAAACAACAATATTAAGGACTTAAGAGACTACATGCTCAGCACTACAAGTACATATTATCCGAAATCAGTCAAACGTTACAGCAATCAAGTTGAAAAGTGAGCTGACTAATATTGGATCTCCATAACACAAGCTTTAACTCAAACTTGTAGCAATCTTACCAGCCACAAGTAGGGGTTAAATACATGAATCCAACAATATGTAGTACTAGAGTGGTGTCCCTTGGGCACTGGCCTATTTGAAATGATGCAAGTTGGAAATACATGCCCCACCCAGATATTTATGTCTGTGTCCCTTTCATGCCCATATATGGAATTATTTGTCTATGCAGACGTCAGAACAGGCCAGCTCCATATATGGAGGCGGTTCTGGACAACTGTTGGTCCGGCGACTGGACACTGCACCTGTGGTGAGGTGGAATGCGTGTGTCGAATTTGAAGTCGGTGGTTAAATGGTTATCGAGTTAGGTGTATATGATGAGCAAAGTGTGCCTGGAGGGTGAAGGGAGTCAAAAATAGAGCAGAAGAATGCTAATCTTTTGCTAACCTTGGCCTGAGAGTGGACGAGTGGACAGGGCGAGTTGGAGCCACTGCCTGGAGGACCAGGGATCACAGGAATGTTGGTGGCCAGCTACACACACACACACACACACTTGAATGAGATATTGGTATCACAATTAAAAGTAAACTAAAGCCCTAACAAATGGTGTTTAGGAAGTACAGTACATTTACATTTGTCTTACCCATCAATCTGGAACCGTTCCATTAGTCCAACACACCACCATTTCCGGACATGTGGCATGTCCCCCTAAATGAAAGGGAAGATTTAAGTTGAGTTCATTTTAAGTCACAAATCAGTAGTCTATATTTAAAAATGTCAGTATTATATGCACGTCAATGTCTGCAATGCAGAAAGAAGAGTTATAAATCCATGTTAAATAGACAAACACAATATAGTGGTGTGTGGTTAACACTAGAGTTTAATACACTTCTAAATTCTTCTTACTTTCTTATGAATATTTTAATTACCGAAATTTAGAAAAGAAACACTACTGTAACGGTGGATTTTATTTTGAAAGATACTGACCTCAGAATGCCAAAACGGGACGCCTGTGCTCAGGCTGAGTGCATACTGTGAATGGCAAAGATCAGTGAACTTATGAGTGAGTTTCAAATAAAATAATAACACTTTATATATAGACAAAAGAAAGTTATTTACCATCAGCATGAATATGCCACAACTATTTCCACTCGTCTGGTGAGGGAAACCCTGTAAAATAATTGGGAACAGCAATGCAGCATTAGTTCTTTTTACTGTGATATTGAAATGTATTTCTTTAAAAAAAGATTTCTATAATTTGTCTCCCACAATTTTGCAAGCCAGTTTTTTCACCCAGTGCCAATTATCTAATGTAATTCTGGGCGCTACACTTCCTCTGCCAACCTGGGGGGGCAGCAGACTGACCTCATGCCTCCTATGTATGAGGAGTCCACTCCAAGCTGCTTCTTTTCACCTGACAAGGGGGAATTTCCTTGGCCGGACGTAGCGCGTGGAAAGAACACGTTATTCCGACCAGTTCCTTTCCCCTCCATCAGGCGCCCCGGAGGCAGTTTAGAGACCAGGATTACTGCATGTTTTTGTGAGGGTACCTACCCTAGGGGACACGGGGAGAACATGCAAACTCCACACAGAAAGGCGCTTTCGCCAACCCCACCTCGGGTATGGGCACTGATGACGCGGAGGGAACACGCCCACAGCATCCCCAGCGGGAATCAAACCCAGGACCTTCTAGCTGTGAGGCGACTACCGACTGTGCCACAGTGCCCCTATTCTTTTATTTATTTACCTGTGAATTTTGTCTATGCAAGACATTGATTGCATAGGGCCTAAATGTAAGACAGCAAGACAGCAAGGACTTTTTTGGTGCTATCCCTTTTGGAGTGTTTGACTGTACCCTGTTGCCGTTTTTACATTTCTGTCTAAAAAACAGATAGACAATTTAAAGTGGACAAGAAAGACGTGCATGCGAGATGCAAGAGAAATGTACCTGAATGTCTGTCCCGAACATGGTCGTCCATTTGCCTGGAGCAATTCGTTGAGCTAGGTCACTGTTAAAAATAAATCAGAAAATACAAATTACCCACTGCAGTGGTTTCTGAAAAAAAGGTGTAAGGAAACCGAATGAAATCCACTATCTATAGGCTATCTGATTGATATGTCATTTATCACTCTGGCAATATAATTTGCAAGACTTGCAGTACTACTACTGCACAAGAGATTTCATAATATTTGGTTCCCTTACATTAAAAAAATAGTAGTTACAACTATAGGGATGCACTGATGTATCGAACAGGTATTGGCCGATATGTGCCGTTATCAGTCAATATCTGTATCTGCAAATAACCTGACATTAACCGAGCAGTAGCCAATAATAATCTGTTGTTGATAAGCATACATTTTGTGTTGGTTATCTGCAGCCTACAGTTGTAGATTCTCAACAGTTATTTTTTTTGTATTCGTTTCCCTGTCACAAAAGGGGGGAAATCAGTATCGGAAAAGTTGTTATTTTAACATCAGTATTGGCCAAGAATTTCAATATCGGTGCATCCCTAGTTACAACAGCCTCAAAGAAAAACAGCCATTGAACAAGGCTCAAAGAAAACAAATGGAAATTATTTTAAGGCCACAGAACAAGGCTTACGTTTAAAACAGCATTTGAACAAGGCTTTTTTTGGCCTTCCTGCCTTTGATAGTATCAAGTGAAGATGGACAGTAAGGAGAGGGAGAAAGAGAGAGACATGCAGCAAAGGTCTTCATGAAAAGGACTTGAACACGCGACACGCTGTCAGGCCAAAGCATGCGCCTGTACCACTTAGGACTCGAACACGCGACACGCTGTCAGGCCAAAGCATGCGCCTGTACCACTTGGCCATCTTGAACAAGGCTTAAAGAAAACATTAAATGACTTCAGCCATAGAACAAGGCTTACATTTAACACAGCCTTTGAACAAGGCTTGACTTTCACTCTTGTACAATTCATAGTATTCTGCTGCAGTCTTAGTTGTGGATGAACTGTTTTGTAAATTTGTCATTTGACAAACCGGACCAATGACCTGTTTTGCAGCATTAGAATGCTATGGATCATTTTTAATTCCCATATTGAACAAGCCACAGAACAGGGCTTTAGAACAGGGCTGAACACGCCACAGAACAGGGCTGAACACGCCGATTCATACTCCTATTTTACCGCTGTTTCAGCGCTGTGATTTCGGCTCGTCAGAAATTTTCAGTAGCACCGAAGAGCCGACTTTAGGACGGTACCCGAACCTCAAATGACGTCAAATTGTAGGCTCTACAGAGCCAAATGACGTCACATTGTAGGCTCTACAGCGCCGAACCGACTTTTATTCGGCTCTAAAATAGGAGTATGAATCGGCCCTTAGAACAGGGCTGAACTGAATGTTACTGTGTTACGGAACCTAAAGATGTCACGGTAACAGCCATCACCAAATCCATCAGGTGTGAGTGAGTCCAGCAAGAGAATCTCTCTCTTTGCTGGTTTCAGGACCTGCCAACCATTTCCATTTCCAATACATGATACATTAATTTTCAACATACATGAAATTAATGTAAATTTTTTCAGCATATTTTGATTTAGTCTTACTCTTTTGAATAACACACATTTAGTCTGAAATTATTTTTTGTCTTTAAGTCTTAGCCTTGTTTTTTTTTGTCTTTTACTAAGGGGGGGGGGGGGGGGGGAGGCATTGGGGGGGACACGGGGGGGGGGGGGGGGGGGGGGAAGTCTTAGTCGACAAAATTAACACTGGCCTAGAACAAGAAAATAGATGCACAGCACAAACTCCGTTCAATATTTCTTAAGACTTTTGAGAGGATTTTAAATAGACTCACACAAAGCAAATAGTGATCAGCTTGCTCTGGCTGTCGACTCCAGGCAGGGACGATGACCAAGTCCTTGGACCCGATGTCACCCTAGCATTTCAAACAAGGAATTTTGCAGTACTACGGCATCAAAAGAAACTTACGGGCAAAGCAGCCATAGGATCCACAGACCGGGTCTTCCACGTCGGTACCACATAGAGGTCCACAATGTGTACATCTATGCCCTATATTGACATATTACATAATCATGAAGATTACACAACTGTTGGTTTGCACCACTCAGAGGCTCAAAAGCCATACTTAGACTGGAGTGGATGACAGTGTATTGTTTTATGATTATGGATAAAATCTCACATGTCTTTGAGCGGCTTCGCTCACAAGGTTGAGGCATGCATTTCCAATCTGCAATAGAGAAAGAAAAAAGGTAAGTAATGTGTGTGCATTCATTTTGAACGCAATGCAATGCAAAGTGCCACAGCCTGTATACCTACATTTGAGTCCATCCATCGGGGAGAGCCCAATGTCCTAAAGTCAGCGCGATTAAGACAGACATTGCCATCCCTCACGATGACCTCTTCATCCTTTTTGGATGCATCAAGTACATAGTTCAGCTGAAAAACAAATTGGAAAAACAGTTAAAAACAAGATAGTCAAATTAAAAGAATGAACACAAGTGAGAATACAGTAGATATATTCCGACCAACCAGCATTTGTTGACGTGGTTGCAACTCCCTGGACCAGTCTGCACCAGACCAGTAGGAATGGTCATGCAGCAAGTCAACTGTTAATTGAAGGAAAAGGGACATGCATATGGAGAGGCAATTCAATAGTTTGGCTCTATTCCTTACTACCACAGCTTCTGGCAAAACTGCATTTTAATGTACCTTGGAAGCTACTCGCTTGCGGGATGGTGCTGTCCATTCCTGACTCTATGGAGAAGAATATGGAATTATTCAGAAACTACATACTGTAGAAGTGTAGATAGTCTTTACCATTCATGATTGTATTAACAGTACCTCTGAAATCAGGCCTTCTATACGGCTTCAACTGAACGACATTTGTCTTTGTTTTCAGCAGAGTGCCCGTCTTTCCTTCGGACAGACTCGCGACACCCTTAGAGGAAATGGAGGCTACATTGTAGGGCCCACTCCATTCTGGCTCCAGCCGCCCTCCTTTTCGGCCTTCCTTCCTTTTGTTGGCTTTCAGGACCTCGTCTCCAACTTTAAAAGAGAACGATTTGACATTCTTTCCTTTTCGTTTCTCGTATTCTTTTTTTTTGATGTCCTGGGCCATTTTGATGTTGTGGTAGATCTGGGGAAACAAAAATAATAATAGTTTTCATTAGCATCAAATGTGGCATGGCGCCCTTTTATTAAAATAAATGCAGTCAATTGTCAGAGGTAAGTGCAACTACGCAGTCTTTCTTTCAGGGGGAATAGGGCGACGATGGAGGACCAGCGGACCGGGACCAGGAGGACCAGGACAACGGAGGAGGTAAGTGGTACAAAGGTAGGTTTAGCTTAGGACTTTCTCTTAGCTTTGCATTTGTCTTTTCAGGGAGCAAAACAGTAAACTAAAACTTTCATAATGAATTAACTTAAATCTTCTTCCTTTCTAGGGCTTCAGAACAAAAGGTCCATTCACTGACACACAGGTATAGTATAGTTCTTACTTACTCCACAGGGTGGGGGATTTAGGGGTACAGCCTTCAGTTTA